>NC_044205.1:2240811-2840811 GCF_900880675.1 Sparus aurata | reverse complement strand
GCAATAAACAGCCTTGATAGTAACAGCAACATCAGTGTGAGCAATATTTTGTTTGTAAATATTGTTAACAAATCAATAATGTTCTGGTAAATTTTGGAAGTCTGACACTTCTTTTCTACACATCTATATATCATGATTCATGCTGAAACTATTCTTTATACATTTCCAACTTTGTTGATATTGTCTTTAGGAACTATTTTTTGATGCAGACAGCAATGAGGGCTACATTGCCTGGAAGCTTAAAAACACACAACGAGAACTAAGTAGTGGCGGTAGCAGTGGGGGTAGGAGAAGGAGCTCTCACACCTCAGACAGCAGCGGACCAGAGTTGGAGAGAGAAGTGATTAAAGAGCAGCAGTTGGAGGGAGACAGGGCCATTTCTGTCTTTTTGGGGGCCCTGTGCAAGATGCTGTTCGGGGGCCTCTATTTTGTCAAACAACAATGGATAGATTCCTAACCCTTTTAGGTGATCCACAAAGATGCAACAATCTATTACATTTTAAGAGGAAAACAGGCTAGAGTCAAAAATAGAAAATGATAATACAAGGGAGGCGTCCTGGGGGCATCCGATACAGATGCCTGAGCCACCTCAGCTGGCTCCTCTCGATGTGGAGGAGCAGCGGCTCTACTCCGAGCTCCTCCCGGGTGACAGAGCTCCTCACCCTATCTCTAAGGGAGTGCCCCGCCACCCTGCGGAGGAAACTCATTTCGGCCACTTGTATCCGGGATCTTATTCGTTCGGTCACGACCCAAAGTTCATGACCATAGGTGAGGGTAGGAACGTAGATTGACCGGTAAATCGAGAGCTTCGCCTTTCGGCTCAGCTCTCTCTTCACCACGACAGACCGATACAAAGACCGCATTACTACGGCTGCTGCACCAATCTGCCTGTCAATCTCACGCTCCATCCTTTCCTCACTCGTGAACAAGACCCCAAGATACTTGAACTCCTCCACTTGAGGCAAGAACTCTCCCCCAACCCGGAGGGAGCAAGCCACCTTTTTCCGTCGAGAACCATGGCCTCAGACTTGCTGATTTTCATTCCAGCTGCTTCACACTCGGCTGCAAACCGCCCCAGAACATGCTGGAGGTCCTGGCTCGACGGAGCCAACAAGACAACATCGTCCGCAAAAAGCAGAGATGGAATCCAGTGGCTCCCGAACCAGACCCCCTCCGGCCCCTGACTGCGCCTAGAAATTATGTCAATAAAAATAATGAACAGAACCAGTGACAAAGGGCAGCCCTGCCGGAGTACAACATGCACCGGGAACAGGTCTGACTTACTGCCGGCAATGTGAACCAGGCTCCTGCTCCGGTCGTACAGGGACCGTACAGCCCTTAACAGAGGGCCTCCGACCCCGTACTCCCGGAGCACCTCCCACAGATTGCCACGAGGGACACGGTCGAATGCCTTCTCCAAGTCCACAAAACACATGTGGACTGGTTGGGCAAACTCCCATGAACTCTCGAGCACCCTGCGGAGTGTATAGAGCTGGTCCAGTGTTCCATGGCCAGGACAAAAACCGCATTGTTCCTCCTTAATCTGAGGTCCGACTATCGGCTGAATTCTCCTCTCCAGTACCCTGGAGTAGACTTTCCCAGGGAGGCTGAGGAGCGTGATCCCCCGATAGTTGGAACACACCCTCCAGTCCTCCTTTTTTAATAGAGGGACCACCACCCCGGTCTGCCAGTCCAGAGGCACTATCCCCGACTGCCACACGATGCTGCAGAGACGTGTCAGCCAAGACAGCCCCACAACATCCAGAGACTTAAGGTACTCAGGGCGGATCTCATCCACCCCTGGTACTTTGCCACTGAGGAGCTTCCCAACTACCTCAGTGACTTCGGCTTGGGTGATGAATGAATCCACCTCTGAGTCCCCAGCCTCTGCTTCCTCTATGGAAGGCGTGTCAGTGGGATTGAGGAGATCCTCGAAGTATTCCTTCCACCGCCCGACGATATCCCCAGTCGAGGTCAACAGCTCCCCACCTCCACCGTAAACAGTGTTGGTGGAGGGCTGCTTCCCCCTCCTGAGGTGCCGGATGGTTTGCCAGAATTTCCTCGAGGCTGACCAGTAGTCCTCCTCCATGGCCTCCCCGAACCTTTCCCAGTCCCGAGTTTTTGCTTCTGCGACCGCCCGTGCTGCCGCACGCTTGGCCTGCCGGTACCCGTCAGCTGCCTCAGGAATCCCCCAAGCCAACCATGCTCGATAGGACTCCTTCTTCAGCTTGACAGCATCCCTGACTTCCGGTGTCCACCACCGGGTTCGGGGATTGCCGCCACGACAGGCACCGGAGACCTTACGGCCACAGCTCCGAACAGCCACGTCAACAATGGAAGTGGAGAACATGGTCCATTCGGACTCGATGTCCCCAGCCTCCCTCGGGATCTGGTCAAAGCTCTCCCGGAGGTGGGAGTTGAAGACCTCCCTGACAGAGGGTTCCGCCAGATGTTCCCAGCAGACCCTCACTATACGCTTGGGTCTGCCGAGTCTGTCCAGCTTCCTCCCCTTCCAGCGGATCCAACTCACCACCAGGTGGTGATCAGTTGACAGCTCAGCCCCTCTCTTCACCCGAGTGTCCAAGACATATGGCCGGAGGTCAGATGACACGACCACAAAGTTGATCATTGACCTCCGGCCTAGGGTGTCCTGGTGCCACGTGCACTGATGGACAGCCTTATGCTTGAACATGGTGTTTGTTATGGACAAACTGTGACTAGCACTATGGCCCGTAAGCCGAAACAACAGTGAGAGACCTATCCCCGACCCTAAGGCGCAGGGAAACGACCCTCTCGTTCACCGGGGAAAACTCCAACACATGGCGGCAGAGCTGGGGAGCTATAAGCAAGCCCACACCAGCTCGCCGCCTCTCACCGCGGGGCAACTCAAGAGTGGAAGTGGTCAGGTGGTGCTGAAGGCGGCCGTGCTGCTTCCTGGTCCGCGGCTCCAAAATATTTCAGAATTACTCAGGTTACCAAGCAAAATAGATCATATATAAGTGAGTTATGTTGCACTTGTGCAGAAATTCATCATCTGTTTTTATTTTAAACATAATAATATACTCTTTAAAGCATGCACCCAATTTCAAAGTTGTCACTTTTAAGCAGTTTTCGACACATTGTACTTGTAAGAGCTATAAAACAAAGATAAGCGTCTGATGAGCACTTTTTGATACTGAAGGAATATTTTTGTGTATATTTCACAGGGTATTACGGTCGCACTTCATTTTACAGTACGTTAATGAGACATAACAAGCCATACTTTGTATCAGATTAGACAAAAACAATACACCAATAATACGTAAAAAGCTGTACTTTGTATAAAATTAGACAAAAACAATATGCTAATAAGACATAACAAGCCCTACTTTGTCTCAAATTAGACAACTAGAAATAATGTAATCTTTATTAGACAATTTCACACAGATGTCAGAGGTCCAACAACACTGTATTCAAAATGTATTTCCCCAAACCCATCCACGGTCCTTAATTTCAGCTGTCTAAAAGTCGCTTAAGTGATCTCTACTGAGAGCAGGCTGTTTTTATGACTGCACCTTTAAATGCTAATGAGCTCTGTCTGTCAACACCTGCCTTGCCTGCTACATGCCCCTCTCAGGGAGACGATGGCACTTTCGCTAGCGGTAGTATGCGCTAATGTTTACGTATCGCTATAGCTCGCCGAGATGCTGTCGTTCAACCATACTAGTTTGACCCAGAATTGGACCCAGAGGGAGAGGCCCCTGAAGAAATACAGACCGGCCTAAGAAAATCTCTCCTGTCGTTACATAACG
Source organism: Sparus aurata (assembly GCF_900880675.1). Classification (NCBI taxonomy): domain Eukaryota; kingdom Metazoa; phylum Chordata; class Actinopteri; order Spariformes; family Sparidae; genus Sparus; species Sparus aurata. Next base: position 2,837,020 of record NC_044205.1, on the reverse strand, counting down.
GCAGGTGCTGAATCTGAACAGCCTACAGGAGCCCGATTTTAACAGTGGGTGGGCTGCAGAGACAATGCAGGACTCGTTTGATTTCCTCATTGTTGACCATGTAGTCAAGTTTCATAAGGTCAATGTGTCCTGATTTTCCATTTTTATCCATCCAATAGGCAATGGTGTAACCCACACTCCAAAAAACAATACACATGTTTGCCAACTATCATGTCTTAAGCTCCATACAAAGGAGCTATACAGGTGGATTGTCTTACAGGTAGATAGTCACATGATGGGGTCACATTACTTTTCAGTGTATACTGAATTGAATAAATCTCAGTGAGGAAATACCTGAAATTGAGCATAAAGTTGAGCAGGTTTAGTTCATCTGTACATCCAGAACTATTGCAATTTAGACAATGTAAGCACAATGGACACTTTTCCACAACTAATTTTTATATGAAGCAGTTTAGTTGAAGCTCCTCATTTAATCCTTCAGGATGAATGGTGTGGAGGGAATAAATCCTTCTTGATTTGGATAGCAGCAGTTTATTTTCAATGTCAACTCCATGTCAAGGCCTTGTGATTCTTTGGATACCACAGAATTTCAAGCCTGATACTTTACGGTTAGCCTCCTTGAAGTGCCTAGCCATTGGAAAGGGGGGTTCACCTCTTCTGACTTCAGTCTTGTGTTTGTTTATTCTTATTTTCAGTTGTCTTCTTGTCTTGTCTTGTCAATGTTTTGGAGTTTGCAGCGACATGTAAAAAGGTAGACAACATTAATGACCTCTCTGATGTTTTATTCTCTTTGTGTGACCGTGCTACAGTGATTGCATTCTCACATGCTGCACGGATTCTGCATGGAACAAAGCTAACTGTGCCCTCCAAGGAGTCTGACTTATCCATCAAAATGCGATGTACAGTGTAGTAATATTTGTGTTCATTGTTATCTTACAGTCACGTCAAGCCTTCAGGAGCACTCTGGTCCAGACCAGCGGAGGCAGACCTACATCATGGCAGTTGGGAGAACAAGAAATACCATCAATGAGTACTACATTGCATTGGATGGTGAGCTCCTTCCCTGCAAGGCCAAAAACACATACCCCGAGGAGACTGTAGACAGAAGGAACTCTGGAAGGACTGACACCGACAGAAGCAGAAGCAGGAACAGAAGCAATGAACGGACAAGGGGTGAATGGGGAACAAAGGCTTAAATACAAGACACTGATGAGGGGACGGGGAGCAGGTGAGGAGAAGACTCTAGCCGTTTTTTAGATAGAAAAGGCGGCACATTTGCTCCAAGGTAAGGACAGCAATGTGCCGGCCTGTCTTTCTAAAACGGAGGCGTAATATTCCTCCTTTTCCAAAAGCCGCCTCTGAGGTAGGCGTAAACATGTGACATGATGTGAAGCTCGAAGTTGGGCTGTGAACATTGACAACGAATTTGACTTCAAAATAAGAGCTTTACATTGCATCCCACTGGAGTTTAGAACTGGGTTCCTGGGCGGGGGGGGGGGGTTAATTAAAAGTAGCGACCGTTCCTAGCTTGCTGCTACAACAACAAGCGGACACAACCAAACAGCTACAGAGATCGAGGAGCTAGCATCTCCTCGATCTCAGTGGCTGTCCAGAGAAAAAAAGAATAGAATAAAATAACTATGTACAGAATAAATGAACTCCCGCTTCCTTCAAAATGAAGCCTCTTCAAATATTGGCATTCAGGAAACCTCACGCACCTTTCCAGGACTGAGCCTGTTTCTCCTGTCAGTTATAATTTGCCCTGTCTTTGAAAAGATCCGCTCTGATGGCACTGATGCTGCCGCAATGCAGAGCCTTGTCTTCATTACCTCACACATGTTCTTGTAAACGAGGGAACGAGTTCTCCACCACTCCAGAAGGTCAGCTGTTCAGGGTAGGAGCTGCTCACATAGGAACCCTTTAATCTCCAGCATTGCCTCTGTTAAGGGGTTTTGGACCCCTGGCCTCAGGGAGGAAACCCGCTCCTCAAGTCAGCCCAAATTGCAGGCACTGACTCAGTGGGAGGACTGACTGGTGAGTTAGCCTCCTCTCCCTCTGTGCTGGGTGTTGCTGGAGGCAGTGATCTTGCCTCCCTTCGATGCTGCTCCCACCACCCTTGACACAGCCTCCTCTGCATATTTATCCTGCAAAATGCATGCTTCTTGAACCTGGGGTCCATGATTGTAGCATCTGCGAACAGGTTCACCTGCTCAATCCCCACCAACCTTTTGGTTAATTCTGCCATAAAAATGTCAGCCATGTCACATATTGGCTGGTGGATGGAGGGATTTATCTGCCGGTGTGCAGTAGCCCTCTGGAGCCCTTGTATGGTCATTAGTATGGCTTTTGAACCTGCCACAAACCTGTAAAAAGAATGGAAAATACTGTAACTAGTACTATGCCATTTTCTTCTTTATCATATTGCAGTTGTAGCCTGTTAGATACAAAGGTCTATTCAAATTGCACATGTCTCCAGCAATAAAAATGCATAACTGTTTGTTTCAGTTAACTGTCATTTTAATTTTTCAAAGCAATTAAAAAATATGTAATAAATATATGCATTATTACAATGTTTTTACTTACCTCTCTGAACTCAGTTCCACAGTCACTTCTTCAAAGGGCTGGAGGACATCGCAGGCCTCTTTGACAATTTCCCACTCTTCTAGGCACAGTGGTTGTTGTTGAGGATTCACCAGGGCCATGGTGGAGATGAGTGGATCCTTGACTTCTGTGATGCGCTTCAACATGTAATAGGTAGAATTCCACCTGGTAGGAACATCTTGCTTCAGCCATAGCTGGGGTTTTCCCATTTGCAGCTGCATTTCTCTTAGTTTAGCAGTGGCCACTGTGCTTTGTCTGGTGTATTCAGTTATGGATTTTACCTTTCGGAAGATCTCTTGAATCTGAGGCTGCTGTATTCCGTTCCTCACAGCTAAATTTAATATGTGAGCAAAGCAGCTTAGGTGGTTCCATTGTAGAACATCATTTATAGCCTTCTTTATATTGGCGGCACTGTAGTGATGTGTCGGTCGCGAACGAAAGGCTCTTAGAGCCGGCTTTTTGAAGTGAACGATCAGAGGTGCTTTGTTTTTTGTTTTTTTCCCCCTCAATTTTTTTTTCTGTTCAAGCCCAACGTGATTGGTCAACTACACTATGTGTGGTGCTGTCTGTGTGTCCGCACTGAGCAGGAGGGGCGGGGCTTACAGACACAGCACACAGAGGGGGAGAGAGAGAGAGAGAGAGAGAGATCAGTGCAGTTGAAAGTACAAAGACAAGCAAGTGAACCTGCTGCTAATGAAGGTGCCAGTTTGTCCACTGCAACTGTTGCTGCTGTGTCTACAGTACACCACCACAACCAACTGGACCTACAACCCAGAGCTCTATGACACAGTTTGTACAAAAGGCTATGTACTTTAAAATGTATTTTTTGTAGTACTCCATGTTGAGTATAATAAGCCATATAAATAATAATCATTTGAAATAAAGTATGTTTTGTACATAAGTTATTCATTTTATACATCATTTTTCAGTATTTTTGGTAATAAATTAATTTAAGCAACAAAAAAATCTGAGGAGCCAGTTGGGAGCCGAAAGAGAGCTCTTTTTAGTGAGCCGAGCCATAAGAACTGGCTCTCTTAAAAGAAGTCAGTTACACAAGCAACTATCTTCTCATTGATCCCACATTCTGTTGCTATTCTTCTCAATTCCCTTGCCAGATTTGCAGCTGTGTGGTTGTCTGTTATTTTGAAACAGTCAAGCAAATTGGACTGCAGTTTGAAGTCATTTACATAATGACATGTAACAGACATGTAGCCTGTTGTTGTGTTGCTGGAGGTCCAGCAGTCGGTTGTTAGGCATACAGCAGGTGCCGTCTTGATTTTCTCAAGAAGATCAGTTCTCACCTGTTGTTGAGCAGAAGTTGTCTTGATACTGTACTTCTGCTGGGAAGCACATATAAAGGGTCAAGTGCCTTAGTGTATTCTCTAAATCCCTTGTCGTCTACAACAGAAAAAGGCTGAAAATCTGTGGCAATCATTTTTACCAGTGCCTTGTCCACCTTACTCTGCTGTAGTGGTATCATGGGCCTTGAGACGAATGCTCCCATGTCAGATTGCCTCTGCTGTTTTCCTCTTGCTGTGCCTGTCACTCTCTGCCCTGATTGTGTGTTCATAGGTGGTGGAGCCATTACAGATGCACTGCTGCAAGAAGCAGATGTGGTTGTTGTAGTTTCTGATGTTGTTGTTGCAGCTGTTCCTGGTGCTGATGTAGGTTGTGCAGGAGCAGCTGTTTGGTTTTGGTTGACCTGTGGTAAAATCATGGTGGGGTGTTTGCTGCTCAGGTGCCTCCTCATATTTGATGTGCTTCCCCCTTGAAAAGATAAAACCACCTTACACAACTGGCACTTTGCATGTGTTGGGCTTGTCATTTCCAAATGCATCTAGACATCATTTTCCAGCGAGTATCCATTTTTTCCTGTTCAAAAAGTCGACTATGTTTTCTTCTGACCTGTGCACACAAGGTTTTGGGTCCGATTTCCGCAGTGGTGTAACATCTCATTTCATCCCATCAATTAAACATAGGCTACGTGAGCTGGAGCTACTGGGTCAGTCAATCGTTATTTTTCTGTATCAGCCTGTGATACAGCTCAGCTCGGGGCAGAAAGGAGAGGAGACATGGGAGTTGAGTTGAAATAATGACCAGAGCTGTTGCTTCAGCCACGGAGCTAATACAGCAAATACATATGACTGGATATACAGTAGAGACCGCTACTCCACAACTGGACCTCTGGGCCCGTATTCACATAGAATTTTATCTTAACGTTAGGAGGACTCCTAAATTGGACTAAAAGTTTTTATGTCGGAGTCGTTTCTTAAAAGCAATTCACAACGCCGCTGAGACCTACTTTTAGTTATGCAAACAGTGAACTCCTAAACTAGAAGTAACTCTCTGTTGCTATGGATGACGTCGTTTTATAAGGACACACTTAGAAGCGGTGACAACGGTGATTGGTTGTTGAGTGACAGGGCAGCCCATTGAAAAGTCATTTAGGCTACGCAATGCATGAAGTGAAAATAAGGAAGTTGCCTACAAGCCCATGACGTAGCCTATGAAAAGATATTGGATAAAGAAATGTATATATGAGGAGAATTAAGTGCACCTCCCCCTCCCAAAATAAAAACGCTTCAGCCCAATACAAATTAGAAGATTGCGATGAAAAACGTCAATTCTCAATAAAAGCGGCATTTGCTCGAAAAGCTGCATTTGCTCGAAAAGCTGCGTCAAACCACTCTCCATTAAAATTCGAGAATCGTGTGTTGATCAGGGCCATTTTGCAACAATGTCCAGTATATTGTAATGTGCGTCAAAGACATATTGTCTATTGATGGAATGCAACTTTTTCCGATTGAACTTTTTTTTTTTGTACTTTTAACTGTTTTATTTTGCCACTTTGTCTTCCTGTTTCTTTGTTACTTTGATTCCTGGTTCTTCGAATTTCATGCTCCTTGGTTTTTTTGTACTCCTGTTTTTTTTTTTGTGGATTTCGGCTTTAAATAAAGCTTGCTTTTAGTTTTCCCCATATCCTTGCCTCCTGAGAGTAACTGCGTTTGGGTCCAACTTCCATTTTTCCATAGTCTTTCCCTTTAAACACAGAATGAACCAACCTTGTAAAATGGACCCAGCAGTTAATAGCGTGGAGATTATTCGTTGGTATCAAGACTTTATGACCAACCCCGCAAGCAGGGCTCATCAAATTGCTGCTAGCAATCTTTTTTTTCAAGCCACAGCCACAGCCAAGCTTCCAGCCCAAACCCACGCCACAGCCACAACCACAGCCAAGCTACCAGCCCAAACCCATGCCTCAGCTGCAGCCCGGCTACCAGCTCAGGCCTCAGTCTCAACCCCAGTGCCTGCCAATCCTGAAACGTCTCCTTTCTAGGGAACCCGGCTGGCCTACAAAGTGTCCCCACCAAGAAAGTGAGGAGCCCGTCCACGTCCTGGCTCCCTGAAATAAGGCTCTGGGGCCCCAGCCCATGCCTCGGCCCATGCCTTAGCCACAGCCATGCTCCCAGCCCAAACCCATGCCTCAGCTCGAGCCCCAGATCCAGTGTCAGCTGCCCAGCCGACGCCTGCTGGTTCATCCCCTTTAGCGGCATGGCTGACAACTGTTCCTGCTGCTCAGTTGGCGGACCGGACGACACCTGCCAGCGGCTCCCAGTCGGCAGACCGGTCGACACCTGCCAGCAGCTCCTAGTCGGCGGCCCGGCCGATACCTGCCAGAGGTTCCCAGTCGGCGGCCCGGCCGATACCTGTCAGTGGTTCCCAGTCGGCAGACCAGCCGGCCCCTGTTCCAAGTCCTGTGCCTGCTCCTCAGTCGGTTCCAGGTCCAGTTCCTGCTCCTCGGTCGGAGGCTCGGCCGAGTCCCATTCCAAGTCCAGTGCCTGCTCCTCTGTCGGAGGCACGAATGACTCCTGTCTGTCCCTCGGTCGAAGGTCCGACTGACACCGGTTTCTGTTCCCCGGTCGGAGGCCCGGCCGAGTCCAGTCCAAGCCCCTTGGTCAGAGGCCCGGCCGAGTCCTGTGCCTGCTCCTCGGTCAGAGGCCCAGCCGAATCCCGCGCCTGCTCCTCAGTCGGAGGCCCGGCCGAGCCCTGTCCCAGCTCCTCGGTCGGAGGCCCGGCCTAGGTCAGTTGCTGCCAGCCATTCTCCGCTCACTCTCAGGCCACCAGCTGCCAGCAACCCTTTGTTTGCTTCTAGGCCGACACCTCCCAGGGTTCCTCCAGCAGCTCCCAGGCCGTGGGCTCCCGATCAACTTCCACCGGTGGCCCTGCCAAGGCCCAGGAGGGTTTCCCAGCCAGCGGCCCGGCATCCAATGGTTCCCAGCCCACACCTTCGCCGCCGGCATCCAGTGGGTTCCAGCCCACGCTGGCTTTCAGTGGGTCGCAGCACACGCAGCTTCTGTCAGCTTGCAGGGGATCCTAGCCTGTGCCCACGCCTTCGCCACCGGTCTCCAGAGACTGCCAACCATTGCCCATGCCTTCCTCGCCGGCTTCCAGTGGGTTCCAGCCCACGCCGCTTCTGCCGGCTTCCAGAGAATCCCTGCCTTCATCGCTGGCCTCCAGTGGATCCCAGCCCACACCGCCTCTGCCGGCCTCTAGCGTGTCCCAGCCCACGCCACCTCTGCCGGCCTCCAGAGTGCCCTTGCCTTTGTCTTTGCCACAGACCTCCAGAGTGCATTTGTCTTCGCCACAGACCTCCAGAGTGCATTTGTCTTCGCCACAGACCTCCAGATCGCATTCGTCTTCGCCCCAGACCTCCAGAGTGCCTTCGCCATTGTCTTTGCCACAGACCTCCAGATCGCATTCGTCTTCGCCCCAGACCTCCAAAGTGCCTTCGCCATTGTCTTCGCCACAGACCTCCAGAGTGCCTTCGCCATTGTCTTCGCCACAGACCTCCAGAGTGCCTTCGCCATTGTCTTCGCCACAGACCTCCAGAGAGTCTTCGTCTTCGCCACAGACCTCCAGAGTGCCTTCGCCTTTGTCTTCGCCACAGACCTCCAGAGCGCCTTCGTCTTCGTCACCGGCCTCCAGAGATCGCAGCTGGCGCCTATGCAGTGTTTCCTCTAGGATTTTTTTCAGCAGCGGGGACAGGCTCTCCGGGGAGCCGTGGCGGCGTAAACAAATGACACTTGACTGCAGATTTTACTTTTAATGCCCAGCATAATCCCCCTTTTTATTGAATGGCTGGCATGGAAAATGGCTTTTTAAAGGCTGAATGTAAAGAAAAATAATAATAACAAAAATACAGCAATAATATAGAAAAAAATAAAACAATAAATAATAATTTCTTGATGGGGCTGTAGAATCAGTGGCAAAGTTTGCATCTCTCTCTCCTGCACCATCACTTTGCTCTCCTGCTCCTTCAATGGCTCTCCCCCTGCTGTACTCTGCTCTCCTTCACTTTATTCCACTGCTCCTCCCTGTCTAATGTTACTTGTCTTATACGATTACATAAAACATTAACGTTAGATAATTTACACTGACATCACATCTGATTACAAGTGTGAACACATTTTTTTACCTAGCCATCATCATTTGAGTTAGTTAAAGGCTATTGATACCTGACTAGCGTCATCTTCATCAGGTGTCTTTCTCTTCTTTGAGAAATATTTGAACAAGCTCATCTGAAAATGCAGTCAGCAGTTACATCATGGCGTGTATATATTCACTTAATGCTATCAATTAGTTTACTCACGTTAGCGACACTGAGTTGAGTTGGCACAGGGCCGATTAATTAAGCTACCGATATGTTACGTAACCTTAGCTGGCCATCAATATTTTGTGAATGTCTATTGAACTTATAAGATCTATTATAAGTTTTCTTAAGCTAATAAGTCTACCTTTTCCCCGGTGAGTCGTTGCCCTGTTTACAAGATGACACTCCTCTGACTCTCCAACCTGGTGCCTGGGTGCTTGACGTGATGTCACTTCAAGGCCACGCTCTCGCAAGTAATTAACGTCGATGGCACCAGTAAGTTCTTGGGGGGGGGGGGTCTACTCAGAAGAGTAGAAACTGAGCAAGATAGTTATCTAGTTTACCTCAGCACTCGCGACACCCGACCCAGTGCAGGACTCTGCTGTGAAGGTGGAACTACAGTATGATGCGGCGGCGGTGTATTTGCAACAATAAAAAAAAAGAAAAAAAAGAAAAGAAATTTGAAGGAGTGGCGGCTAGGATTTAGGAGTGGCGGGCCCTCCTCCCATCATTTTTTGGACTTTGGCCCCCCTCCGGAACCCCCTCCACCCTTCCGGCTTTGTTATTTGTTTGGACAACAAAATAAATGGATGGAGGGGATGAATCTGATGAAATAAGTTCAACTCTCTTTCAAAATATCAGGTATTTCATGGAAATTACATAATCCAATATGGCCGCCGCCATATGACGTCATAATATGCAAATTAGATGGGAACATTTACTCCCTAGATAAACTTTAGGTCATTCTCAATATTTGTCTCATTTACACTTTGTCTCTATCTCAAACCACTTTCAAGCCAGAGCTTTCTGAAATTTAGATGTCAAAATCTAGTATTTTTAAAAATAAAACCCGGCCCTGGTCTGTAAACAGAAACAAATAAACGCCCCAGCTATTATTTGGTATTTTACGGTATGTACACAACCACAATCACAACATGCCCCGGCGGGCCAGAATACATTTATATATATAGAGAAAAACAATACTGTCTTACTGGCAGTTTTTACACAAGGCGGAGTCTTCTGGGCTTTGAGTTAAATGCATTGATCATGTCATCATAATCTGGGCCCGTATTCACAAAGAATCTTAAGGCTAAAAGTAGCTTCTAACAGGCGAATTTAGGGGCAACTCCTAAAAATAATGGGCGTGTCAGTCGTAAATTTAGGACTCCTAATTTTTGAAAATAAGAGTTATTCACAAAACATTTTAAGCCTAAAAGTAGCACCTAAGTCTGGGAAACCTTAGAAGTAGTCCAGAGGACTCCTAACTCGCTAAGACCTGGTCACAGCCGAATGTTTTTGGAGACGCTAAATGACAGGGAATTATTAAAACGATATTGGATGGACCGTGAAGGGATTGACGTTGTGGTTGAGTTGGTGAGGGACGCAGTAACGTCCCCAACCAACCGAAACAATCCAATAACGCCAGAGTTACAATGTTTGGCAACACTCCGGTATGTGGCTACGGGGAAAATGCAACTGGTGTGTGCTAGTATAGAAAGAACAGGCATTGAGGAATAATGTATGGGTAAAATATAAATCAGGCAAAATTAATGGTTTAACACATTGTTTTAAAAGAAATATCGCTGAATTCAAGCTTACTATAGCATGTAGATGTAGCTTTATAAACAAATTGCACATTTAATCTGTTTTCATTATGTGTATTATTTACAGTAAGATTTTTGAATGAATATATGGCAGACAATTTTAAGAAACAACAATCCACAAGAAAATACCATAAACTAGAGTGACAGACTCCTCAGCTCATTAGTTTAATATTTGTTTGATAAAAATTTTTAAAAAAATGTTAAAAAGCTTCATTCAAGATACTCAAAACATGGTAAGGAATGCTAATGCATGAAGTTTAAAAGATTGTTTATGCAATGTTGCATGTGTTCTAGCGCCTCCCAAAGGTCATTAAGAGGAATGCATTTTTTTCTCAGCATTTTATTGGTTGTTCAGGTCACATGATTTCAGTCACAAAACAGGTCACATGATGAGGACCGCATGAGTTAAGATTTCCTTTTTTTATCCGGTTTCATCTGCCTGTGTAGAGCTTGGAGCAGCATTGTGTGTGAGTAGATTAATTGATCTGTGATTATAAAGATTATTTCTGCTCATATTTTATTGTATTACATAATATTTACTGACATTATTTCATAACTTTTTTGTGTTGGTTTATTTACAGTTTCATATGATTATTAACAGCTTGACATGAAACGCTGTATCTTCAACAAATGCAGTTCATCTTGACAACTGACGTCCTGCCTACTCATCATTGAACCTACCTAGCCACTTCAGTCAAGTTAAAGTGTTTAGCTGTCTGGTAATGTGTGCCTCGCTATGTTCTCAGGTGCCAGAACAGTTTAAAAGCAGTAATTAAAAGTGATGTTTAATTTCATTTTATAAAAAACTGAATATATTGAGTATCGCAGTGAGACATGGTGTGTTGGCAGTAAGCACAAATATACCTGTCTGTCTGTGTATTAGATAGATGAATGTTTATAGATTCATGTATTGTTTCCTGTTCAAAGAGTTTTCATCAAAGCAACTAACAAGGCTTAAACTGAAAATGTTAAGGCAAACAAAGTTTATGAACTAAATTAATTAAATTTAAACTGCAAATAAATTAAATTACTTTACTAATCTTTTTTGAAAAAAAAAAATGGGGAAACTATTTGAATCTAGTATACTTTTAAGTGGAGAAATAATATTCTCAGAAGTCTCTCGGTGCTTGTTTCACCTAATCATTTTATTTCACCCTGAATTTCAGGTTCCTAGACTACAAGGCAGGACAACAGGCAGATGCTACACAGGCAGCTATCCCATCCTTTGCCCAGAAAGTGCAGCACTACAGTCTACATTCCCCACGGCAGCAAGCCATCATCGAGGCCATACTCAAAGATTTGATAATTGGTTGTTGTCTCTTGTGGAAAATCAACATTTTAAACACTTTCTTTAGACTGTGGATAACAAGTACACACCAATCTCAAGAAGAACAATTATTGAGAATTACATACCAGTTTTGGTAATGCAAGTTAAGGACTGTTTTGGAGATGCTGAAGAAAAATTTAACAATGCTCCTTCCTTTGAGGAACCGCTCATTTGTGCAGCAAGTCAAAGGATTGCTATGCCCTTGAATCGTACTTGCTGGACTGTAGACGTTTGTAGACATCTTTGAGAAGATCACAGAAGAATATGGTATCTGTCAGAAGATCAGTTATATTGTCACAGACATTGCTGCTAATATAAAGTGTGCTTTTAAAGTTCTCATGTCACAACAGTAGTCGGATGACAGCAAGAGTGAGGAGGAAAACCTTGATGATGATCACCTGTGGGAGGACATGAAGCCTGTAGAAGACACAGAGCCACCCTGGTCATCAGGTCAACATATATCTTGTTTTGCTCATTCCCTGCAATTAGTTGTGAATGAAGGAAGTTAGAGCCATCTCTCACGCCATTGCCAAAACATCGCCCTTCTCAACTCTAGCCCTTTTTACACAGTGACGCCACATTATCTCCGGAGTGGCATTTTGCCAATTCTCTGCTAATGGTGATTCATACAGAGCGAAGAATCTCCACCTTAAAGTCTGTGTAAAGCAAATTCAGCCATTTTCTTCTAAACACATTAAATAGGTCATAAATGTATTTCCTTAAAACATGTAAAAAGCCATTCAACCATTTAGAATTTAATTTTGGAGCTAAGCTTCACAAACTGTCTCAAAATTTCTGTGTTCAGGATTTAATGGGCGGGTCAGAAATCATGGCCGTGTTCCGTAACGCGGCCATGATTAGCATAAACTCCACCCTGCTGCGGGAGCAGTATAAGTACGTTCAGTAGATTAGCTTGGGTGGTTATTCCACGCTCTCTCGAGTCTCGGCTAGCATCTCTTACATAGTTTGCAGCTAGCTAACCAGTCAATCAGTCAGCATCTTTCCTGGATGCTACAGTGTGCAGGGTAACAGCGCTGTTTGCTTATTAAGTATCCTACGGACTACAATATAAGGAAACGGTGGATCGATTTTGTCAAGAGGAGCTACTGTGGAGAGTTCAAAGTCACCACCAACACCCGTCTCTGCAGTGTCCACTTTACCCCTGATATTTAAAGCAACTGTCACCAGGTAAAGTCTGGATTTCTGAAGAGTCCGTTGATGCTGGTCACTGGGGCCGAACTGACTCTCTCCGTCCCCGGCTTGCATCCTCCTGTCCCGCCGACAGCGGGTGCCACCATCACGGCCACCGGCATTATGTGCCCGCCTGCGACCCTCTCCGTCGCGCCGATAGCGGGTGCCACCATCATGGCCACTGGCATTATGTGCCCGCCACCGACCCTCTCCGTCCTGCCGACAGCGGATGCTCTCATCTCCGCCACCAGCATTATGTGCCCACCACCGACCCTCTCCATCCCGCCGACAACGGGTGCTCTCATCTCCGCCACCGGCAATATGTGCCCGCCATATGTGCAAGTGTGTGCTCATGTTATAAATATTGTACATTTGGGCAATTAAATGCATTATGCTGAAGGTGCAAATCCTGAAAGTGATTTTACATCGTGCATCCTGTCATACCCATGTAATGTTAGCAAATGTTATTGCATGTAATCATGACATGATTTGGCCTCATTCCCTGAGCGGTGTCCATCTGACAGCACAAGCATAATCCACAGGTAATATTTTATGTGCACCAATATAGCTATGACAAGGAATTATGTGTAGACTGGGGTTTTACGTTTGTGTAATGTAAAACATGGACCGAGGGACACCTGAAATGAGCACCCTGAGTGAGTTTTTTATTTCACGGATGTTAGTTGCTTTTATACAGAGAGACAGGAGCAGCTAGCTCAGATATGTCAATATGTGAGTTATCATTTTCTAAGCGCATGCAGCATTAATGATTCAGTTATTTCATAACTAAAGCTACTCCACAGCTGGTATTATCCCTCACAACTGATAAAAATTGGGCAGACGGAGTAATTGGGGAGCTTGTGGTAATAAAGTAACTATCAGAAAAGTAACTGTATGAAAGAAGTATATAAGGAAAGTACACGGAGGAGGCTCCCCTCCCGCGTGTGGGCGTGGTTCCAGCGCCTCTAACTGACACGCCCCCAGCCTTTCACAGCAGAGAGAAGTGCCTGTTTTTCCATGATTTTGAGACCTAATTTTATATACTTTGCTATTTTTTTAATCTTTCAAATTTGGCTCAGTGGTCAATGACACATGTTTCTGTGGTGTGACAAACTCATAACACAAATGTATTGCTGCTTTACACGGGCTTTAGAGACGAACTGCTGTGTAATTCACACAGAAAGCCAGTGGGAAAGTTCAAGTCTCGGTCCGGAGGGCTGAAGGTTGCAGTGATTTATTTTCATCACAAACACTCGGTGAGTTAAGGGGAAGCAAAATATCTGAAATAGTTTTTATTACAATACACCCAAAATTGTCCAGACATTATACTCCAAAGCAAAAATGTCATCATGCACAACATACATAAGGCTATGGGAGTAATGACTATAAAGATTAGAATCTTGTCTGAGGAAATACTTAATTGTAAAAAAAGCTAGATGACATCAGAGGGGAAAGTAGAAAACATTCTCTCCATAAATTAAGTTGGTGCTATGTGATGTACTGCTATAAAGAATTACACACTGAGATCCCCCCTGCTCACCAAAGTCACAGCGAGTACAAGTGATGGGGGAAAGAATGGCTGAGACATCATGCACCCTCTTACACATCACTATACCATTAACATGATTTTTAACCTGTTACTTTAAGGTAACATAGTAAATAATGTGGCTTCAAAGTCGGCCAATTCGGCAAATCACCAAACTATTTTGAATGAATAGTAAGGTATGTTTTATTCACCTAAGACATGATTTCAGAGTAGTTATAAGGGGGTTTGTCAAACACCTGTCCCCTTTCTAAGTTTTTGTACTGAATTACTCAAAAACCAAAGACAGCTGAAATTTGTCTCCAAAGAAACTTAATTTCATACAATTTGCAGTGTGTAAGATGTTTTTAAAGTCATTTTCAACATATCAGTAGATGCAATGAAGGCCAAACAAATGTCCTTGTATATTTGTTATTTTTCCTCCATATCCGTCCAATTCATCTTTTATCATTTTCCCTCTTTCCTTTGTCTCACCCCAATAAAGTCACTTGCCTGCGTTAGAACATCATTTAAGGATTTACCACTTTAGATCCCGCCACATATTGCTGTTATTGCTAGGATTTATGCGCTCACGCTTGCCATTTGAGTTACTAGTTGATGGGAGATTGGATTTGAATATCCCTGCTATGATTTGTGCTACAAAAAGGTGGCCGAGTAGAGTTCACCTTGTTAGCCCAGGCAATTAATGTCCTGTCATACACACAGATCAAGGCTATTATAAAAGGCGTGGAGGAAATACAAATGAGCAAGAAGAAAAGAAAAGAAAAAAACTGCAATGATGGTGGCAATGTATTTACTAGGCTCTGAATTGTTCAGACTAAAATGGACATACCATGCTATTTTAAGAGATGATTATGTACAGAACAAAAATAAGTCATTTATGTAGTTAAAGGAACTTAGGGCAGGATTTGTGAAAAAATAAACATGCATTTTAAGTCTTTTAATGCTAATAGATGATGAAGTGATCAAAACCAAAAAGCATGAGCCCACCTACGTATCTCTCCATTGCCTTGAACAGGTTGCATGCTGCATAATTTACTGCAATTCGTGGTCCGAATTTCCCGCACAGTTCTGCGGACGTGATGTCAAATGACACTGAATGCAATGCACGTCCTCAATGGCTTGGAGAACGAAAGAAGACAAGCAGTGTACCCAAACTAGTGTTTGGGTAGTCATGGATTCTGCTACGACCAGAAAACAACCCACCACGACACAAAGTCCACTAAAAAGTCATACTAAGAAGAAAACAAAGGCTTTATTAGCGGCAGGTCATGAGTGGCAACAAAATTATGAACAAAGCCGGGCTTGCACCTGAATACACTTTAGATACACGTTTGACTTGTCGTGGAAATTCTCCTTTTGTGAGGTAGAGAGTGCTAAATCTCAGAAGAATTTCAGATTTCAGCGTATGAATCAGATGTCATTTAATACACGCAGCGTGGAGGGAAGGCAAAGCATTCTCTGACAAACTCTAAATTGTTACCCCTTAAGTACAGAACAGAGAGGAGGTTACCTTCATTTACAACATTCATAAAACATCTTCTTTACAGATAAAGGACTCTTGATATTTTGGTGTGTCCTGTCTTCCCAGGACAGTGACCCTTTGATGTAACAGATGGGACAGTAAATGTCATCTTATCTAAACTTTGTATACATTCCAATGTGGGGATGTGCCCCCTCCTGTGGCTCATGTGACACCTCAGGCAGTGTGACAATCTCTCTCTCCTTCCTGTCCTTACAATACACTTGATAAACAAAAGGAATCCTATGTAAATTTCTCACAGACTCATGGAGGCAACTTCAACTTGAATTGTGACTGAAAACAGATGCTGACATGGCTCATGTCCTTGTAACCAGGTAAGAAAACATTACAGGTCATGTTTAGAGCTTGATTTGAAAATCTTATGAAATCACCAAGGACTCTGAGTTACCTAACTTGAAAAGTAGCATTAGCTGCTAACATGCAAAGTAGCGTTAGCTGCCAACATGTAACTTAGTCCACCGCTGTGTAACACTGAATAGTTACAGACTGCGCGTTTTCAACGGTCCTTTAGTCTGACACCGAATAGTTAGTAATATGTCCCTTTATATATGGGGTCGAAAATCCAACTTTTATCTGGGATGTGACGTTAGCAGCTGGCTGTAGCCACAGGCTAACGGTTTCTTTGTGTCTGTGTAGTCACATTAGCCGCTAGCTACACACATGAAGCACATATAAAGAAGCCGGCTTCCCAGCTGCTGAATGTGTGTAGAGGATAAGGCTATATCATACACACAGCATGGCTCCCATCTTGTTCCCGTCCCCAGGAAAAACAGTATTTAGTGTGTACAGGCTGTGTGTAAGGGTTGATGATACTGTTGTGATGTAGCTGAATAAAAGGCAGTTTAGAACTAACCATGAAGTGCACAATCGCTTGTAAACAAGCTCAGGTGGTGCTATATGAATTGATATTTTGCTTGTCTACCGGTCTGATAAAGTTATTATTATTAGTATTATTGTTAGGGGGCCAAGCCCGAGGGGCCGAGGGAACCAAGATTTTTATTTTTATTTTTCTCCAGCTAAAAGTGGTGCTGCAGGCTAAACCGTGCAAGGGAAGGCAGTGCAATTTGGAGGGTTGGTCCAGACTCCTGCGAATATCTCAGACACAAAAAACTACATATATCCGCTTGCAGGGGGCGCTATAACCTAGGCCAACACGTTTTTGCCTATAACTCCAAAACCGTATGTCGTACATTCAAAAACCTTGTATCCCCAGATTTTCTGAATGGAGCTGACTCACTTTGCGATTGGCCACGCCCACTTCTGGTTAGAACGTTTTTTCGCAAAATCGCAAAAACTGGAAAACCTACTTTTCGAACTCCTCCTTGGGATTTTGTCCGATCTGCGTGAAACTTGGCATGTACACTCTTCAGCTGGATCTGATCTAAAGTTATCAAAAGAATTTTGCTCGGTCAAAAAATGCGCAAATTATTCACGAACAAATTTCTGTAGCTAGCTATAAAAATGTAAACTGTTTGATATCTCGGTCAAACTTAATGCTGTTAACACCAAATTTGAGATCCTTGGTTGCCATGACACTGGGAAGGGATGAGCCCAATTTGGCGAATTTTGGCCACTAGGGGGTGCTAAAAATATGGGAAGTTTATATCTCTTGAACAGCTACACCGATTTTTATTAAATTTGGTCGGTATGATGTAGGGCCAATCCTGAGGCCATATCTTGAAGGTGGTCATGACTGGTCAATGTGGGCGTGCCTTATTACAACAAATCCAAATCGGCACACATTCAGCCTTTTGCACTTCCAGTGCACTTCCCATTACAGCGAATACCACGGCTCAGACGTTGGCCTGTGTCCTCACTTATGCCCAGAGCCCGTCATCCTTTGGGGCCAACTTCCGTGGGCTCTGCAGTGCGTGGGGTCCGAGTTGCGCGGGGAGGCTTGGTCCCCGTTCATAACTGCTTGCAGTTCTAGTTATTATTATTATCATCATTATTATTATTATTATTATGACCTTGCTTGTGAAACGTTTTTGTGGTCGAGTCCTTTGGGCCGTGGGGTGGGTGAAAAATGTGGTCTCAACCAGAGATGGGGACTCGAGTTTGCGACTTGGACTCGAGCAATATTTTCCTGTTACCCTGAGTAAGTCTATGTCTTTTTTTAGTAACCCTCTCTATAATCAGAAATAGAAGATTGATATATAGCTTGCAACATTAGTTTAGATCCTGTTTCTCTCAGAAACATGTGGTTCCAGATGTGTTTTGCTACACATAAAAATGTTAGCTATATCATCCAGATTTTATTACTATAATTAACAGCCTCATTTTCCATGTTGTTCATCTACAGGTTTTCTAAATTCAACAGAGCGAAAAAAGTGGCCAGTGGCAGTGCAGAGGGACAGAGCAGCCTTGACTCTTTCTTAACAAATCCAGGTGTGCAGATATACAGCCAGGGCCATCACAGGCAAAAGGCCATCACTGAATCTATAATGCAGGATCTCATCATTTCATGCAATCTGCTTCTGTCTTTGATTGGCAAGCCTAGCTTCAAGAATTTCATGTTAAATGCTTTGAATTTCTTAGAAATAGCTGTGCAGTATTCTTAGTAGACCGGAGAGCAGCAGGTGACAGAAGAGAGAGACATAAGACTTTTATTTTTTTAGAGACTTGAGACTTGACTTGGACTTGTGACCAAAGATTTGAGACTTGACCAAGTCTCACCCCACAAAGACTTGAGACTTGACTTGAACTTGCAAAAAAAGACTTGTGAACATCTCTGGTCTCAACTCATCGATAGAGCTTTTAGTATTTATTTTTTCTAAATTTGACTTGTGTGTACCATCCACACAAGATTGTTCCAGACATTATATATTGCGTTGTATGTAAAGCAGAATAAATTGTTTATAAAAATGACACATAAGATTACTGAATGACAGAGACACGTATTTTGATATTATTATTGTTGCAGGCAAAAGGATATGGCCATAGTTGTTCTGGCCAAACAGAAAAGAGACCAAGGTAGCAAAGTCACAGCCAGCTTGTTGACATATGCTTGCTGACTCAGAAAGTTTTAAAATAAAATATTGCTGTTTTCCAGCTACCAGAAGAAGCAAACTCCTGAAGCAGCTACTCAGGGAAGTAAGGAGATGAGAGCACAACACCCATCAAACGAACAGCTGCTAAACTCTCTCAGCGATTATCACCAATTGAACCAGTGTCTGAGGGGTTAGTATGTTTTCACTTTCTAAGATTTAGGGGCTATCCACATGGAAACGCTTTGTGTGTAAACACATGTTTTGCATCGTTTTGGCCAATTGTCCACATGGATCCTGTAAATGCAGTGCCTGTAAACGCTTTTTTTGATACCTGGTCTCATGGTGGAAAAATCTGAAAACGCTACCCTTGCGTTCTAGTGTGGACAGCGAATCTGCATGCTTCGTATCGATGACGCCATCGCCCCACCCCTCGACCTCTATGGAAGCGAATCTGTTCCATAATTCAAATTAAAATGGATTAATAGAAATGCTTTTTCATTTTCAGAATATAGCTGCATTTTTTTACTCATAAATAAAATGAGTAATAAATCATCCAAATTGCATTTTCATTTTCTTCTAGACTGCTCATTTTGTAGCTTAATTAAAATGATAAAGAAAATTACATTTAAGATTTAATTTTTAAAAGATGCCCTAGCAAATAGTTATCAAAATTCAATTTGACTTTGTAGAAGGAGCTTTATAAAGTTCACTCCATTGACTTAGTTCACAGGGCAGAGCTGCCACATCCAAGATGGGGGCGACGTCAACGTATGGTCCAGCACTGATACCTTCAGTTTATTACCGGGAATACTGACTGTAAAGTACCGTGTGTGTTTCATGGGTCTGACTGTGAGACTGCAGTCTGACCCACAGTCTCTGACTGCAGCTCTTCAGAGCGGCTTCATTACGGTCACTGTAAATGTTAGAGCATTTGCGCACTGGAAAAAAATGTGCGACTGATTTGACCAAGCAAATGCGAACTATTGCTGGCTTGACCGCAGTACAGAACTGGACATGGTTGTGATTTCCCTGCTGTTTCTGAAAACATGGACCACAGTCTATGCTACCAACACAGCCTTCACACTCTCCTCTTGTCTCTCATCTTGCTCCAGCATCAAATATGCACACCGCCTCCTAACGTAGTAGAGGCAGTTGGAGAGCAGTCTTGACAATTTGAAGCACCGGCGGTGTTTTAGCTACAGTGTGCAGGCTAATGGCTAACAGTAAGCTAGCGGAGTGAGTGAGAGTGAGGAAGTGGCATGTTGCATTCAGTGTCAGGGTCAGGGCAGACAGTTTGACATCTTTATGATGTATCTATATAATTCATATATACATGAGTATCAACATAATACATCTATACATGTTAGATAAAGATGAGAACTCATTACCAAACGGACTGATTCCCCTGATGCTTAAGCACCAAGCATCGATGCTGATCTACCTCTCAACGTCATGCTGTAGTCCTGTGCTCTGTCAAGTCAGAACATGGTTCACCACTCAAGTGCAACAGCTTGATTTGAGATTTATTTTTTGCCATTATTCTTTTTTCGTTTTCCTGCAGCCACACATTTGTCAGGCTCGCCTTTAACCAAGCTGGATAATCATGGCTCTTATTTAGAATCTCCTCCTCCCTGGGGCTGACCAGCCGGTCAAGGTGGATAGTCGAAAGATGCCATGGGCTGTGATGGTCTCAAAGTCTACTGCTCTTGATATAAAACACCTGCTCTCTTCTCCAATGCTGATGAGAGTATTTTCTGCTGGAGGCACTATGTGTTTCAACAATGAAGCTGAGAAAATGACAGTTAGCTACCAGCCACTGCATCTTGATGCTGTTGCCTTAAATATAGTAATGTATTACTTTAACTATAACTCAGACTCAGATATCTCAGCATTTACTTGATGTCATGGAATTTGATTCATACATTCATCCTAATGGTTTTCTTTAATCCTTAACTTTACTTTTAGCCCTTGTGATTCTGAAGGCACAGCAATATAGTTTAGTCAGGTACTGGTCAAGTGCAAGTGCTGTGTTTGTGAGTGTTTGATCCTCTATCTGTTACCCCCTATTATCCCAATATGTGGAGGCAATTCATAGTGTTCTCAGATCTCAGCAAGTTTGATGTTTCTTTGTTGTGTGTAATGTTACAATGATGATGAAAAAACACATTACTTAATGTACAGAACACGTGCTCTGAGTATCTGGAAATCAACCGTGGCTTACATTTAAGGAGTGATTTAAACAGGCAGCTGTACATTAATTACATTTGAGATCTGGACATCCAGACCATTATCAGTGCAGACAGTTTTTAAGCTTTCTGTTAGAAAAAAGCTCCTCTCAGTGTTAATGGCACATTTATATCGACACATGCTTGATGAATACTGGCAATATGCAAGGCAAACAAGGTGTGTCAAGGACTGTCAGCAGATTCTCCCTCATCTCCTTTAACATTATCTCTGAGGGCTGTGGACACAGTGCGCTGTTAGCTTTATATCATGCAACTGTCAAAATGCAGTCCAATCAAATGACAATAATAACCACTGACGTTTTAATGTCCCAATTCTATTAAAATACTACAGCAATCACTTTAATTTTCTGTTAAACATACTGAAGGAATTTACCATGGTGAGGTGGATACAGTAGGGAACAAGTGTGCCTCTACTTTCAGATAGTCGCTGAACAAAGGTCTCACAATGGCTTTGTTTAAAAGGCTGTGCAGCTTCAAACTGCTGCTGTCAATCCTTGAATGGCAATTGAAAAGTCACTGAGCTGTGTGCATCGCTTTGTGGAGATTTGTATTTGTAAATATAAGTGAAATATTCCAGCCATCAGACCTGCATTAACTCAGCTCTGAACACACTAAAAACAGTTGGGTTAAAAAATAACCCAGTTTTAACCCAATTGCTGGGTTGCGCAATTTATCGCGTCTTTGACCCAATAGTTGGGTTAAAATAACCCGACATTGTAGTTAAGCATAACCCAACTTTTGGGTTAAATATTCAACCCAAAAGTTGGGTCGAAAAAAATAACCCAACCTGTTGGGTTAAAATAACCCAAAAATGGGTTTGTCCTTATTCAACCCAGCAATTGGGTTAAATTGAATAGTGTTGGGTTATGCCGGGCTCCACTACTTCCTTAACTTAAACAGGCTCCTTTACTTCCTGTCTTACATTATTGGACAAACTGATTAATCCAATTTTAACGCTGAGTCACTGTTGAATCAACGTCAGGTGCTAGTGCTGGATAACCGTTGAATTTTGTTTCGATTTTGCAAATCTAATCTAATAGTACGTCATTCCTACGTCACGTTTCTCAACATAGGTGAATTTGCCAACATTGAATCAATATTGATTTTAATTTAGATTTTGCAAATCCAATCAACGTTGAAATTTCAACATAGTTTGACACACTATATATTTTTGTTACACTGTTTTTACTAAAGTAACGATGTGTTCAACAGAAGCTCCAGCAACAATTAACACCTTAAAATGGATACATTAACACTAAGTACACAACCACACCATTTTAACCAAACTCAATGTTTATTAGTTTGTGTTGTCATTGTTTTAAGTACACATTAGTCACATGTTGAGTTTGTTTACTTGAAAACATGTGACCCAAAACTTAAAATTTTTGAGGCAATTGATTGCCTCAATTACACTGAACTTAACAAACTTAATATATCTAAAAGTCATGAACATCTGCTACTGAACAGTATTATCTTGCCCACTCCCTTTTAGCACACTTCAGTGTTAAAATTAAACAGAAAAATAAATAAACATTTATAAATTAAAATAAATAGAACAAAAAATAGATTGTAGAGATGCAAGAAGTAGATTAACTGATTATTTGCAACATTTTTAAGAAGAAAAACTCAACATTTTCTGATTCTAGCCTTCCAAATGTGTTCTTGGTCACTTGAGGCCCTAGGAAATATTTATATAATATTTTTCACAAATTTCTGATATTGACCAAACAACTAATCTTATAGTCAGTAAAATAATAAGTAATCAAAAACAATAATAAATAATACACTAATGAAATTAGCTTTTGTTATCAGCTATAAAAGTGCCTTTGGCTTCCTGGCTAATTCCTTTCAATGACGACTCACAGGGTGGTAGTGAAGTGGATTGTGTCATGGTCACTGATGACAGCAAGGAGGCCCACTGCAACACCATCAAGCTCTGGCTCATCAGACTCGTCCTGAATGAATGAAAAAGAGATACTAATCACAAACTAACACATGGAACAGAACAGATGACATTTCATTTATCTTTCTTTAACCAAGTCCCATTGAAATCCAATACCTCTTTTACAAGGGAGACCTGGGTCTCATTGTAAGAGGTGGAAAACCTAAGATCCATGATTCAGATCCTCACAAATTACCAGAGAATCTAAGTGGTGTGAGTGGCTGAAACCAAACTAAAAGACATTTACAGGAAAATGTTCTACTGAACATCTTATCACTCTGAACATAACGCCAATACAGTTCCTTTGTAGGGAAGAGAAAGAAAACAGACCATTACGAAAACTGTATGGGTAGACTAAACAAAGGTCAGTCCTAAAACATGTTATTTTGATGAACTGTTTACATAATAGACAGTAGTCAGTAACTTAAGGAGACTCACTGTGCAGGTTCTGAAAAATCCAGAAACATCCTCGAACAGATACACAGGAAGGGCGTGGAGGACAGTAGGGCGCTTGGTGTGGATGTCATGGATTTCCTATTCAGATAAAAACAGAATTGTATACACTGAAGTATTTACTGAACAAAGCTGATTTTAAACAGTCAAATCAGAACATATGTCCACAAATACCCTGTTCACATCTTTAATGCAATCAAATGGCAAACACAAAGTGGACTAATTGCACAATTCACAAAGCTCATTTGAATTATTGAACCTGTTCAATGTTGTGATGGTTCAACCTATGAAATGTGTAATAATCTATTTACCTGTTCATTGTGGATTTTTAAAATTTCAGCAAGAGAATCTGCTGTCTTCCCAGTTTTTGATGCCTTCTGTCTGAATAAGGTCATCAGTCGAGGAAGATGGTGGTCACGCTCAGCATAGAATGTATTGGGCAGGTGCTGATTCGTAATCCGCTGGATCTCTGCATACAACTACATTGAAATAACAGCAGGAGAATACAGCGACAACACTTAAAAAAACAGTTCAATTTAAATAATCTAGCACACGTTCATGAAGCGGCCAGATGAGTAAGAATCATAATTTTCACTTTAAAAGAGAGAGCTGATCCATATTACCTAAGATTCTATTTTGAGAGCAGGCCAGAGGTCCATGAGCTTGTTCACTGGCAGGACATCACTATGGTCTGTCGGGGTGGGAAAATGTGGTCTCCATCATCTTTCTAATGAAGGGGAAATGTACAAATGCAATCAGTATAGAGACATATACGAGGGCTGATTCTGGAATAGTGGCTGTGCTGCAGCCTGTGGTGTCTAAATAACTGTATTCTGGAGGTGAAAGAAGCTGTGCACAACTTACACGTCCAGATCATTTTGGAACCAGCAACCTAAAAGGCAAAGAAAAAAATGACAAAATTAAGACCACCATCTAAAA
This sequence comes from Sparus aurata, assembly GCF_900880675.1. NCBI lineage: Eukaryota > Metazoa > Chordata > Actinopteri > Spariformes > Sparidae > Sparus > Sparus aurata. Next base: position 2,812,991 of record NC_044205.1, on the reverse strand, counting down.
CTTTTAAAACAGAATTGCTTATACTTACTACTTAATATAACAAGTTAATTACTATTAGCTCACCCAAATATCACAGACTACAGCTAGTTTAGTTTTAGTTTTCCCTTGATCAAACTGGCAAGTAGAATAAACAATGATATATGTATGTGGGAGGTCATATGATTCAGGGTTAACTTTCCAAACTAAAACATTGTCTGAGAAAAAAAACGTATTTACAGAGGCGGGAGTGGCGGTTGATAGAAGAATTCATTCATTGGATTAATGTTACCTGGTACTATCTTTATCATATCTTTAGTTATCTTCCTTAACTCTGTCTTGACTTCTAAAAACTGGAACAGAGAGATGCAATGATGGGAAATACATTCATCTCATATCAAAATATACTGTTTGTGAGCTTGGCTCCTCTGAGAAATCAAGTTGTAACCTAGGTTAGCTAATGTTAGCTCGCTAGTTCTGGCAGCTAACTATTACATTCATTGTAATTGGTTCGCTAGTTAGCACCATGGTGGCTAGCGGAGTTTTGCCTCTGCTGTAAAAATACTTTATTACAATCCATGGCGTAAAAGTAAAAGTGAATAAATATTAACATTCAAAACTTACAGTAAGTCCTGACTGCTACCGCGTAGGTCAAGCTTTCTGACTCCTGTTGCTTCCAGCCGCCAAGCGTCTCTCTGCAACGTTCAAACTTTTCTTCTTCTGTGTTTTTTCAAAGAGCGGTAAGGAATCACTGTAGTATGCGCATTAGCGCCTCCTTCTGCTTCGGAGGGTGAATCAGAAATTAACTCGGAATAAAAAATTATCCCTGCAGGTGCTCAGCACTTAAGTAGAAATAAAAAATTTATAGGCTACATTAAACTGATGCCAATAGAAATACCAAAAATTAAATCAAATAAATAAATGTTGTCTTCCTCAAATGTCAAATGCATTTCAGACAATTTCAGCAACATGTTTAGAAGTCATGGTTGTAAAAATAATGTTGATTTGACATACAACACAAAAATTGTTGATATTTCAATGTTGAATCCATAGTGAGTTAACAACACCACTTCAACTATTTGGTGTTCGACATTGTTGAGAAGTTGAGATCTGAACTACACCACAAGTTCCAAACTCCACCCACTGCACTTCTTCTTCTTCTTCTTCTTCTAGGATTCCAGGCTCACTGCACTGTTTCGAAGCATTGCCCATCCTTTTTCAGAGAATTTATTTCAAACGGCAGACAGCCATTGAGCCAATTTCACCACATCGAATCATGATTTCTTTTTTTAATTATTATTAATTATTATTATTATTATCATCATTATTATAATAATAATAATAATAATAATTATTATTATTATTATTATTATTATTATTATTATTACCACCAACATTGCTGTGTATGGTCACAGTATTCATATACAGCATGCTTAAGTATTTAGTACCTCTTTAAAAGGTAAAGGACGCATTTCATGTACATAAGGTGTGTGATTATAAATAATGTTAATGGGATTACTCCATAAAATACTCCCCATCAAGAAAAAAATAACTTTTTAATAAAAAAAAAAACAAGCCTCTAACCCAAAAAATGGGTTATTCTCTGAAAAACAACCCAAAAATGGTGCATATCCTTGAAAACCCAGAAATTGGGTTAAAATATTAGCCTTATAACCCAGAAAATGGGTTACTCTTTATAAAAATAACCCAACAATTTAACCCAACACTAACAACCCATAAATTGGGTTACCAAAATAACCCAACATTTTTTAGTGTGAAGCATGCATGCCTAACCACGTCACATTAGTTCAGTACTCTGGTTACGAAAACTTATTTCGCTGTCACATCAAAATTTTTAATATACATCTTGGCCTACTTTCACATACTGGTGGAGTATATTATGTTGACCAAAGTAGTCTTTGTGTTAGTCTTGAGGATACATAACAGCACATGCGTTGTGTTGAATACATGCAAATTATTTGATAAAGAGATAGATAGATGAAACAAGTGGTTGTCAATTCATTACATTTGATTTGTGATATTTGTACCTATTTCTGAATGAATAAGTAATATCTTTATTTGCAATGTGTACATACGTATACACACATGAGAAATTTGTATTTCAGTGATTAGGCCCCATTATAGACCCTTTTTCAGCCAACGTCATAAAATATGTGCGCGCGCATTTCGGCAACGGAAGTGGTGTTGTTTTCCGGCAGCTCTGACTGACAAAGAAGAGGCGGCAACTGGTTAACAAGCATTTACAAAGTTTGCTCGTATCAACATGTCTGGTTGTTGCGTATACGGTTGTACGAATCGCTATTCCACCGGCGACTGAAGTTTTATAGGATTCCGACAGGATCACGACCATTTCAGAGCAACCGGCGGCGTCTGTGGCTGCAGGCGATTAAACGTGTGGACTGGAATGAGGACATAATCAAAAATGCTCGCGTCTGCAGTGCCCACTTTATATCAGGTAAGGTTATCTATCAAGCTTACTCTTTGGTTATATGGAAAAGTCTTGTTTACATTAGTGATTTTCTGTATGATGTAGAATAATAATCAAATGCAGCTAAAGTTTGATACGCTAGCGTTAGATTTGCCTAGTAGCTTGCTAGGCTAAACAAACCTGTTTTTGTTTTATTTTTGCAGGCAAAGCGTCATTGGATTCTAGTAGTCCTGATTTTGTGCCATCTGTGTTCATGTACACAAAACAAAGCCAGAACCCGGATTCAAAGATGGACAGGTAAGATAAGACTTGCCCTCCTCTCAGTCGTTTTTTGTTTTGTTTTCCTCTCATGAATAAGCTTTGTTGCCGACAGCTGGTGTTTCTAGGTATGGATTAGTCTAACTGTAAATTTCTGCTGTTTCTGAAGGTACCATAGGAAAAGGAGGAGAGATGACAGACCTGACACTGCAGCAAATCAACCTCTTCCTTCTGAAAGTCCAGAACAAGAATGCAGCATGGATCATTGTCCTGGTATGAATATATTAATGAATATATCATCTTACAATTAAGTGATTGATTGTCAGGCCCCTGGATGGGTCAAATTCAGAGGAAAAATCTCTCCCTGGGATCAATAATGTATCTTATCTTCTGTCATGGAAAAGTTTTGAAAATTCCTTGGTAAAAATGTGTGAGAACCCTTGGATGTGAACTTGTTTGCATTGGTTGCAGCACATGCTAATTTTTAACTTTTCTATATTGAAGCTGAAGAGGATATCCCAGTTCCAAAGAGAGCGTACGATGATCTGAACCTGAGATATAGCCAACTTCAGGAGGACTATGTCAACCTGCGACAGGAGTTTGACACACTAAGAGAAGAAAATATAAAGCTAAAAGAGGAGCTGCAAAAATCTACATTCTCCTACACCACTGTTAAGTGCAACATTGGACAATTGATTTTTCTCACAGGACTGACCTCTGTGGTCTTTGAGTGGCTGATTACAAAATTAATGGGTAGCGTAGAAAGAATTCACAACAAACTTACAGTAGAGGACCACCTATTGATTATATTGATGAAATTAAGGTTGGGCCTATGTAATAGTGATTTGGCTTATAGATTTCAGGTATCAAAAACCACCATATCAAATATTTTGCGGAGCTGGGTCCCTGCTATGGCCTTGGTCCTCAAGCCACTCATTAAATGGCCGAGTAAGGGTGCAGTACTTAAAAATATGCCAAAAATATTCAAGCGCAACTTTAAAAGATGCCGGTGCATAATAGATTGCACAGAAATTTTCATAGCTAGACCCAGTAATCTTCCAGGGCCCAGACATGGTCAAACTACAAACACAACAACACAATTAAATACTTGATCGGAATCACTCCAGCTGGTGCAATTTCATTTCTGTCTCCCGGGTGGGGTGGACGGGTTTCAGACAAGCAGATCACTAAGGAGTCAGGTTTCCTCAAACTTTTGGAGCCTAGGGATGAGGTTCTAGCAGACAGAGGATTTCTCATCAGAGATGAGCTTGCGGCCTATGGCGCAACCCTTCGTATCCCTCATTTTACAAAAGGAAAGAAGCAGCTTTCTGCACAGGGGGTGGACACATCTAGACAACTTTCTCGTGTGAGGATCCATGTAGAACGAGTTATTGGTCGGTGGAAAAACTTTAAGATTTTGCAAACCGTTATTCCAGTGTCACAGGTTAACATACTAGATGATGTTGTCATTGTATGTGGTGCCCTGACAAACCTCTGTAAGAGTGTTGTTCTCAAATGAGTAACACATAACCAAGTATGACTTCCAACAGAACTGATTACATGTGCGGATTTTAAAACGTTCTCATGCCACAAAATGTTGGATGCTGTCACAGAAAACTTGTTGACATTTTTGTGTGTGTGTGTGTGTGTATTTGATGGGGGGGTTATTTTTAAAAATGTAATGATGTGGGAATGTGTGTTTCTTAACTTTGTGACTTTGTAATTGAAATTTTGCATAACTGTGCATTTTGTGATTTTACAAGAATGTAAAACATGTATTTAGGCCTACTGTATTTAAAATGAAATGCATTTTAATAAACCTCCCCACATTGGCTGCCACTGGTGTGTCTAATGGTCCTTTTCCCCCCAAATTATCTCAACAATTCAGAGTGCAGTATCATTTTTATTTGTAATGTAACAGTTTCATTCCATTCATGTGCCATTAAAGTGCCACTAAACATTAACAACATGGAAAGTATCAGTATGTACAATATATTTGAATCAAACTGGTTCTGTATGTTGTAAACGGTAAATAATAATAATGTTAGGTCGCAAGTTATCTCTGGATAAATAGCATTATAGAATAAAACTTTAAATATCTTGTTGCACTCAAGTGCAACTAGACACAGCAGTCAACAACAATATAACATGTACAGAAAAGGCTGCTGATTAATTAATTGTTTCAATACCTCTATATTGATGACTTGGTTTTCACAAAATATTTACAAAATAAGATGTTTGATCTATAATAAGCAGTACTGTTGATATAATGACAAAGTGGGTAAATGCGAATAATAAAAAAGAACAGTCTGGTAGGTTCAGAGCATCATTTAACTATAATGCAACTTTAAAAAAACAGGGAAAGACAATTCATAACGAACATCTAAGAACATATCTGATCTCCTATCACATTGCAATACATTATATTGCTCACTCCTACATGAAGGCATTCAAGCCTCAACTCTCAGACATTTCTTACATGACCATGTTGCTGGCTTCCTTTTTATTTGTGCACAACTGTAGTGAATGTGGTTGTTGCATTTGACACAGATTATCATCCTGCCAAAATCTGGTTTTTCACAGTATTCGCAGGCTCTCTGTGACACCAAGACAGGATCATGTCTTCTTGTGAGTAACTCAGGCAACACACTTGAGATAAAGAACTTATGTGCTTTTGGCAAAGCCTCCTGCAGAAACTCTTCATTTCTTAGGATACGTTGCACAATGAACTTCTCCTTCGTCCACAACACAAAGTCACAGTAGCTAACACCACACACAAACATGTGAAGTTGAGTTTGATAGTAGTATGTGTGTGAATGTTTCAACGAGAATGACTTGTCCAGACAAAACTGCTCATCTTCTGTACATCCTTGAAGGCTATTCCTGTATTTGTAGGGACACTTTATCTCTACCACCCCTTTGCCACAGCAGGTACATCTTGCTATCCCATCTGGCGATGATCCAAGGTGTGGCTCAGAGGGTTGCACTACTAAACCACATGAGCTGATGCTGAACTCTGGATGGCTTTGGGACATACATGCAGTGTAGGCTTGTCTTGCTGTTTCCTCTATGTTTTTACCCCAGAGCACAGATGGGACATTTAACTCTGTTTTGTTGTACTGCATTATGTCATTTAGGTATGTTTTGCTGATCTTGTCAGTTGTGGTTGCATGGTGAAATTTGGTGCTTGTGATCCGACCAGCCCTATAAGTGTGCCACTCATTTGACCTTGACTGTTGCCGTGTCACAAATTCCAGTTTCTCACATTGATGAGGATGTAGTGTAGTTTTTAGTTTGTGAAATGTATCCTCACATTTCACCTCCATTTCCTGTGGTGAGAGATCCCTGAGCGTTGTATCAAATAAAGCAGTCAAGGGCTCAGGTAAGTCTGGATGCTCCTCTGAATCAGTGTCAGATGATGCAGTGTCTGTGTCACTATTGTCCAGGCTTGTCAGCACTGCAGCACCTGGGTACACATCCCGCAGTTCCTGGATGTCTTCATCTGTCAACACTGATAACAGAGCAACAAAAAGACACATTAGTGTGCTGCATAATGTTCACATTTGAGGAATTATGACTGAATTATTCTAAAACCAGACCAGTTAAGCTGAAGGTAAAAAAACATCTAATCTAATTTCTAGAATCAGTTATCTGAAGTCAAAAGGACAGACATATTTTGAATATGATACTGAAACTATTCAAATGATACTGAAACTATTCAAACTGGGCGTGTATGTTTACAAAAGGTCATGATGCCACGTTGGTCTGTTGGCCTTTTCATCTCTGCATCACTAAGTAACACCTTTCTCAGGCTACATTCTGATGTCAAAACACCGAGGAGAAATCCTGAGAATGAATTCAATGCACTATGGCAAAAGGAAACTTATCTAGGCTCTGTCAACTATTACATGCCTCTGGGTCTGATACTATTCTTCCTAGCAGATGTTGAAGCTGCTGGAAGTTGCCTGCCTAGCCTCTTTGGTTTGTGGAAGCTGATCTCCCTCAGTGGAGCTGGTCTGACTTCTTTCCTGCTGATGTCTTTCCACATTCACTCTTCAGACATAACTGCTGCTTTCTCTGTCCTTCCCATCCTAACATAGAGCTCAACTTTGAATAATATTGCAGCTGCATGGCTGCAGCATGACCCAAGCCTGAAATTTCACAAAAACATAATAAACATACTGGCTGATCCATAATGTTATGACGCGGGCTTGAAAGTAACATTTGTTCACAGACAAATCTCGGCTCTGGCTATGAAGTAGGTAAGCATCTAATTTACTAGACATGTGAGTAAGTATCCTAAGCTTAATCAGGTTTGGAATGTAACTGAACGATATTGGCTGCTGACATTTTGAACCCTGTTGTCACTGTTCATGTTTCAAACCCTGGTTATGACAAAGTTACAGGGCAAGGCATACGATGTTTTATATGGAAAGGAGAGTTATAACCAGCTGAAAGGACACTAACACAAAATCATAATTCATCTTTGCATAACAACTACGTATATCATAGAGCTCTGAACTGTTATCTACAAGCCCAAAACACCAAATAACAGGCTACTTACCCCGCCATACAGGTGCAGTTCGCTGTGAGGACGTAGTTTTCTCGTTTGTTGATGATGACCCAAGCCTCATACATCGTTGTCTTGTGTCCTTGTCTTTGACTAGGGAGAATTTCTGACCTCAAAACACAAAACTCCGAGTCTATGTCATGGTATTTGACGTTCTGTACATGACCACAGACAACGTAATCATACGCATCCAGCGATTTATAGGCTCGCAATTTCTCTCTGGTGTACACGCTCGGTTTCTCTATTAAATAGGTATAAATATCTGGCCACTGTATATTCGGCCATTTGCTAACGTCGTCAACCCACTCATTAATAGAGCAGGGATCTGGAAGTCGGACACCATTTGTCAAAGTCAACTTGTTAAGGTAACATTCACGATCTTTGATTGTTAATCCATTAGCATAGTTTGACAAGCTGTTTATCTCCGCCATAGTTCCGTTGCCAAAGTGCGCGCGCATACGTTCTACGTCATCATTGTGTACAAACAGAAAAAGGGTCTATATGTTAAGAGGGGAGACGAAGCCTTGGTAAGCACAAAAAACTCCCCCGATGCAGCTCAGACACTGGTGGTGGTGATGGGATGAAGATGCATGGCTGATGACCCGGTTGAAACGAGGTGGACTCGGGTAAGCTGGACCTGGGCCTTTAATATGATAAACTGGAGGTAAAGTGGGTGAAGGACGGTTGCAATTATTTTGTACTGACAACTGAGGACAGCAGAGAGGAGAACAGATTTTTTTTTTTCACTTCTTTATAAGGGAAAAAGTGAATTGCAAATAGCATTAATATTATTCACTTTTTCTGCTCTCCAACACTCAATTTTAACACACTCAATTGTTTATTTTGTTATAAAACTGTGCTGAGTCAAAAAGAAACACATTAGTGGCACAGTAAAAAAGTAGGGTGGGAGCAAAATGGGTGTTGTCTCTTTATTGTTAAACAACTGCCAATGCTGATGAAAATCTATGAGACAGGGAAATCAAGGACAACATAAGTTTTTCAAGTCACTTTTGGTCATGTTCACCAACTTCCTTACTCTGACTCTCTTCCATAAATTATGTGATCAACTCATATCCACTCAACACAATATAAAACAAAGGTCTTGGCATTTTAGATATGTTAATGCAAAAATGTTACGTATTTATTTAAACTACGGAAAACGCAATACTGTTTCATGGAACCTCTAAATTTAAGATCCTGACAGCACTGAAACCTTTTTATTGCCCTCTTACTGTCATGTTTACCGTCAGAATTGAGAAATTGCTTTTAGTTTTCTCTCTAAAAAAGTGCCTCTGGAAGATGTTATGTGACACCGTTTGTCATTTATAAAAATCAACAGAAAATGTCATACAGTATATGATCAAGAATAAACATATAGAGTATTGCTTAGCTGTGATTCTTGTTAGCTCAAATTCAACAGAATGGCTGCCCTTTATGTTAATTTGAGCCTTTCCTTCTCTAGATATCTTTGCACCTGTCTGAGTATTATAAATTCTCACTGTCTTTCTCTGCACTTATTCTTATGCAGAGAAACACATACACACGCTAGGCCTATTCTTGAGGAGCAGTAGCAGTGCACTAGGCAGTGTCTTCAGATGTGTTTTGATCAAGGCAGCAGCTTAAATCTTTGATGTCTAACATGATTAGCTTTTAGGGAAATGCTGGATGTTTCATAAAAGTGTCTTGGCACCCTCAGCGGGGGGCCGTTTAGGAAGGCATCACAATCAGTGCAGAGTGCAAAGCACGGAGGGAAAGGAGGGGAGATCTATATCAACCAAATGATTTTTGTAGCTTTGTTTGTCCACAACACTGAGGGAAAAAGAGTGTTAAGATAAAAGAGGAGGAAAAAAGGGAGGAAGAGGCTAGGACAGCTAGAGTCTTCATCATTAATTACTTAGTAAGTAAACTTTTAGTTTACTCAGTTTTATATGTAATGTTGCTTTTTCTTTCTTCCTTCCTTCCTTCCTTCCTTCCTTAAAATAGTACTTTTACTTGAGTAAAATAGTCAAGTTGTCATGATTCTGGTTTTGTGATAATCAAAACCATAAAGCACAAATCAAGGTCTTAAAGTGCCAGATAGCCACCCACCTACTAGCTTGGGTACTAGTTGGCGATGCTTCGGCTTGCTCAGTCGTCCTCCTGGATCCAAACATTTTACATATTTGTATCAGATATTCTGTCAATGCAACTTGCAAACTGTGATTATGTCGGTCTGTTCTGTCCATGCAACTTCTATTGCATTTCTGTCTTTGAGAGGATTGGATTGTTTATTCCGTCTTCTTATTTTTTCTAGCCCTGTTTTTTCCATCAATGGCAAGTTTTTCTCACTTGAATCGAGGGTCTAAGGACAAAGGATGTCTTTCACTGTACAGATTGTAAAGCCCACTGAGGCAATTTCATTGTGATTTTGGGCTATGTAAATACATTTTGATTTGATTTTGTCAGATCTAGTGTCTGCTTGCCACCACAGTGCTAGCTTCCAATCTGCTCCAGTTTTTCTAGCTATCTGCCAGCTACTGTCCTGTCAGCTCCAGGGCCTGCTAGTCCCCAACCTTAGACTGTTGACACCTTTCAACAGGCCTCAAGTCTCTCCTTTCTTATAATAGTCAGGACCGAAAATTGAAAAAGCCACTTCGAAAACAACATGGTAGGCATTTTTGAGGAAAAGCACTTTGTGCATTGTTTCTGTATGATTTTTTAGTGCTGAATCCATTTCTGCAGGTTGCCCAGCTGTAAAAGTTACCGTTTAGTCATAATTATTGATTACTTAGCATAATTATTGATTAATCGCCCAAAGTTAGATATGGCTATCAATTTCCTATTTCTTAATATTCTATATATGATTATTTGGTATCATTGTAAAGGGGACTAGCCTAGCCTTTCATTGAAGCCCATGGTTGTATCTTTCTGACAAACACAGAGGTCACATGACCTCTTTAAACCATAAATTAAACACATTTTCCCACAATTTTCACCTAAACTTGTCATTGGCTGAAAAGTAGGCCTCTGTAGCGGCTTCAAACTCTTTGGAAGCAAGCAACGTCAAAAAATATGCTACACAATATTTTTGAACATTGGGAAGTGCCCTAACTATGAGCCTAAACCAGAATAGGCAACAGCATCTAACATCCAATTTACCGTGGGGAGGGGGGTTAACTTGGAGGAGGAAATAGAAAACCAGGGGCCTTATTTGAAGGGCAACTGGTGGATTCTTGTTTGGGACACCTTGAACTTTCAAAAAATGCTGGTTGCCCACTTTTCCTCAAAAATGCCTACAGGGTCACATGATTATGAAGTTACAGCCCAGTCTATAACCCGCCTAGCCTACAAAGTGCATCCCCCGAAAAAGCGAGGCAAGACACCAGCAAGTGTTTCTTCCAATGCGGTCCCGGCCAACCACCTAATGTGTTTCTCCGACCGTCTCCCAGATGACCAACCCCAGAGTGTCTCTGTTGGCAGTCCTGCTGACTCCGGTGACTGTTTCTCTGCAGGCAGTCTGGCAGACATCCACCAGTGTTCTGAGCCTCCCATTATGCCTTCAAAGGGCCCCTGCCTTTGCCGCCAGCCTCCCGCTAGGCTTCCAGAAGCCTCTGTAACTCTGTGCCCCTCACACGAACCTCCTGGTCTCACCCAGACTGTGTGCATTTAGTCATTTACCCCGATGTCTGTGTCAGATTGTTTCTGTGTTACCAGTCTGTGTTTCTCTCCTGTCATATTTCCAGTGTCTTCGAGTGTATTCTCGTCGTATGTTTTCTGTTTTTTGTTCCTTGCTTTATGTTTCTGCTAAGCTCTTGTGATTACTGGTTTGAACTTTACTTTTGATTTGAACTTAACCCTTGGTTTGTACTTTATTTTTATTTTATTTTTTTTTTAACCTTTATTTAACCAGGAAAAAAAGACTCATTGAGATTAAAAATCTCTTTTACAAGAGTGTCCTGGCCAAGACACTCTTGTAAAAGAAGTGTAACATACTCTTGTATGTTACACTTCTTGGTTTTCTCTGGTATTTCAGCTTTAGTTATTAATGCTCACCTTTTGTTTCAAATAGGCCTAGTCTCCCAAGCCCTAACAAACAAACAACCCAACCTAATCTTAACCAGCATTGTATGACATGCTTGATGGATGGATACACACTGACACATCAAAATACACAGTTGTCCTACATTTAATATCATTGCTGAAGTTTGGTGCTGTTCTGAGCATTATTTGTGGCTTTTTCATGGTGGTTTTATATTTGGACCCATTTACTGCAATGTAATGTTGGCGTGTGGTTGTTTCTGAGGATGCTAAAACTATGTTAGCTAGCGGTCTGCAAACTTTATCTCTCGAGAGGGAGTCTAACACAGTTTCACGGTGTGTTAGACCATGGATTAAACTTACACCAGAATATCCCTTTGAGACCAAAACAAATGTACTCCAGGGCATTCCCAAAACATATGTGTAAAGGTACCTATACTACCTTGCGTGCAGAGTTGGCAGAGGGGAGATGATTCTCGCTTCATAAGGTGTCTGAGTCTGCGAGTAAGGTACGTTCTGTGTACACTTTTTAAGTGTATGGTTTGGTGAGTGGGATTTTTTGACGCTTGAATAATATTTTTCCACACTGTATCCCATGCTATTGCAGAAGTGATGAAGCCATAATCGTTCTGCCACGATGTTTGAATTCTAACTGGTTTCTAAGAGGCCTGCAAGATTTTGGAATACAATGCTGATACAGCTCCTCTGGTGTTGGTTGTATTGTACAGTTGTTTTGTCAGTTCATGTTTAGGTCCATAGGTCTTCAAAGCGGTACGGAGCTGCAAATATAGAAAAAAGGAAAAAACAGGTAAATTGTACTGTTCCTTTAAATCTTGGAATGTACGGAGACCTTTGGTATCAAATAGCTGTCCCAATAAATGGATCCCACAGTTTGACCAAATTGGAAAGGCTGCTGGTCGACCACTGAGCAATACATTGTGACTGAGAAAGATTGGAGTATGATAGTGCCATTTATTATTTAAGTTAGTGTTGTTCACCAGCTTCCAAGTGACTAAGACATTTGCAATAATAGGTCCCAAAAGTTCTTTAGCATGATTGATTGGAATGTCTGCATAAATTAAGTCTTGTAGTCTACATGGATACACTAACCCTCTTCCAGGGGGCGCCAATAAGTAGGGTTTGATGGATCCAACCATGATTTAATGATGTGCAGTACAAAAGACCAGTAATACATTTTAAAATCTCGAACACTCCAGCCTCCAGCCGATTTTTCTCTCTGAAGGGTTGTAAGTTTGATTATTGGCTTTTTATTATTTCATATAAACTTACCAATTAGACTATGAAGTTTATCCCAGTACCCCGTTGGTGGATTCAGAGGTAACATAGAGCTCAGGAAGCTAATCAAAGGTAGTACCATCATTTTTATAATTGAGATCCTGCCATCGAATGATATAGGTTTTGACATCCACTTTCCCTAGTTTGTTCTAATTTTATCAAAGCATAAAGTATAATTATTATCAACAGTGGTTTCTAGCTTGGGAAAGATGTCAATTCCTAAATATTTAAACTGTTCAACAACTGGAATATTAAGTTGGGTCAGATCCTCTCCGTTGTTGTTTAATACTAGAAGTGTCGATTTTTGCCAATTTACTTTATATCCTGAGATACTACTAAAATCTTCAGATAACTCAAATATATGCGGAAGCGACTGTGATAGTTCACTGATAAATAAAAGTATATCATCTGCGTAAAGCGATATATGATGAGTAGTGGGTATACCGAGTCCCATATGGTCCAATACAGCACAGAGGTAGTTCCATTTTAGTCTACCAAATGCCTTTTCGGCATCAAGAGTTAAAATTCCAGATAAAGTAAAGGGATTACAAGAGTCCTGGGTAAAGTGTAGAATATACGATGACCTTCTTGTATTGTCTGAACAATACAAGTGTAATTTTTCCCATCTAATTTGCATATTATGACGTCATATGGTGGCGGCCATATTGGATTATGTAATTTCCATGAAATACCTGGTATTTTGAAAGAGAGTTGAACTTATTTCATCAGATTCATCCCCTCCATCCATTTGTTATGTTGTCCACACATCAAATGAACAGGGAAAAAGTAAATTGTAAGCCAACAGTCGTAAACTAGAACTATTAGTACACCACAAAACTCATGTAAACAGTATGCGTTTTTTTTACCCACCATCCCCCCCATTGGAAGACACTTTTTTTTCTTCCCTTTTTCTTGTTTTCTCTTCTCTTCTTATTTATTATTATTATTATTATTATTATTATTATATTATAATAATAACAGTAGGCATCTTTTAGCTGCAGAGGCCTTATCTGTGCCCATCTATCCAGATAAAAGTTTGTAATATTTGTAGAGTGTGGAGCCTCTCATTGCAAGGCATAGAGACAATAAGAACTATATGCATAGAGACAATAAGAACTATATATATATATATATATATATATATATATATATATATATATATATTTACATTTACATCATACCATTCATGAAACCGTGAACTTGGAATTAGTTCATGTCAGCCTAAATACTGATGGGCATTTGTCTCCATTGTTATAAGATACCAGAAATCATCAGTCAGAAAGAGGGACAAAAAAACTATAGACCTTGAATCATTGCTTAGCTTTCTGTCACCACGATATCCAATTTGCTCATCAAAGGGCTTTATCCATATACTTCATCTCTCAAGTAAGCCCAGCCACCATTACCATCATCATCATCATCATTTCCAGCCCTGTTCTGCCTTCCCCTGTTGCCCCTACGACACCCATCAGCCTTTCTACGAACACTTTGCCCACGTCTCCCCCTGCTATCTCCTCTAGTGTTGTGAGAAGAGTTGGACTCGTGTATGCTTTGTGCTTCGTGAACACTGCTGCGGCGCATAGCTGCACCGCTGCCGCGGATGGAGGCTACGTGACCGTCGCGGTGGAAAGAGTGAACACTAACGCTGACACCCAGCGCTATTCTCACCACCCCCGCTACTTCTACCACATCCATTCGCTTCCCTACTGATACTACGAGTTCGTGTATCATTTCCATTCCCACTTATTGGGCAAAGGATCGTGTGTTAGTGCTTGTGCGTTTTCCTCGCTCTGCGCGGCGGCGCCACTGCTATGCAAAGACGCACCGCGACTAGCAAGCTCACTAATCAACCGACCGTCATCTCCCAAAGCTAGATTTTCCACTTAAGAATCAGAATCACCGAATAGGAGCTCAATCACTTCCCTACGTGTCAACTTTTTGCATGCCATTGTCGTTTATTTCGTCTCAATAACGTCTGAATCCAGCAATACTCCTTCAGCAAAATGGCTTCCTGGCGCACTGTCTCCGCTCTCTCACCCCACAGTTTGCATGGGACTTCCTCGAACATTTTGCATTGAAGCAAGACGTTTTTATGAGCTAAGGTCTAAGTATAGGATGTCTGCCAACTAGTGGTGGGGAGTATGAACGACATGTAACACTCTATTTGGAGAAAACAGCTGTTTTGTTCAGTACCGCGGTGTGTCGCAAATTTGCGACTCTGGCGCCTAAAGGGTTAAGTTTGGTTTTCACCAGGCTACGATGATCTGCTTGTACAGCACAGAAAGAGTTTTGTTGTGCTTTTTCCAAGGATGCCAGCTGTCTCTCCAACTCCATCATATTTTGTAGACGTGATCAGTTTAGAAATGAAGCTAATGAAGTAACGTTGTTTTTTATAAAACCTTTAATGGCTTCCCAAACAAACCTAAAATCTTCCACTGAATCCAAATTGAGTGAGACAAATTCTTGCAGTTTGAATTTTAATTGAGAGCAAAAATCACTGTTTGATATTAAAGTAGTGTTAAATCTCCAGCGGGGTGCCTTTTTGTTAGTAGTTGGTAATACAAGTTTTGCAGAAATTGCATGATGGTCAGACAGAGAGGTTAAAGTAATGTCGGCTGACTGGACTACAGAGCATAATGAATTAGAAATAAATATATAATCTATTCTCGAATACGATTTATGTCTATTGGAGAAAAAGGTATATTCCTTAACTTGTGGAAACACCATATGTCCATCAGACTAAGGTCTGACATACATTGTTGCAAAGCCTTAGAACAGGATAATTGGGAACTGCCCTCTGAAGGATTTGATTTGTCCAACTTTGGATCAATTATAGTATTCATATCTGCCTCAATAACAAGATAGCAGTCATAGTTTCATTAGTAAATTTGATAGTGTTAAATAGAATCGTTTGTCATAATTAGCAGGAGCGTAAGCACTAATAAAAGCTATTTTCATATTTGACATTGTTACTTTAATGAAGGCCATCCTACCATCAGTGTCATTGCCAATGTCATTAATGTTCCTATTCAGTGAACGTCTAATTACCACTAACACACCTTTTGTTTTATTGGCTACAACTTCATACTTAGAGTTACTGAAACTCTTTGTAGACTCATTATTAAGATGTGACTCTTGAATGAGTGCTATATCAACCCTGCTCTTTTGGTCAACCGGTTTAGTCCTTGCACATTCCAAGACAAACACATAAGCTGGTCATTAGTAAAGCGAATGAATATGAAATATTGAGAAGTAGATTTCTTGCCACCCCCCCTCCCCAGATCACTCACCCCCCTCCCACTACCCTTGGCTAAAGCCACAGTGGAGCTGAGCCATATGGGTCTTTCAAGCTCCAATGTCCAGCTTCTGATTTTCTCTAATTATCAAAATATGAAACTTGGGAACGGGAAGGGGTGGCAATGTGGAGGAGTTCGGACAGGTAAGGAGGGGAAAGGTTATGGAGTGCGTTGAATGTAAACAGGAGGATTTTGAAGTTTATACGGAGTTTGACTGGGAGCCAGTGGAGTTGCTGCATAACAGGGGTAATGTGGTGAATGGAGGGAGTTCTGGTGATGATCCGAGCTGCAGAGTTCTGAACCATTTGAAGTTTATGTAGGTATTTGTGAGGTAGACCAAAGAGAAGGGAGTTACAGTAATCAATGCGGGAGGTGACAAGGCTGTGTACAAGAATGGCAGAGGAGTGGGGAGAGAGGGAGGGGCGGAGGCGGTTTATGTTGCTTAGATGGAAATAGGCAGACCGGGTGATGTTATTGATATGCCATTGGAAGGATAATGTGCTGTCAAGGATGACACCCAGACTCTTAACCTGAGGGGAGGGGGAGACAGAGGAATGGTCAATGGTGAGGGAAAATCTGTCAGCTTTTGAAAGGGTTGATTTAGTACCAATGAGAAGAAATTCAGTTTTATCACTGTTTAGTTGTTTAGGAAGTTGGAGGAGAACCATGATTTGAGTTCAATGAAGCAGTCAGTAAGGGAGGAAGGTGGGAGAGTGGAATTGGGTTTGCTGGAGAGGTAGAGCTGGGTGTCATCCACGTAGCAATGAAAATGGATGTTGTATTTACGGAAGATATTGCCAAGGGGAAGGAGGTAGATGATGAAGAGAAGAGGCCCCAGGACGGAGCCCTGGGGCACACCAGTGGTTGGAACTGAAGGAGTGGAGTTGGATGAACTGAATGCGGCCTGAAAGGTAGGATTTAAACCAGTCAAGGGCTGTGTGTGAAATACCAATAGAGATTAATCTGTTAAGGAGGACAGTGTGAGAGATGGTGTTGAAGGTGTAGTGGGAGACTACCATCCTTATCCGTCAAATTATTCCACAATCAGGCCCAGTAAATCCACTTGAAGGTTAAAATCCAAATTAAAGGAAAAACAGCCCAGATTTTAGATCCAACTGAGAGGAGAAATCCACTCAGAACCTAAGTCCAGACCAGAGGTGAAATCCGCTCAGAACCTAAGTCCAGACCAGAGGTGAAATCCGCTCAGAACCTAAGTCCCAAAATCGCTCCAGAGACTTAGTCCCAAAAATTTACTCCAGAGCCTAAGTCCAAATCAGAGGCGAGGCAGCAGGTCTTCAGTCAAAAAGGTGTTTATTCCAAGAGAAGTTATAAATCCATTAGGTATCCCCGAACAACTGAGAAATCTCCCCGGATCACCCCCTTTTATACCTGGGGTCAGTGTCACCAACGCCCCTTCTTGGACCACACCCCTCGTCATGATCACGCGAGACTATCATCTTAATATTTTTTAATATCTTCCCTAATGGCTGCAAAGTGTCTCACCCAGGCCTCTATCTTGGCCTTGGGTGGGCTGCGGCGTCACCTGTTGCTAACTCACTCCAGCTCTGTTATTATAAAGGGAGTATCTGACCTTGGTCTTACATCAGGCTCATATTCACTGTTAGAAGGTGTATTTCTCAAATAAAATTTATATGCATGATCATGACCCAGTATATATTTGCCACTACGAAGGCCGCACTCAGATCAAGGAGGATGAGAATAGTGAGTAGACCAGAGTCAGCGGCCAGGAGGAGGTCGTTTGTGATTTTGATCAGTGCAGATTCTATGCTATGGAGGGGGCGGAAACCAGACTGGAATTGTTCGTACAGGTTGTTGAGGGTTAGATGACGGTGAATTTGTGAAGCAACAGTTTTTTCAAGGATTTTGGAGAGGAAATGTAGATTGGAGATGGGAAGATGATTATTATAATTATTAGGGTCAGCACCAGGTTTTTTCAGTATTGGAGTGATGGCAGCGGTTTTAAAGAGTGTAGGAACAATTCCAGTGGAGAGTGAGGAGTGGATGATGGCAGAGATGAGGGGGAGCAGAGAGGGGAGGCAGGCTTTCACCAGAACTGTTGGGAGGGGATCTAACTGACAGGTGGAGGGCTTGGACTTTAGGATGAGGTCTGAGATATCTGAGTCAAAGGGGAGCTGAAAGAAGGGGAATGAGTGAGATGTCAAACAGGGTTCAGGGGAGAAGTTGAGGGAGGAGCTTGGGCCTAGGTGCAGGTGGATCTGATGAATTTTCTGATTGAAAAAGGACATCAGGGAGTTGCAGAAAGCAGTTGAGTACAGGTGGGGTGGGAGAGCGGCCGGGGGTCTGAACATATTGTTGAGAAGAGAAAACAGTGACTTGGAATTACTTTCATTAGAACAGATTATGCTGGTGTAGTAGTTGAGTTTAGTTTGAGAGATGTAGTCCTTATAAAGTAAAATGTGATTTTTGTGCATGTCTTTATGAACAACAAGACCAGTTTTCCTGTACAGTCATTCAAGCTGTCGACCTTTGGCTTTCGTCTGTCGTAGTTTGGAAGTGAACCAAGGGGCAGAGGTGGAGAAGGAGACAGACCTAGTTTTCAGGGGAGCGAGAGAATTGAGAATGGTATAGAGGCCGTGGTTGTAGTGGGAGGCCAAGTCATCGGGGATGGATGGATTGTGAGCATTCAGGAGGCAGTTAATGGCAGTGGAAAGTGCATCAGGATTAATGTTCTTGATGTTACGGAATGAGATGACACGTTGTGTTGAGGAGAGAGTGAGTTGGACATTGAATGACAGAAGCAAATGATCAGTTATAGGGAGTTCATCTGCAATACAGTTGGAAGGAATGAGACCAGAACAACAAACTAAATCCAAAATGTGACCCTTTGAGTGAGTGGGAAAGTCAATATGCTGCTGGAAGCCAAAGCTGTCAAGACAGAATGCAAAGTCACGGGTCAGAGGGAGATTGATGTTGTCCATATGTATGTTGAAGTCCCTCAGCAGAATTACATTTGGGGAAAGTGTGGCTAGGTGGGTAAGTAGAGCAGCAAAGTCATGGATGAAGTTAATATTTGCTTTAGGGGGGCGGTAAATAGTTGCAATGATGGTAGGAACAGGTCCAGAAAGTTGATACACAGTTGATTCAAATGAGTTGAAGGTAGGAGCAGATGCCGGTAGGACTTTCCACTTCTCGCGGTGAATTATCGCGAGACCTCCAACATGGCCGGAGCCACGAGGTTAAGAGGTGTAAACAAACCCAGGGGGCGTGGACTCGTTGAGTTGGGAAAAGTCATTAGGTTGTTGCCATGTCTCGGTCAAGCAAAGAAAATCAAACTTACGGTCAATGAGGAGATCCTGGATGAGATGCCCCTTGTTCGTAAGTGAGCGGATGTTTTATAGACCCAAGTGGACCGGGGTGTTGTCGTATTTTCCAGTAGCGTTAGCCGACCTAGCAAGGCTGGCTAGCGCTGTGTGGTCAACAACCCGGCCGGTGTTACGCAGAGGGTGTCGTGTGGAGGACCAGATGGATTTTATTGGTTTGGAGTTGTCAAAGTGGAAACTTCGACGAGATCTGCAATGAATGTATCTCCGACGAGGCAGGAAAGCAATGTCTGGACATAGGCGAGTTGCCGGCGGAGGATTGAGCAGGTTAAGATGGATCCGATGGAGTTCAGCAGCTGAGTACTGGAGGAGTCCTGTCACGGGTTGATGGAGGAGCGACAGGAGAGACCAGACGAGAGTGATCCAGATAGAAAGTCTACCAGCCCGCATTGTAGATGACGACCCAGATGACTTAGGCAATCAGGTGAACAGACCAGGTAAAGGGCTCAAAGCCGAGGCAGTGGGCTAATATTAGCCAAGCAGTGGGCTAATGGTAGCGCAGCAGTGGGCTAATGTCACGCAGATTCACAGAGATGTCAGATGAATCATCGATGATGTAGAGAGAGATCACGGATCAGTCACTCACTTGAGAGTTGGTTACACAGTCGCGGCAGCAAACCGCGCCGGCGTTCACTCGTCCGACGCTTAAGGGTGGACTATGGACCATGGTGGACTATGGAATATGGCCTATATACCAATCCCCCCTCCCCTGCATAATAATAACTATCTGGCTTCTAAATAGTGAGATTCTTGTCGTATCTTCGCATTTTAACAACAAAATAATGCTCAGGTTCTCATCCTATGCTCTGACACTTAATTATATTTCTTGAAATCAGAATTAAGCGGCATAGTTTTATCACCTCTTTATCTCCCACTGCACAACTCCCCTCCCTCTTGAAGTGTTCAAGAGCATGATTGCCCTCTATAGTCATTGTCTTAGTTTTCAATTCCAATTTGCGCTTTGTCACCACAAACCAAATTCAGTAAAATCACAGTTCTTTACTCCAACACGCTAGCTGTGTCCCAATTCAGGAGCAACATCCTTCAAGGACCAATCCTTTGCCGCCAGCAAAGGCAGGATCCTTCAGAGAGACCTGCAGACCACGTCAGCCTGTTGTGTAATGTGACAGTCTACCCTTCGGAGCATTTCCTGGTTGTGTCATCAGATGTTCCCGCCCCTACCGATACGTCACTTAATAAATCAAACTTAATAAATATTGTTTTTCATTTCAGGTCATAACAACATGTTCCGTCCTGCACAACATCTGCCTTGGGTTAGGTGACATCTTGCCCCCAGAGGATGAGCTGCAGGACGGCATGACAGAGGATGAGGGGGAGGACGGGTTGGAGGAAGCCAGTGGTGCTCCATGGTGGGACCGGCTGTCTGCGGAGGTGTCTGCCCTGGAGCAGGTTAACCACGACCACAACTATCCGTAGTCAGCAAGTAACATAATTCTAAAGAAACTATTCCTATCTAAAGTTTTTGTTGTAAAAATTATTATATCATGAAATTATAATTCTTGCCTTTTTCTCAAAAAATTCTTAGTGACATGGCAGCCGTCGATCGAGTCAGCCCTGCAAACCCAGTTGATGGATGATTTGGTGGACAGAGGAGACTGGACCCCCAAACACCATGAGTACCGCTCCAGATGATGTCACACTGACACCAGGGTCTTTATTGTGGTATCCCATCCAGCCCAGCAGCACTGCCAGCGACTCCTGCTCAGCATGTTACTGTACATTTTAATTTCAGTAAATAGTTTTGAAAGACTGCTGTACATTTTAATTTCAGTAAATAGTTTTGAAAGACTGCTGTACATTTTAATTTCAGAAAAAAGTTTTGAAAGAATGTTGATAATAAACCCTAGCACTTGATGCCATTTGCTAAACATGTTATCAATTGTGCTTAAGTTGTAAATATGAAACGGAATAGACAATGTGTAACAAGAGCATATTTTAATCTGTGAAAAATTAAATCATATGAACAATCATTTAGAATAAATAACACTCGTAAATTAAAATGAAACTCAAAATAATATAACAGTAAAGAAAGAACAAGAAACTCAACGGTCTGCCATTCTCTCCAGCAGAGAGAACAGCCTCTCCATGCGGGCTGCGCTCTCCCGCTCCCGCCTCTCCTCTGCCTCTCTCTGCAGCCCCATGTCCTCCCTGATGAGGGAGACGAATTTGTCACCCCTCCTCCGCTTTCTGGACGGCCCTGGCCGACCTTTGTCCTCGTCCTCCTCCTCCACCTCCTCCTCATCCTCCACCACCACCACCACCACCTGGTCAGCCGCAGCGGCACTTGGCCCCGGTGTGTCCTCAGGGATGGAGACAATTAGGACAGGGGGGGCAATGGACGGCCTCTGTCCTAAAACATCATCCATGAGGACAAACCAGGTTCAAGTAGCAGCGCTGGGCTTCCCGCTGGTCCCCTCACCTGTCCCTGGATATTTGCAATCCTGAGGCAGTGGAAATCAATCACGTCAGCAATTTACAGCTAATTATTCATTAACTTGCATGTGTTAAACACATATAATGTAGTTTCCACATCATCATTCAAACCTGCACCTACTTTGTATTTTTTTGTTAAGGTTGTCCCACTTTTTTCTCACCTGCTGGGGCTCGACTTTGCCCTGCAGGCCCATCTTTTCCAGAATTGTTCTAAACACAGGGAGAAGCAAGAGAAAGGTTCAACACAAGATCACATTAATACATTGATGCAAAGATTTACAAAAAGTGACATCAGTTTTATGAACCATTCCGTTTGCTCCTTGCTCCCTGAAACAAAATGAAATGTAAAAGAAGATTTAGAAGAAGTCCAGAAGTATCACATAGTGGGTCAGGCAAATGTTAATAACTTTCACTTTGGAAAAAAATACATATACATGTTTATATACAAAGAGGGAAGGAAGAACTTTTTGAGAAGGTTTGGGGACCATTTGATTTGTTTGTGAAAGGTGTGGAACTAGCCGACAAAGAGGGTGTTTGAGTACTGGTCAATGCAAACCTCTTAGTGAGGCTAATGAGAGTGACCTTTAAAAAAGATTGATTAGACAACGATTGGTTGAATGACTTGTGTAATATGCGAGTGTTACTATCTGAGAGGTTTATTTTATTTTATTTTTTATCATCTTTTCTTTCTTTGTATCCTTTATTTATTTATTTAATTTCTCCTTTTTGTCTTTTGACTTAGAATTGTTTGTTTGAAATGTTGTGTACGGGGCGCTGTTTAGCTCAGTGGATAGAGCGGGCGTCCCATGTACAGAGGCTTTGTCCTCGCTGCAGCGGACCCGGGTTTGAGTCCCGGCCCGGGCCCCTTTGCTGCGTGTCACACCCCCTCTCTCTAATCCTGTTTCCTGTCAAAGTATTCAGCTGTCCTATCAATAAAGCCAAAAGGCCAAAAAAATACTTTAAAAAAATCTATATTGAAATTTTGTGTATGTCACCTGTGTCTCACTGGAGTCTGGAATAGTCGATGTACACTTCTGTGAGTTTGTGACTGTGCACACGTGTTTTGAGTAACATGTCATTGAACATATCGTTCAAAAATAGTCTACAACATCTCCACAGTCATAATAACATATCAATTCAATTCAATTCAATTCAATTCAAAGAACTTTATTTTTCCGTTAGGAACTTCATTTGTAAAAAGCGTCAGTGCAGTGCAAATTTTAGACAAGATAAATAAGCAAATAAATACATACAAGTGAATACAAATGTTAAAGAAAAAAAAAAAAATTAGAAGTACAAAACAAATGTTAAAAAGAGAAGGACACTCATCCACACGCTCACACACACACGAACACACACCCCCACACACAAGCCAGACCGGGTCAGTAATCTGATTGATGCTGGAACAAAACTTGTCATGGCTCTCTTTGTTTTAAAAGTGAGGGATCTGTATCTCAGGCCTGAAGGTAGGAGACTATAGTGGCAATGTAGTGTGTGAGCAGTGTCTGAAGCTATCTGAAAACCTTTTTGTTTAGTCCGTCTATTGTAGATGCTGTGAAGTGATTCCTGTGCCAGTCCAATTATTTTACTGCTCATGTTAATGATTTTGTTAAGCGGGTTGCGATGTATGTTGGACAATGAACCAAACCAGACTGTTATATTGAAGGTGATGACAGATTCAATAAAACATTTATAAAAAGCAACTAAAACTGACTGATGAACCTGAAGTCTGTGAAGTTTCGTGAGAAAAAATAAACGCTGATGGCACTTGGAAAAGATGGCTTCACTATTTATATGGAAGGTGAGTCTCTGGTCGATTATGGTCCCAAGATATCTGTATGAATCGATCCTTTCAATCGGCTGGTTGTTGACTGACAGAGGGGGGATGGTGGGGGGGGGCTTTACGGAAGTCGATTATCAGTTCTTTTGTTTTTGAGGTGTTGAGGTCCAGGCAGTTCTGCCTACACCACCCTGCAAAAGAGTCCATCTCAGACTGTAGTTGTCCTGGTGAGTTGGTAGTGTCTATAATGACAGTGTCGTCAGAGTATTTAATGTAAGTTATGTCCGGGTTGTTGCTCCTACAGTCATTGGTGTAAAGTGTGTACAGGACTGGAGATATTACAGAACCTTGTGGAGCTCCTGTGGAGAGTGACCTGGATGTACTGAGGTGACCGTTGACTCGGACCCTCTGACATCTGTCTGACAGGAATGAGAGGATCCAGATGATTAGGTGTGGATTGACGTCCATCTGTAGCAGTTTCTGTCCCATCAGGTGAGGCTGTACAGTGTTGAATGCACTCGAAAAGTCTACAAAGACCAGTCTGACAAGTGACCTGGGCTTCTCCAGGTGAGTATGGGTGGCGTGCAACAGGGTCAGAACAGCATCATCCACACCTCTGTGCTGTTTGTATGCAAACTGGAGAGGGTCTGTGTGCATACTGACCTCCTCCTGGAGCTGGGAAAGAATAAGCCTCTCAAAGCCCTTCATAACCAGAGATGTTAATGCCACAGGCTGGTAGTCATTATTGCAGGAGGGATTGTTCTTTTTGGGTACTGGACAGATGATTGATGATTTCCAGAGTGATGGGATGGAGTGTTCTGACAGGGAGCGATTGAACAGGTGGCAGAGGACACCAGCTAGTTGGCTGCCGCAGGACTTCAGCAGCTGACCAGAGATCTGATCAGGTCCCAGTGCTTTGTTGGGTTTTGTCCTTTTCAGTATGAGTTCAACCTCTTCTGGCTGCAGCTCCAGGATTGCTTTGGTGGGTAACCTAGAGGTGAGCTCGACCAACAACTCCTTCCTCTCCTGTGAGTAGTCAGACTGGTCAAATCTGCAATAGAACTGATTGAGATCCTCTGCCATTTTGATGGGGTCAGCATACTGCAGAGTTAAGTTGTTATTGGGAAGGCCAGCCAGTGTTTTAACACCACGCCAGGCGTCTCTGGCTTTGCCCTCCTGAAAAAGTTTCTCGACTCTCTCCTTGTAGTTTCTCTTTGCTGCTTTTATTTCTTTATTTAGTCTGTTCTGGATGTGCTTTAACTCAATTGTGTTTCCTGATTTAAATGATATTTTCTTTTCATTCAGAGTTTTTTTCAGGGCTTTTGTAATCCAAGGTTTATTGTTAGAGAATACTTTAACAGATTTTGTGGGAATAGTCATCTCCTCACAGAAGGTGATGTAGTGAGACACTACTTCAGTGGCTTCCTCAAGGCTGCTCCCTTGAGTTAACACCTCCCAGTCTGTACTTTCAAAACAGCCCTGCAGCTCCTCAACCACATCATCGTCCCACTTTTTCACCAGCTTTTTAACCACACCCTCTCTCTGAAACTTAGTGCGGTAAGCAGGGATCAGATGAACAACATTGTGGTCTGCAGTGCTGAGGGGAGGTTTATTGTATGCTTTATATGCGTTCTTTATATTTCCATTGCAGAGGTCGATTGTTTTATCGCCTCTGGTGGCGCATGTTACATACTGTTGGTAGGTTGGGAGAGCCTTATTCAGCCTGCAGCTATTAAAATCCCCCAGGATGAAAACAGGAGAGTCCGGAGATGCACATTCAATCTGATGGACACACGCAGCAATAGCCTCTGACGCGCGAGTGACGTTGCCAGAGGGCGGGATGTAAACAAGTACTAGAGCCAGCTGACCGAACTCACGGGGGAGATACTTTGGTCTGAATGACACTGCGAGCAGCTCCAGGTCAGGTGTACAGCAGGACTCTTTGACAGAGGCAGTTCTGCTCCAGTCACTGTTAAAGTACACGCACAACCCGCCCCCATGTTTCTTCAGGCTACTCACGTTGTCCCGATCCAGTCACAGTGGAGACCCGAATCCATCCAGAGAAAGCGCTGAGTCCGTGATCGTGTTATCCAGCCAGGTTTCTGTAAGGCAGATCAGACTGGCCTCCCTGTAGGCCCACTGACATGTTATGTTTGCCTGTAGTTCATCTAGTTTATTCCGCAGGGAGCTAACATTTGCGAGAATGATTGAGGGGAGTGGCGGGCTCCTCCGTTTACCGGTGAGTCTTTTCAGCCTCTGCCTCACTCCGCCCCTCCTTCCTCGCTTCCTTGTCGGAGCACGACCCGGTCCACGTTGTCTCAGTAACAATGATCCGCAATCGTGTAGGTTCGGTACGGAGTAATCCATGTGTTGCAGTAGCAGCAGGTCATCCCGGCTGTACCGCAGGGTCTCACCTCCTCCGTCGTGACTTTCCGAGAGGGCCAACAGGAGCCCCTTTGTCCAGAGCAGCAGCAGCAGCAGCAGCAGTGTCACCAACAGTCTCATCGTGAAAAAGAGTTCTTAGCAAAGTCCGATCTCAAATACAAGACCACATTCAGAAAGGGTAAACATTCATAAAGTCCGAGGAATCACCCACTTAGATACTTTCAGTCAGGAAAGCACAAAAAAAAAACATGAATCGCGTATGCACAGCGGGAGACGCTCTCCACCTGTCGCCATTACAGCGCCAACCTCCTATAACCTCCTATAAGTCAACCTCTGAACGTCAAACATTTGAAAGTGAAGGCTTTTACGGCTTTACTTCCAAAGGCATCATGCTGAACATTACCGACATATTTTAACTGATATTTAGAGGTTTTAAGGTTTAAAGTTGAACATATCTGGTGTTGGATGTTCAAATAACTGAAAAACTAGTATAAACCCAATACTTGCATTTAAATCCCACATCTCCGCCACCTGCTGTCGTCATGTCTTTTCTTTTCTTTTTTCTCTTCTCGTCGGGCACACAAAGAATCTTGGGCAATTCATAGCCACAAAGGATAGTAGAGGTGTGTCCTCCAGGAAGAAGCCAAGAAGGCAGCATTTGTGGGGAGCATTTGGAGGACACTTTGAATTGGGACAGGCTTTGTGCGGCTTAGTGATCTTAGTGATCTGCACTTCAAATGTGCACTCAGAAGGATGCTGCCCCTGAATTGGGACACAGCTATTGAGTGTATGTAGAGAAGCGACAGCGGTGGTGGTGGTGGTGGTGGTGGTGGTGGGGGGGGAGTTTTTCAGTGTATCTTTGGGCTAAACTCAATGTTTGCCTATCTGCTTTCTCAGTAAGATTGCAGTCTTGTCATCATCTCCCTGCTCCCCCTGTTGTTGAAACGGTGCTGGTGGCTGCCCTGTCAGCCTGGCCTGGTTGCTTGAGAGTGTGTCGTCTTGCTTCGCATTGATGGTACCTTGGGCGCGGAGGGCTGCAATCGCCTCTCTCGCTGACTCGTACATCTGTGATTCACCATCACTAAACACTTTCAGCCTTGCTGGGTAGATCAGGGGCCCGTTGCACAAAAGTAGGATTAAGACATCCAGGATCAGTGACTGAGCTGAGCTTAATGAATCCAAAACAAGAGCGTCCAGGCTTAATCGGTTGCACAAAGACCAAGCCAGGATGAGCAGACACGGATTCATCAAGCCAGGTGAAACCAATCCTGGATAAGTGCGTGCTCCTTCAAATAGGCTCCCTCAAATAGACCCCGCCACCGATCACAGATTCACTGATTCAACATGGCAAGTAGAGCGGCTTACTTTTCCACGCCGGAGGCAGAAATCCTCATGGAGGCATACGAGGAGGTAAAAGACATAATTAAAAAGAAAGGCAACACTGCCAAAGTGATAAAGCAAAGAGAAAAAGCGTGGCAAAGTATTGCTGACTGCCTGAATGCGTAAGTAGTGCAGAATTACACACTCACCGCTCCGCTGAAACATCACAATTACAATCCAAATAGTTAATTCACATCTCCAAAAACGCAGTTGTACTCTGATTATAGATCAGCTGAATTTTTAATTGAAATGGACTGCAGATATGAGTGAAACTGTGTAAATGTAACTCCATCAGACTGTATAACTCTTTGATAAATAGATGAGCTAATTATAATAATAACCACCTCAGGCGCCAAATACAACTGGCAGATATAGATATGCAGTACAAGAAGAAAAAGATGGAAAACCTTTCACTGGAGTCCGAAATAAAAAAGAGGACAATTAGAAAATTGGACCTTGAAATAAAAAAACTTGAGCAGGAGGTGAGTTATGCCTTCAATGCACTCTGTATGCTGACTGTTACACAAATGTATTAATCATTATTCTCCTTTCCTCCCCAGCTCCAGGAAGATGACACTTAAATAAAAAAATAAAAGGTCAATCCTCGTAAAGGCAAGTGAGCCAATAGCCTATATGAAGGCCCAAAATGGTGTGTTCCTTTCTGCTTTGACAATGGCGAGTGAGGGACCAATATGTGTTAAATGATTTTAGTTAATATGCATGCTTTAAATGTCCTGCATGCTGTGAATTTCAGTTAAATGTGTTTTTTTAATTTTTTAATTTAATTTAAATTGATTCGGCCTTATATGATGTTTGTGCTGTACACTGAAGCTTGCAGGGAGGCTACTGCATCCACTCATTTGTCTGTTCATTTGATGTGTATGGATTTGTCCTGCATTTCTTTCAGGGTGCAGACATGTGGGGTGTATTATATACAGACCTTTGAATGTGTATTTATCCTTGTGCTGTATAATATGCTTTGATTCTGTGCTTTCCATCTTGTAGAGTCACTGTGTGACTTCAGTTTTGAAAGGAGCTGATGGTTTACCTGTTTTGCTTTGTCCTTATTCAATAAAGGAACATAATGTTACACTTTAAAGTGTATTGCTATTTATATGGGATGTGTATTTTATATGACGGAGTATTAGGGCCACACTGAGGAAGAAAGAAAAAGTAATAAATTATGAGACTGGTTCTTTCTGTGTAAAAGATGCATTTTCTTGCATATTCTTTTTAAAGTCCTGATACTTATGACAATGTGATGCTGATGTGCCAAAAGATTAAGTATCTCCTTGTTTGTGAAACCTCTACTGAAGTACAATTCCACGAAATGCTCCACAGCCCTCATTTTAACAACTCTCCTCCTCTAAAACAACGGGTTACAATATTATATTATTATGTCTGTGAATTTGTTTTTCTTTCTCTGTGGCCCTAATATTTCGTCATTTTATATTTAGCCTTAGAGTCTATGGGAAACTGTAAATTAACTAATGATAGCAACATCATCTAAAATCATAATTTATCCAAAATGATTGAAATTAATGATCACAAACGTTTAAATAATGACAGTGGGTCTAGTTATATGTGATAACAATGTGTAGTGGGCAGTGGAATAACTATTGGTTTCCATTTGTGGTGACTGCTGACTGAGATAAGGGATGAGATTAAACAGATCCTGGAACTTAGCCTGGTCTGGAGCAGGCTAGCTCCACTGAATAAATCTCCATGGTAACTTATACTATAGGAGCCGAATGTGTTTGGTTGTGTTATGAGGTTTTGGTGTAATTCACTCAGTGTGTGTGTGGGGTCGCTGTGCTGTCAGAGGGGGAGCTCAGGTGT
The DNA here is from genome assembly GCF_900880675.1 of Sparus aurata. Lineage (NCBI taxonomy): Eukaryota > Metazoa > Chordata > Actinopteri > Spariformes > Sparidae > Sparus > Sparus aurata. The sequence goes on along the minus strand of NC_044205.1, from coordinate 2,783,929 downwards.
ATATAGGTGGCATTGTTCACTGTCTTTGTCAGGTTTTGACCCGGAAGGGCAAACGGTTTTCGACCGCCATGGCACCGAGGCATTAATCGTGAAGCTGTTTTGTTTGTTTTATTTTCCTTGTTATGGACAATGCACTGCAATAAACACGAGTGTCGCAACTCAAGGAACAGCGTGGACATTCATTCAAATGCGGTATGAGAGCGATGGCCAAGGCGAAGCGCGTCAACCAGGTTCTCCGGAGCTAAAAACCTCAGTAGCTCAAGTATTAGACTGAGCTCCTTTAATATATACCATAACATATCCTACTGCCCCCTATCCCGCTTTTGTGCAACCAGATCACGGATAAGTTGAGCCAGGATAACCAAGATATCCCGGCTTAATCCCTTATCCTAGTTTTGTGCAACGGACCCCAGATGTGATTTCACTCCTTTCTTCAGAAGCTCCTTTCATAGTTGAGCGTATTGGCTTCTCTCCTTTTGCAGTTTAAACAAATAGTCTTGGTCAAAGTAAATCTGTCTGTCACCATACACTATCTTTCTCTTAGAGTCCCATGCAGCGTGGAGAACTTTTTGACGAGTTTCCCATATTAGGAATCGCACAACTATTGAGCGCATTGCTGCTCCACTTTGTGTAGATTTCTTCTTAAGTGATCGTTGTGCGGCAACAATATTAATTTCCTCCTCTGGTATCTCAAGTTTCTCTGATAAAAAATCGCTTTACAAAACTCGCCATGTTGTTCCCTTCCACCCCCTCATCCACCTGATAAAGCCTGATGTTATTCTGCCTTGATTTATTTTCCAAATATTCCAGTTTGTCAGACATCATTTTATGTTGCTGCAACAGGTGAATCAGTGCTCAGACTATCTGTCTTCCAACTCACTTATTCTTACTTGTGCAGCCGAGACTTTGTCTTTTGTGCCGTTTATTTCTGCTTGCAGTCCTCTCACTTCAGATCGTAACTTAGAGATATCTTCTTTTGTCTCATCATCACGTTGTTGGTAATCACTCTGAATTCTTTGATTTGTGCAGAGATCTGCTTTTATGCTCAGCATGAGTCTTTCAAGTCCCTTGTCTTCCTCACCTTGAGCCATTGTGTTTGGCGTTCGCTTCCTCCAGTGGCTTTTCTCTTTACTTTCCAATTCTCCCGAGTGCAGGTTCACGTCACCTCAAACCATCCTAAATGTAGTTTTGAAAGGTCATATTTTAGAAGTACTTTTAGGGGTATTTTACAAAGCAACTTGTAGCCTTATATCCCGCATCACCTCAACTGTGCGCCATTTTTTCACAGATTGCTTAATAGTCCAAGGTAATTTGGGAGGATTTAGGAGCAGAATTGGAAATAAGTGTTCATAAATCTTTTCTAATTAATGTATAATAGTTATAATTACCTAAAACCAAGAATTGTGTTTTGCGTTTTTGCTTCCATGCTGCACCTGCATGACCTACAGTAGCCAGGAACAGACAAACCAATCAGAGGCTTTCGAGAGGACCAGTCACGATTTTTGCTTTTTAGTGGCCACTGCAGGGGAGGGTGAAACATCATGAAACAAAACACTAAAACATTGCTAAACAAAAAGTTCTAAGAAAATTGATGTCAAATTAGGCCAACAAAAACCCACATGTCTAAAGCAGAAGTAAAATTTCATGACAAAAAAACCTGGAGATTGACTAAAAAATGGGAGAGAAGGAAGACCCATGTGAAATAGAATTGCATGATGATAACAGACGTGGATAGAGGTGAATGGAGATGATGGTGGAGAACAGAGGAGTAAGAAGACATGCAACACTAATCATGACTATCGGCCTCAGCAATTAGCTCACTTGTAATTCCACCAAATAGCAGGCAATGCTTCGCAAGGGGAATTCAATTAATTGCTATTTTGATTATATTTGTCTCTCCCTCATGATGTATTTATCTCTGCTGCTGTTTCAATTTCTCCTGGAATTAAGTTCATTTACATGCACCTCCTGCTAATACGCCTCTATCTGTTTTAATGAAGCTAAGGAGATTAACAGATTCTCTCTCTCTCTCTCTTTTCCACCGCCTCTCTCTTTCTCTGTCTCTAACACACACACACACACGCACACACACGTACACATTTTTGCGACCAAAGTCGTCTTCAGGTTGATAAGGCCAATATTGGCCTCATTAGAAATCAATCATATGAACCAACCATTGTTATCCATCTCTGAAATAATAAACATTATTGATTACAGATTGGATTGGATTGTTTTATTGTATGGAGTGCAATACCACAATGGCCGCCTAGGAGAAAATATTAAAGTATCAGTTCACTCAAATTATTAAAAGGCTTATTACAAAATCAAGATGAGTGAATTTTTATCTTCAAATATATGGTAGAATATAGTTTATAGTCCAAATGTTCTCCAAAGAAAACACTGTGATTTTAGTCTGATGTTTTGAGAAAGAAGAACATATCTGCTTTCTTTCTGACAGTGAGATAAGAGTATTGATGGACAACAATCATTAGAAAACCACCATGTAATGTTGAGAGCAAACACAGAGAATCAGAATGTCAGAAGAAGGACTTGCACCTTTAACTTGGTGATAATCTATTCATGTTCTTGGGGGGGATTATTTAGGGCGTTTTCACACCTATAGTTCGTTTTCTCTGGTCCGAATCAGGGACCAACTTGTTACAATGTTGCATATTACCTCGAGTTTGGTTTGTGTTCACACAGCAGCATTTAAAAGTGGACCAAAATGTGTGATGCGCGAGGAAACTGCTCTGTAATTGGTCTAAATTTCGAAAACGAGGCAGCAGTTCAGCTGAATTTAGCACCGAGCAGACAGGAAGTCAAGCACTGAAACAACAACAATTTGACATCCGGTTACGTTTCAAAATAAAACACTCCGTGTTTACACCAGCACACAAATCTCAAAAAAGAGACAAACACCTATAACTGCGACGCCAGCTGCCTACCGTACTGCGCTGTGTCCGACTCAAAACGCAACCGGGGGTTACCGGGCGGCGAACGGCAGAGCAAAACACCTGATCGGGCCGTAACGCAGCGGACACATATCCAGTGGAAATTTGGGGTTAAGCACTGATGCTTCCTGCAGTTGGGTCGGATCGAGTTTGGATCATGTTCTCACCACAAACGAACTGTACCAGAGTTTGTTTGGAACCGGACCGAGACCACCTCTTCAACAAGGTCTCGATCCGGTTGTTTTGGTCCGCACCCGAATGCAATTGATGTGTTCACACCTTCCCAAACGAAGTGCACCAAGGGGGTAAACGCTCCAGGGTTCGATTCAACCGAACAAGGCAGGTGTGAAAACGCCCTTAGTGTTGTTTTCTGCTTTTTAACTGCCCGGCACCCAGGGCTGGACTGGGACAAAAAATCGGCCCAGGCATTTTGAGCCGAGACCGGCCCACCAGGTATTGATGGAAAGACAATGAAGCCTATGAATGAAAACAAACTTTCATGTGACAATGCTTGTACACTGTCTTGTTGGTGTATATGTAGTTGTCTAATAAACTCAAACCTACACCATCCTCCCAGTCCCATTATTCTATACAGTACTTCGCAGAAACCAAAAAGCTGCTTAGTCTAGTTAACCTCCTGAACAATGTACAACATATGATGGGATCTTGAAATTAGGACAGAGAGGAATAGAGTTGAGACATGATCATTGATGAATATTAAAATGAATAAATGACAGATTTAGTGAATATTTATAAACTATTTATTCACCACATCAATAAACAGCACAGCAACACAGAATAAAGGAGACAGAGAAAGAGGGTGAGAAAGAATAACACTTGATGGACTTACTTATATGATCACAGTACTGGTATCTAGAAAAATGTGGGAAAATAGATGCATCATATACTCTATACAGTACTTATTTAGAGGAACCTCCTGAACAAACAATGAACAATGTATGATGGGATCCTGAAAAATAGGACACAGAGGAACAGAGATGAGATAACTGTTAAAATGTATAAGTAACAGATTGTGATTGAGTGATATTTTCACAGACTATGTACTCAACACATCAATAAACAGCAACCGTAAACCTCCACATCAGCAACGCTCAGCACAGCAACATAGAACATTTTGTCAAACATGGCAACCTTTAAAAAGTGAAAGGAGACAGACAGAGAAAGGTGAGAAAAAATGTGACACCTGATGGACTTGCTTAGATGATCACAATACTGGTATCTTCACTCTATAAAAGTAGTTGAATCATGTATTCTATACAGTACTTACTTAGAGGAAACCACAGCAGGCTTCCAAAAATGAATGACAGCATCCTATAAGAGACAGTGAGAGGTTAAGGCTGGAAGAAAACAGCTGTTTGTATATACAATACCTCATTCTTATATTTAGCACTAATTCTTATATAAGCATTTTCTGAGCACTTTACTTGTTCGCAGTCAAGTTAGATGCAAATCTTTTTCTTTGGACTGTAGTTTGTGCAATAACAATGAGGTTTAATCTAATCTTATCTGATACATTATAATGAGTGTTTTGATAATTTTATTTTACCTCATCAGCCTACAAAAGCAACTTTCTCAACAGCTCACTCTTCCCAGCTACCCTGTCAATGACCATGTCGGAGTCCAATGACATGAGAATGTCCTTCTGCAGCCTGTTTTCGGACAGGCTGCTACGGAGTCTGCTTTTAATGAACTTGAGTATTGAGAATGTTCTTTCACAGGCCACCTGATTCAGGGAGAGGGTCAGCAGGCATGTAAGCCCAAGGAGACGATAGGCATCTGATAGCATGTTGAACCGCCTGAGTATTTGATAGCAGCACAGTGGGCAGCAGTAGAGAAACGCTGTCGTGCTCGCTAGCATGCACAGCTAGCTAAATTGTTAAATGGCCTACTTGTAACTACTGACTGTGTTACTAACTGAGCTAGCAAGCACAACGAAAATAAATTACACCCAAACTTGATTCATATCCGACCCAGGTAGACTGCAGTTCAACACTTCTTACCTGAAGTTCAGATTCCCCTCCACTCACACCGGCGTCGGCTGCGGGTCTCTCCTCCTCCTGCCTCCCCTTCCCCTCCTCCACCTGACGGCCACCTCCGCCATCATTACCTGTGGCTGCTTCAGATGCTGCTGCTGCCAAAGATGAAGCTCCGCCATAACCACCAGCAAACATCTGTGTTATTTTAACACATTTGGCAGCAGCTGCCTGAAGGGCTTGTTTATTTTTAGCTTCCTTTCTGCTTCTTGCTATTCTCCATTTTTGTGATCGCCTCTCTCTCTGTATGATTGATTACCAATAGGTATCATGCCTAATACCATTACTAATAGTAGTACCATTAATAAAAAAAAAGAAAAAAAAAAAAGAAGGCCCGGCCGATAATCACCACTGGCCATCGGGCAGGTATGCCAGTATGCCTGATGGCCAGTCCAGCGGTGCCGGCACCTAATATTTATCACATTGTGCATGGTTCAGACACAGATATTGTTGTTGATTTGGCAAAAGGGTACACAAAGTTCAGAGATACACCTAGTAACACTGTAAAACCTTCTGATTATCACTAACATTATGTTAGTAACAAACTCACGTTATGTGACATGAGCAATGTCACTTATGTAATGTAAGTTACAAGGCTGAATGTAGTTTTTTTGACTCAAAGTATGATCTTTTTGTAAATCGAACCAAGCTGTTTTGGTGCCTCAACTTTACACAACCATGACCAATGTTAATAACGATCCAAAAGTCATATTTTGTCATGTTATGTGAAGTGTTTGTCAGTGAGCTTTATTCTTAAAGTTTGACCAATGTTGCATATTATTTTTATTACTAACTTGACCACATAGACACTCAAATGCAGAACTGATGTTAGAAGGGAGGGTAGAGTGTCATAGATTTAAGCTGAAGGCCACTGCCCAAGATGCTGTATTTGACAGTTGGAACAGAGTTGGGACCGAGATCATGTTGTGCTGTCACAGTGAGGTTGTCATGTTTGGTACCATCAGACCTGTGCAGAGACAAAAAAAACAAAAACCTGAGCTTATTGACCTGGGAACTCATGGCCATCAATAAAATCTTTATTCTAAGCTCAGCTAACCAAGTCCTGGATCCACCTCTGTACTTAAAGTAGACATCAGTGGGAAATAATGCTCTAGTGAAAGATCAGACGGACAGACTACTGTATTACATGGTTTGGCCTTTAGTTTATTACTCATACAATCATGTAATTTATTCCTCTCATGTATGCGCACATTGTCTTTATTTGCTGCCTCATTTTCTGGGATTGATTTCAGCAGTTAACATCAGCTGGTCACATCTGTCCAATAGCACAGTGACCTATCCATTGTTACCATTGTATACCATTGTATTATTGGTATTACATATCACAGGTATTATTCGATCTCTCAAACTCTCAAAAGCAAAAGATGTATTTGGTATGGACTCAACCATGCTCAAAGATATCGGTTCATCATTAGCCAGTTGTTAACCTCTCAATATCACAAGGGCAGTTTCCGAGTGTGTGGAAATCTGCAATTGTCACGCCAGTTTTCAAATCCGGTGATCATCATTCCACCTGTAACTATAGACCCATCAGCATCCTCCCTGTAATGTCTAAAGTTGCAGAGAAGTGTGTAGCTGAGCAAATCACACACTACCTGAATAACAGCTCGTTCACTCTCTCCTTGTCCACTGGTGTCCCGCAGGGATCCATACTGGGCCCACTTTTACTTTGTTTGTATATAAATGACTTGCCGTCTGTGTGTCCAGAGGCTCACATTCAAATGTATGCCGATGACACTGTGCTGTATGTACATGGATTGACAAAACCCGAAGTTGCTGTCAAACTCACAAATGCTATGGTGAAAATTACAGCATGGCTAAACCAGTGCTGTCTCCAACTAAATGTATCTAAAACTGTATGTATGTTCTTCTCCAAAACCAATGACTCCAGTGAAAACCCAGATGTTCTTGTGTCAGGAGATAAACTAGAAATTGTTAAAGAATTTAAATACCTTGGCATTATTCTAGACTCCAACTTTAATTTCAGGGCACATGTAAAAACAGTCTGTAAACGGATTAAATTCAATCTTGCCAATTTCAAATTTATAAGAAACTCCATGTCCACCCAGGCAGCCACGATGTACATGCATTCAATGATACTCTCTCACATGACCTACTGTTTGACGAGCTGGTCTCAGGCTAATCACACAACACTAAAACCACTACAGTCTTTGTATAAACAAACACTTAAAGTTCTGGCCAAAAAACCAAGGCAATTCCACCACTGTGCAATTTTAACAAAATACAATCTATTGAGTTGGGAAAACATGATTAAGCACAAAAACACATGTCTTTTCTACAAAATCATACATGGCTTGTCCACTCCTCCACTCAGAGAATTTGTTAACATCAGAACAAATCCATGTCGGTTCACAAGAGGAGTCACAAGGGGGACTGCATTATTCCATTTAGGAAAAGTGCCTTTAGTCAGTCAGCCTTCTCTGTCACAGCCTCACGAGAATGGAACAACATCCCAACATGTATCAGAGATCTAAACACGTGTCGGTCCTTTAGTTCCAATCTGAAACAGTGGTTTATTGATAATATGACCTGCCAGCACTGAACCTGATCCCCCTGCGGTTGCCTTCTTGTGTCAGTGTGTCTGTGATTTTGTCCTGCTTGCTTAGGTCGTCCATGTAGTTCGTTCTTATGTGCTGTTTTTTTTTGGTTTTGTTTTGTTTTGTTTTTGTTCGTTTATGACTGATAGACATGTTTTCTTTTTTGTTTTTGTTTTTATGCAATGTTGCTGTATGTTGTCCTGTTGTGTGCATGTACTGTCTGCTCTGGTGGGCTACTGCCTGTATGTGATGCGAATGCCTCTCTGTATTCTCTCTCTATTCACCTTTATTTGAATTTGTCTGATACTGACTGTTGTTTGTCCTGCATGCTTTATGTATTTTATGCCGTGAACTATTGAATACTTACAGGATATGTGGTTATGATGAATGTTTTATCAGAAAGTGTTGTTCTTATCTTAGTTAATGTGTTGTTTTTTTAAACCCTTCTTGTTATTTGCCTTTTAGGGAGCCTATTGTTACATCTGGCCAGGGACTGCAGATGAAAACTAGCCTTCTGGCTAAATCTGGTATATTTACAGAAATGTTTAATAATATGCACTGTCCCTATCAAATAAAATATAAATAAAAAAAATTAAAAAAAAATGTTTGCCTATCATCTTGCAGCTGTCTTTTTCAGTGATACTCTCTCTGCCTTTAGTTAATTCATAGTGCTGTTTTGCATGCAGACTCCACCTCCCCATCACAACCCAAAAAAAACAAAAAGCTGCGTACGTATGAAGCAGCATACGTACGCAGCTTCTTGTTACGTGTGACAGAGTTTGTGCACGTCATTTCCGCGTAAGCGCGTGACAAAAATGTTCAATCATCTTCACGCGAGCGTTAACACGTGCGTTCGCAAAAAGACGCATGAATGTTACGCGTAGTCACTACGGTATGGGAGGCCGTTTAGGGTGAAAACATTGAAATATGTGCACATACACACTGAAATACATGCACATACACACTGAAAATGTTCACACACACAATGACAATGTGCACGTAACCATTGAAAACGTGAACACACACATTGACAATGTGTATGTACCCATTGAAAACGTGCACACACACATTGACAATGTGCACACATTGAAATACTTGCACATACATTGACATGATGTGCACACACGCACTGAAAATTTCGGTAACACTTTCTATGAAGACCACATCTATAGTGCATTATGAGCACATTCATAGTGAATCATAATACGCATTATAATCAATCATAATTCATTATGACTACACACATAACACTTTATGATGCACTATATCAACAGTTATGAATAACTATAAATCTAGCTTATAATGACTTATAAATCCAAGGGTCTTATGAGTGCTCTTGACTGGTTATAATGACTGTCTGACTGATGGGGCTTATAATACATTATGACTACTTATAACCCTCTATACGCACACCTCAACAATCACCTGTTATAAGGACTCATAGAATGTTATAATACTTAATGAATAATCATTAAGTTATCAATGTATGCTTTAGGTAAAGTGAAGTTTATATGGATGCATCTATAATGCAGCATACCTCATCATAATGTTTCATTGTTGGTGTTAAGTAAAGTGTAACACATTTGCATGCATTTAAAAGAATCTATGCTGCATCATAAGTCATTATATCAGATACCAAAATATAGAGAATTACATTAAGTGTGTCTGCTTTAGGAATATAACATTAAGGTATAAAACATGAATGATACACTCAAAGTAAGAAAAAGACAAAATCAATTTTCTAAAGTTTATTTTCAAAATATAAACCTTAACACTCAAGTGCAACCATGTGGCATTCATTTTAAGACGTTAACATGGTGGCAAACATTTTTAAACTTTCAGCCACTGCTAATGTAAGTATAAAAATACATCTCTTAATATAAACCTTTACATTTAAGTGCAACCATGTGGCATTCATTTTAAGATGTTAACATGGTGGCAAACATTTTTAAACTTTCAGCCACTGCTAATGTAAGTATAAAAATACATCTCTTAATATAAACCTTTACATTTAAGTGCAACCATGTGGCATTCATTTTAAGATGTTAACATGGTGGCAAACATTTTTAAACTTTCAGCCACTGCTAATGTAAGTGTGGCGAGCGATAGGCGAGAGAAAATTAAACGAAATAATCTAACAAAAAAAAACAAGAAACGGAAAACCAACAACGCCACCCTGGGAATTTCACCCAAGGAATTGATTTAAAGTGCAAAGGCACACAGGTAAGGTCACTCATTAAAAGGCATGAGACGTGGTTTAAATGTTATAGAAAAATACAATTTTATTACATAAATTCTCTTTTTAAAACAAAATCTTTTTGACATTCATCCCAGGATAAATAAGGGCTTGGAGGCAAGTGAGTGGACAATGACTAGTGCAAGGGGGGGGGGGCCACCAAAAAGAAAACAAAAATCACCCAACATGCGTGGCACACACACTGAAGACCCGCTCCCAGGACACAGCAAACGAGACAAAGGGGGGGGGGACACCGCCACCAAGACACCAGCACGCCACCACCAGTCTCCAGCCACTAAAAAGAGAAACAAACAAATCAGTGGGCAAATGACCCAACAACATGAAACAAAATGATTTCAAAAATTAACAAAATTATAACTAGTGGGCAAATAAACTTAACCAATATCAACTGCCCACTATTAACTTATATGATCATAAACAAAAGAATATGAAAACAAAAAGAAAAACACAGCCAGCTAAAATAATTACATAAGCTAGATAGGACTACATAAATAGTCAAACCAAAATAATTACCAAATCGTTCAAATAATCAGAACACACTTAACACACATTCACACATCGAGGGGAGGGGCAAGCCCCAGTTAAAACACACACACATACACACTGAATGAGCGCCCCTGGTAGGGCTACTCGGGAAGTGTGCGCCGCAAGAGACAAGCGGCTACGGACACAGTGTGCCAGCCGGAGCAAAGCGCATGGGGCAAACAGCAGCGTCAAGCAGCAGCAAGGCAAAGCAGCGTGGAGACGAAGTATCGGCAAACAAAACAGCAGTGACCCCAATAAGCTGATTGCGTTAGTCCTAATCAGGAGAAAAGACTGTTAATGTCACTACGTTAGCAAGAAATGCTGCGATTGTTCGCTATGCTACAAACACATACCTGTTTACGACCAAACACGGACACACACACACACCCGTTCACACAGGAGGAGGGAAGGAGAGAGGACTCCGGCCGCTGTCGGCGTTCACCTGAGACCACACCAGCGTTAGCCATCGAACAGCATCAACTACATTGCCGAAAGAGAGAATACTTACCAAGCAAACAATGCACCATAGCGCACACAGGAAACCCAGATCAGCAACAAGCAGTCACCCTGTCGGACCAGACAACCTTTGGCCCGGAAGTGACGCACCAGTGACAGGAGCGCAAAAGGAAGAGATGGTGGAGGATGGCTGCTTTTATACCAGCCCACAGCATGACGGCCACTAGTGGCGCTAAACAAACAGTAGCACTAGACATGGATGGCACATCTATACTGCTACATTCTACCCCACCTTCTTAGATCGTCGTCCCGACGATCAACAAAGTAAGATAAATACAACAAGCTAACTCCAAGGTCTAAACAAAGCAGACACTGAGTTGGACAGAGAAGTAGGAGGGTTGGCCGCTTGCGCCTCTCCAGCGGGTCGTGGAAGATGATGCACATTCGGGTGCTGACCAGCCGTTTGACGTAGGGTCCGGCGTGGGCCCATGTTGCTGGAATCAGGGCAAGTGACCAAAGGAGGACATGAGGATGCCCCCGGAGCTGGAAAGGATGAAGGCACTTGGGACGTAGTTGGTCCGGCAGCTGGCGTGGCAGAATTGGCCACAGAAGGTTGTTGGTCAAGGACAAACAGATCATACTCAAATGAAGGCTCCTCTTCTGGGGGTGGTTCGTCCCTGGGGGACAAGTTGTGAGAAGAGGCATGACGAGGTGAGTCCACCCCTATGACCGCCTTCAGCATAGTACGGTGGACCTGTCTGGCCTTTGTCTCATCATCCACTGGCACAATAGTATACACTGAGCCACCCTCCTTAGGCATCCTCAATACTCGATACTTCACTGAGCTCCACCGATCTCGGGTCTTCTGGGGCCCCCTGGCTCTGAAGTCGCGCAAGTACACCAACTGCCCTTCCTGCAGTGGCAAATCTCTTACATGCTGATCATGGGCTCGCTTTCGCCGATCGGCAGCATGTTTCAAGCGCCCCTGTGCACCTTCAAAGGCCACCTGCAAGCGGGCTTGGTGCTCTTGCACCCACTCATGGATTGACCCACCAACCGGGTTCTCAACCCTACCCAACAAGAAATCGAGTGGTAGCCTTGGTTCCTGCCCGAACATCAAGAAAAAGGGAGACTCTCCTGTTGACTGGTGGGGAGTCGTGTTGTAACAATAAAGGACGTGAGGGAGACACACGTGCCAATCCCTTTTACGAGACACTGGCAGAGTTCGCAGCAGATTGTGGAGTGTCCGGTTGAACCGCTCGCATTGACCATTTCCTTCAGGATGGTATGGAGTGGTACGTGATTTTACGATGCCATACAGGTTACACAACTGTTGAATGAGAGAGCTTTCGAAGTTACGGCCCTGGTCAGAATGCAAACGAGCGGGGACACCAAACTTATAAAACCACTCTGACACCAAAACCCTGGCTACAGTGGCCGCACGCTGATCCCGAGTAGGGACCGCCATGGTGTACTTACTAAAAACATCAGTAAGCACCAAGACGTTCTCTACACCATTATGGGCCGGCTCTAGAGACGTGTAGTCGATGGCAAGAATTTCATTAGGGCGGGAAGCCAAAAGATGTCCCATGACTCTGTGCGCCCTTGGGTGAACATCCTTGGCCACTTGACACCTCTCACATTGCTGACACCAACGAGCTACATCAGAAGACATAGCAGGCCAGTAGCATCGAGACCGGAGGAGCGCCAGTGTGCGTAACCCAACGCTTGCTGCAAAGACTTCGGCATGGCTGTACCTGGAAGCATTGCCACCACATCCTGGGGGCCAGATGGGTGCTGACGAGAGAGGGCATCGGCGTTAGTGTTGCTCTTCCCTGATCGATACTTGATCTCAAAATCGAAAGAGGCTAGCTGGGCTGCCCACCTCTGCTCAGTAGCAGCAAGCTTAGCAGAAGACAGATGACTGAGGGGGTTGTTATCAGTATACACGACACATCTATTACCCAACAAATACTCTCTGAACTTCTCTGTCATGGCCCACTTAAGGGCCAAGAACTCCAGTTTCATAGAGCTGTAGTTTGCCATGTTCCTCTCTGGGGGTCGCAGGCCCCTGCTAGCATATGCTATTGGCCTCACCTTGCCCGCCTGAGCCTGAGAAAGGACTGCGCCCAAGCCACCATAGCTTGCATCGACCTCCAGAATGAATGGAAGAGAGAAGTCTGCATAAGCCAACACCGGCGCGGTGGTGAGCTTAGCTTTCAGTGTGTCAAAGTTCTTGTTACACTCGTCAGTCCAACACCTGGAAAACCGCTGATCAGGCTTCTTGGTGCCTCCACATTCAGCCACAGCCCTATGCAGAGGAGCTGCCAACTTGGCAAACCCCTCCACAAACCGCCGATAATAGCTGGCGAAACCAAGGAAAGAACGAAGCTCCGAGGCAGTAGTGGGACACGGCCAATTGGCCACCACTTCAATCTTTCCTGGATCTGTGGAGACCCCATCAGCCGATATCACGTGGCCCAAGTAGTGCACCTCTTTACGAAAGAACGAGCACTTACTGAGCTTGGCTTTGAGGCCTTCACTTTGAAGCCGCTCCAGCACCCCCTTAAGTCTCTCCAGATGCTGTTCAACAGTGGAGGAGAACACAACAATATCGTCAAGATATAACAATACAGACTGACACTGCTGGTCACCAAAGATGCGTTGCATCAACCTTTGGAAGGTGCTGGGCGCATTACAGAGCCCAAAAGGCATTCTGTTCCACTCAAATAAACCGAAAGGTGTACAAAATGCGGTTTTTGGCCGGTCGGCCTCAGTGACTGGCACCTGGTTATAGCCACTGGTCAAGTCCAAGGTCGAAAACCAGCAAGCACCGGACAATGCGTCCAAAGACTCTTCTATGCGTGGTAGAGGGAAGGCGTCTCTTCGGGTCTTACGATTGAGCAGCCGGTAGTCGACACACATGCGCAGGTCGCCACCCTTTTTCCGTACCAACACAATCGGGGACGCATAGGGGCTGCTACTCTCACGAATTACTTGAGACGAGAGCAGTTGGTTGATGTGCTCCTTCACAACCTCATACTCGGAGGGTGGAATGCGCCTATAGCGCTGCGCCACTGGAGTGTCATCAATCAAAGGAATATCGTGGGAGATGAGGTTAGTACAACCCAGATCGGTGTCACTGGTGGAGAAGACCGAAGCGTAATGTTCAAGTAGTGACCTCACCTGACCCTGTTCCTCCACAGACAATGGTGACAAATCCACATCCTCCACCTGCTGCTGCATGCTGGGGGAAGCTGTCTGGGAAGACACAGTGGCCACCTCTGATGGCACCTCGGTGACTCCTGCAGGAAGGCTGACCACGTTCACAAAATCCAGTGTACCGACAACAGTGCGGGGGTACAACATAACATCGTTGCAGCCAACATTAATAACAGGTATATAGGCTGTGCCCCTTACAACACGAACTAAAGAAGGGGAGGCAAGCAACCCTGCAGGCAAACCAGCATTCAAAGGCTCAAACAATACTGTAGAACCTGAATACTGCTCAGAACATGTGGCGGCCACAATTCTCATCACACCACCAGGAATCTGCCAGCCCCTCTTACCCCTGACCTTCACTGTCCCTGGAGTGTCTGAAGAAGCTAGACCACTAGCATGGTGACACTGTTGCAGTGCCTGCACAACTGGCTTGGGGGCCTCAGAGATGCAAACCTGAGAAAACAAGGCTACACCATGTTGGCCAAAAAGGTCCTGGTAGCACTTACGAATCACGTTCATCCCCAGAACACCAGGCACTCGAGAAGGTACACCACCAGGCGGGTCCCTCACCACCAAAACACCGCATTGCGGCATTAGTTTGCCACAAAGCTGCACGTTAAGTTCCAAGTACCCAAGGTAAGGAATAGTCAGACCGTTGGCAGCTCTGAGCTCCAACCAATGACAAGAACGGAGGCGCTCCTGGCCCCAAGGCTCAAGATGTTGACGAAAGAAGCTCTCAGAAATGGTAGACACCATGGAACCGGTGTCTACCAGACAAGGGACCTTCACGCCACCCATGTCGACATCCAAATGGGGGCAGGACGAAATCAATCCAGAAGCATCCATATTGCGTGAAACAGCTTGCGAGCCAGTGTCAGCCCCACCCAAACTGTGGCTCTGCAGTTCGGTGGGCACTAGTTTTCCGACGTGGAATGAGAGCGAGGTTGTCGACCAGCATTCAAGGGGGGTCGTGAGGGAAACTGCGAACGAGAGGCAACACGCTGTCCATCACACTCATGTGCAAAGTGTCCCGGCTGGTTACAGCGCCTGCATATTAAAGGGCCAGGCCGTGGTGGACGACGGTACTGGTTGGAGCTTTGTAGCTGAGCAATGCTTCCCACAAGCTGGTCAAGCTGCTCTTGCTGACGCTTCAACATCTCCCTCATCTCACTCATCTCAGACACTGAAGTAGGTGAGACAATAGCCTGGGGGGCACCATGAACACCGTACTGGACACCATAGACTGAGGGGACTGATTGGCTGCGACCTCTCACACCACCAGGCAAACCCTCGCGCTCCCATCGAATTGCCTCAGCCCTCACCTCAAGCAAGGTGCAACCAGGCTGGCGACGCACCAACTGCTTCAACTCACGTCTCAAGGAACTATTCAAGATGTGCTCGACAAACTGGTCTCTCAAAAGGGCCCCAGCGTGTGGCATGTCGGCGGGGGCGCACCGCTTCACTTTCTCCATAAGGCCCATTAAAGCAAGGGAGAACTCCTGAAGTGTTTCTCCTTCTTGCTGACCTCTGGAAAAGAAAGCTTGCTGCACAGCAACATACGACTCAGAGCACCCATACAGCTCGTCTAAGATGGCAAGTATTCTAGCGGGGTCCTCCCTCTCAGCGGCAGAGCGATACTTTATTTCCTCTTTGGCCTCTCCCTCTAGATGGTCGAACAGAAAAAACGCCTGGTCGAACCGGGACAGATGCCGAGCCCTCATACTCGCCTGCACCTCCTCCACCCACTCACTCAATCCCACGCCTGTCCTTCCCCGAAAGATTGTACATCTCCTATCTCTAGGCACAAAAATTAGTCTCTCCGCTACAGAGGGAACAGAAGTGGGAGAGGCAGCAGGTACTGCTGAAGAGGTAGACGGTAGACCACTTGGGCCAGCCTGTCCTTGTCGTAACCGCTCATTATCTGCTTTTAACTGTGCAATCAGCTCTCTAAGTTCCTGAGTTTCATCCTCCATGATTACTACAAACTCACTACACCAGTAATTACAATGATGCAAAAAGCACCACAAAAGTCAAATCTATAGTATGCACCTCACAAAGATCCACAAGGAGCCACTGCTGCTTTGTCCCCGATCTCTCCAATCTGCATGCACAAAAACAAAATTAGGTCACATCCAATAAAGTGAGCAACACAAAACAATATGTATACAAGGGAACACACGTCTCAGCCGTTTGGAAAAGAGTGATCCTGCCAACAACGCCAAGTTTGTGGCGAGCGATAGGCGAGAGAAAATTAAACGAAATAATCTAACAAAAAAAAACAAGAAACGGAAAACCAACAACGCCACCCTGGGAATTTCACCCAAGGAATTGATTTAAAGTGCAAAGGCACACAGGTAAGGTCACTCATTAAAAGGCATGAGACGTGGTTTAAATGTTATAGAAAAATACAATTTTATTACATAAATTCTCTTTTTAAAACAAAATCTTTTTGACATTCATCCCAGGATAAATAAGGGCTTGGAGGCAAGTGAGTGGACAATGACTAGTGCAAGGGGGGGGGGGCCACCAAAAAGAAAACAAAAATCACCCAACATGCGTGGCACACACACTGAAGACCCGCTCCCAGGACACAGCAAACGAGACAAAGGGGGGGGGGACACCGCCACCAAGACACCAGCACGCCACCACCAGTCTCCAGCCACTAAAAAGAGAAACAAACAAATCAGTGGGCAAATGACCCAACAACATGAAACAAAATGATTTCAAAAATTAACAAAATTATAACTAGTGGGCAAATAAACTTAACCAATATCAACTGCCCACTATTAACTTATATGATCATAAACAAAAGAATATGAAAACAAAAAGAAAAACACAGCCAGCTAAAATAATTACATAAGCTAGATAGGACTACATAAATAGTCAAACCAAAATAATTACCAAATCGTTCAAATAATCAGAACACACTTAACACACATTCACACATCGAGGGGAGGGGCAAGCCCCAGTTAAAACACACACACATACACACTGAATGAGCGCCCCTGGTAGGGCTACTCGGGAAGTGTGCGCCGCAAGAGACAAGCGGCTACGGACACAGTGTGCCAGCCGGAGCAAAGCGCATGGGGCAAACAGCAGCGTCAAGCAGCAGCAAGGCAAAGCAGCGTGGAGACGAAGTATCGGCAAACAAAACAGCAGTGACCCCAATAAGCTGATTGCGTTAGTCCTAATCAGGAGAAAAGACTGTTAATGTCACTACGTTAGCAAGAAATGCTGCGATTGTTCGCTATGCTACAAACACATACCTGTTTACGACCAAACACGGACACACACACACACCCGTTCACACAGGAGGAGGGAAGGAGAGAGGACTCCGGCCGCTGTCGGCGTTCACCTGAGACCACACCAGCGTTAGCCATCGAACAGCATCAACTACATTGCCGAAAGAGAGAATACTTACCAAGCAAACAATGCACCATAGCGCACACAGGAAACCCAGATCAGCAACAAGCAGTCACCCTGTCGGACCAGACAACCTTTGGCCCGGAAGTGACGCACCAGTGACAGGAGCGCAAAAGGAAGAGATGGTGGAGGATGGCTGCTTTTATACCAGCCCACAGCATGACGGCCACTAGTGGCGCTAAACAAACAGTAGCACTAGACATGGATGGCACATCTATACTGCTACATTCTACCCCACCTTCTTAGATCGTCGTCCCGACGATCAACAAAGTAAGATAAATACAACAAGCTAACTCCAAGGTCTAAACAAAGCAGACACTGAGTTGGACAGAGAAGTAGGAGGGTTGGCCGCTTGCGCCTCTCCAGCAGGTCGTGGAAGATGATGCACATTCGGGTGCTGACCAGCCGTTTGACGTAGGGTCCGGCGTGGGCCCATGTTGCTGGAATCAGGGCAAGTGACCAAAGGAGGACATGAGGATGCCCCCGGAGCTGGAAAGGATGAAGGCACTTGGGACGTAGTTGGTCCGGCAGCTGGCGTGGCAGAATTGGCCACAGAAGGTTGTTGGTCAAGGACAAACAGATCATACTCAAATGAAGGCTCCTCTTCTGGGGGTGGTTCGTCCCTGGGGGACAAGTTGTGAGAAGAGGCATGACGAGGTGAGTCCACCCCTATGACCGCCTTCAGCATAGTACGGTGGACCTGTCTGGCCTTTGTCTCATCATCCACTGGCACAATAGTATACACTGAGCCACCCTCCTTAGGCATCCTCAATACTCGATACTTCACTGAGCTCCACCGATCTCGGGTCTTCTGGGGCCCCCTGGCTCTGAAGTCGCGCAAGTACACCAACTGCCCTTCCTGCAGTGGCAAATCTCTTACATGCTGATCATGGGCTCGCTTTCGCCGATCGGCAGCATGTTTCAAGCGCCCCTGTGCACCTTCAAAGGCCACCTGCAAGCGGGCTTGGTGCTCTTGCACCCACTCATGGATTGACCCACCAACCGGGTTCTCAACCCTACCCAACAAGAAATCGAGTGGTAGCCTTGGTTCCTGCCCGAACATCAAGAAAAAGGGAGACTCTCCTGTTGACTGGTGGGGAGTCGTGTTGTAACAATAAAGGACGTGAGGGAGACACACGTGCCAATCCCTTTTACGAGACACTGGCAGAGTTCGCAGCAGATTGTGGAGTGTCCGGTTGAACCGCTCGCATTGACCATTTCCTTCAGGATGGTATGGAGTGGTACGTGATTTTACGATGCCATACAGGTTACACAACTGTTGAATGAGAGAGCTTTCGAAGTTACGGCCCTGGTCAGAATGCAAACGAGCGGGGACACCAAACTTATAAAACCACTCTGACACCAAAACCCTGGCTACAGTGGCCGCACGCTGATCCCGAGTAGGGACCGCCATGGTGTACTTACTAAAAACATCAGTAAGCACCAAGACGTTCTCTACACCATTATGGGCCGGCTCTAGAGACGTGTAGTCGATGGCAAGAATTTCATTAGGGCGGGAAGCCAAAAGATGTCCCATGACTCCGTGCGCCCTTGGGTGAACATCCTTGGCCACTTGACACCTCTCACATTGCTGACACCAACGAGCTACATCAGAAGACATAGCAGGCCAGTAGCATCGAGACCGGAGGAGCGCCAGTGTGCGTAACCCAACGCTTGCTGCAAAGACTTCGGCATGGCTGTACCTGGAAGCATTGCCACCACATCCTGGGGGCCAGATGGGTGCTGACGAGAGAGGGCATCGGCGTTAGTGTTGCTCTTCCCTGATCGATACTTGATCTCAAAATCGAAAGAGGCTAGCTGGGCTGCCCACCTCTGCTCAGTAGCAGCAAGCTTAGCAGAAGACAGATGACTGAGGGGGTTGTTATCAGTATACACGACACATCTATTACCCAACAAATACTCTCTGAACTTCTCTGTCATGGCCCACTTAAGGGCCAAGAACTCCAGTTTCATAGAGCTGTAGTTTGCCATGTTCCTCTCTGGGGGTCGCAGGCCCCTGCTAGCATATGCTATTGGCCTCACCTTGCCCGCCTGAGCCTGAGAAAGGACTGCGCCCAAGCCACCATAGCTTGCATCGACCTCCAGAATGAATGGAAGAGAGAAGTCTGCATAAGCCAACACCGGCGCGGTGGTGAGCTTAGCTTTCAGTGTGTCAAAGTTCTTGTTACACTCGTCAGTCCAACACCTGGAAAACCGCTGATCAGGCTTCTTGGTGCCTCCACATTCAGCCACAGCCCTATGCAGAGGAGCTGCCAACTTGGCAAACCCCTCCACAAACCGCCGATAATAGCTGGCGAAACCAAGGAAAGAACGAAGCTCCGAGGCAGTAGTGGGACACGGCCAATTGGCCACCACTTCAATCTTTCCTGGATCTGTGGAGACCCCATCAGCCGATATCACGTGGCCCAAGTAGTGCACCTCTTTACGAAAGAACGAGCACTTACTGAGCTTGGCTTTGAGGCCTTCACTTTGAAGCCGCTCCAGCACCCCCTTAAGTCTCTCCAGATGCTGTTCAACAGTGGAGGAGAACACAACAATATCGTCAAGATATAACAATACAGACTGACACTGCTGGTCACCAAAGATGCGTTGCATCAACCTTTGGAAGGTGCTGGGCGCATTACAGAGCCCAAAAGGCATTCTGTTCCACTCAAATAAACCGAAAGGTGTACAAAATGCGTTTTTTGGCCGGTCGGCCTCAGTGACTGGCACCTGGTTATAGCCACTGGTCAAGTCCAAGGTCGAAAACCAGCAAGCACCGGACAATGCGTCCAAAGACTCTTCTATGCGTGGTAGAGGGAAGGCGTCTCTTCGGGTCTTACGATTGAGCAGCCGGTAGTCGACACACATGCGCAGGTCGCCACCCTTTTTCCGTACCAACACAATCGGGGACGCATAGGGGCTGCTACTCTCACGAATTACTTGAGACGAGAGCAGTTGGTTGATGTGCTCCTTCACAACCTCATACTCGGAGGGTGGAATGCGCCTATAGCGCTGCGCCACTGGAGTGTCATCAATCAAAGGAATATCGTGGGAGATGAGGTTAGTACAACCCAGATCGGTGTCACTGGTGGAGAAGACCGAAGCGTAATGTTCAAGTAGTGACCTCACCTGACCCTGTTCCTCCACAGACAATGGTGACAAATCCACATCCTCCACCTGCTGCTGCATGCTGGGGGAAGCTGTCTGGGAAGACACAGTGGCCACCTCGGATGGCACCTCGGTGACTCCTGCAGGAAGGCTGACCACGTTCACAAAATCCAGTGTACCGACAACAGTGCGGGGGTACAACATAACATCGTTGCAGCCAACATTAATAACAGGTATATAGGCTGTGCCCCTTACAACACGAACTAAAGAAGGGGAGGCAAGCAACCCTGCAGGCAAACCAGCATTCAAAGGCTCAAACAATACTGTAGAACCTGAATACTGCTCAGAACATGTGGCGGCCACAATTCTCATCACACCACCAGGAATCTGCCAGCCCCTCTTACCCCTGACCTTCACTGTCCCTGGAGTGTCTGAAGAAGCTAGACCACTAGCATGGTGACACTGTTGCAGTGCCTGCACAACTGGCTTGGGGGCCTCAGAGATGCAAACCTGAGAAAACAAGGCTACACCATGTTGGCCAAAAAGGTCCTGGTAGCACTTACGAATCACGTTCATCCCCAGAACACCAGGCACTCGAGAAGGTACACCACCAGGCGGGTCCCTCACCACCAAAACACCGCATTGCGGCATTAGTTTGCCACAAAGCTGCACGTTAAGTTCCAAGTACCCAAGGTAAGGAATAGTCAGACCGTTGGCAGCTCTGAGCTCCAACCAATGACAAGAACGGAGGCGCTCCTGGCCCCAAGGCTCAAGATGTTGACGAAGAAGCTCTCAGAAATGGTAGACACCATGGAACCGGTTGTCTACCAGACAAGGGACCTTCACGCCACCCATGTCGACATCCAAATGGGGGCAGGACGAAATCAATCCAGAAGCATCCATATTGCGTGAAACAGCTTGCGAGCCAGTGTCAGCCCCACCCAAACTGTGGCTCTGCAGTTCGGTGGGCACTAGTTTTCCGACGTGGAATGAGAGCGAGGTTGTCGACCAGCATTCAAGGGGGGTCGTGAGGGAAACTGCGAACGAGAGGCAACACGCTGTCCATCACACTCATGTGCAAAGTGTCCCGGCTGGTTACAGCGCCTGCATATTAAAGGGCCAGGCCGTGGTGGACGACGGTACTGGTTGGAGCTTTGTAGCTGAGCAATGCTTCCCACAAGCTGGTCAAGCTGCTCTTGCTGACGCTTCAACATCTCCCTCATCTCACTCATCTCAGACACTGAAGTAGGTGAGACAATAGCCTGGGGGGCACCATGAACACCGTACTGGACACCATAGACTGAGGGGACTGATTGGCTGCGACCTCTCACACCACCAGGCAAACCCTCGCGCTCCCATCGAATTGCCTCAGCCCTCACCTCAAGCAAGGTGCAACCAGGCTGGCGACGCACCAACTGCTTCAACTCACGTCTCAAGGAACTATTCAAGATGTGCTCGACAAACTGGTCTCTCAAAAGGGCCCCAGCGTGTGGCATGTCGGCGGGGGCGCACCGCTTCACTTTCTCCATAAGGCCCATTAAAGCAAGGGAGAACTCCTGAAGTGTTTCTCCTTCTTGCTGACCTCTGGAAAAGAAAGCTTGCTGCACAGCAACATACGACTCAGAGCACCCATACAGCTCGTCTAAGATGGCAAGTATTCTAGCGGGGTCCTCCCTCTCAGCGGCAGAGCGATACTTTATTTCCTCTTTGGCCTCTCCCTCTAGATGGTCGAACAGAAAAAACGCCTGGTCGAACCGGGACAGATGCCGAGCCCTCATACTCGCCTGCACCTCCTCCACCCACTCACTCAATCCCACGCCTGTCCTTCCCCGAAAGATTGTACATCTCCTATCTCTAGGCACAAAAATTAGTCTCTCCGCTACAGAGGGAACAGAAGTGGGAGAGGCAGCAGGTACTGCTGAAGAGGTAGACGGTAGACCACTTGGGCCAGCCTGTCCTTGTCGTAACCGCTCATTATCTGCTTTTAACTGTGCAATCAGCTCTCTAAGTTCCTGAGTTTCATCCTCCATGATTACTACAAACTCACTACACCAGTAATTACAATGATGCAAAAAGCACCACAAAAGTCAAATCTATAGTATGCACCTCACAAAGATCCACAAGGAGCCACTGCTGCTTTGTCCCCGATCTCTCCAATCTGCATGCACAAAACAAAATTAGGTCACATCCAATAAAGTGAGCAACACAAAACAATATGTATACAAGGGAACACACGTCTCAGCCGTTTGGAAAAGAGTGATCCTGCCAACAACGCCAAGTTTGTGGCGAGCGATAGGCGAGAGAAAATTAAACGAAATAATCTAACAAAAAAAAACAAGAAACGGAAAACCAACAACGCCACCCTGGGAATTTCACCCAAGGAATTGATTTAAAGTGCAAAGGCACACAGGTAAGGTCACTCATTAAAAGGCATGAGACGTGGTTTAAATGTTATAGAAAAATACAATTTTATTACATAAATTCTCTTTTTAAAACAAAATCTTTTTGACATTCATCCCAGGATAAATAAGGGCTTGGAGGCAAGTGAGTGGACAATGACTAGTGCAAGGGGGGGGGGGGCCACCAAAAAGAAAACAAAAATCACCCAACATGCGTGGCACACACACTGAAGACCCGCTCCCAGGACACAGCAAACGAGACAAAGGGGGGGGGGACACCGCCACCAAGACACCAGCACGCCACCACCAGTCTCCAGCCACTAAAAAGAGAAACAAACAAATCAGTGGGCAAATGACCCAACAACATGAAACAAATGATTTCAAAAATTAACAAAATTATAACTAGTGGGCAAATAAACTTAACCAATATCAACTGCCCACTATTAACTTATATGATCATAAACAAAAGAATATGAAAACAAAAAGAAAAACACAGCCAGCTAAAATAATTACATAAGCTAGATAGGACTACATAAATAGTCAAACCAAAATAATTACCAAATCGTTCAATAATCAGAACACACTTAACACACATTCACACATCGAGGGGAGGGGCAAGCCCCAGTTAAAACACACACACATACACACTGAATGAGCGCCCCTGGTAGGGCTACTCGGGAAGTGTGCGCCGCAAGAGACAAGCGGCTACGGACACAGTGTGCCAGCCGGAGCAAAGCGCATGGGGCAAACAGCAGCGTCAAGCAGCAGCAAGGCAAAGCAGCGTGGAGACGAAGTATCGGCAAACAAAACAGCAGTGACCCCAATAAGCTGATTGCGTTAGTCCTAATCAGGAGAAAAGACTGTTAATGTCACTACGTTAGCAAGAAATGCTGCGATTGTTCGCTATGCTACAAACACATACCTGTTTACGACCAAACACGGACACACACACACACCCGTTCACACAGGAGGAGGGAAGGAGAGAGGACTCCGGCCGCTGTCGGCGTTCACCTGAGACCACACCAGCGTTAGCCATCGAACAGCATCAACTACATTGCCGAAAGAGAGAATACTTACCAAGCAAACAATGCACCATAGCGCACACAGGAAACCCAGATCAGCAACAAGCAGTCACCCTGTCGGACCAGACAACCTTTGGCCCGGAAGTGACGCACCAGTGACAGGAGCGCAAAAGGAAGAGATGGTGGAGGATGGCTGCTTTTATACCAGCCCACAGCATGACGGCCACTAGTGGCGCTAAACAAACAGTAGCACTAGACATGGATGGCACATCTATACTGCTACATAAGGATAAAAATACATCTCTTACTCATCATAAAATAATATACATACTGATCTGCATCAAGTGCAAACTTAACCCTAAAGGGATAGTTCAACATTTTGGCAAATTGGCCCATTGCCATAGTCGCTATAGTCATAGCAGTAGGTTCGTTACCTTTATTTGTCGGTGTAAACTATTTGTAGTACGGCCGAGCACAGCCGCGAGCTGCTCAGAGCTATGCTACGGAGGCTCATGGGATTTCTTGGTTTCCCTCATCAAACTCATCAAATACACAATCCAACAACTCCAAAACACTCTGGTGGACTACTTGTGACCTGCACATTCACCACACCATGAGATAATAACAGAACGTTACCAGACAGATTTGTTTTCGAGGTAAATGCAGAGACTGCTTGCTGAAAAACTGTCCCTGAAGGCAACGCGCATCAGCGGTTTTGCATGAATTTACCTCTAAAACAACTCTATCTTGAAACGTTCCGTTATTATCTCATAGCGTGGTGAATGTGCAGGTCACATCTTGTCCACGAAAGCATGGATTGGAGACAATTATTTGATGAGTTTGATGAGGGAAACCAAGAAATCCTATGAGCCTTCGTAGCGTAGCTCTGAGCAGCTCGCCGCTGCGCTCGGCCGTTCTAAAAATAGCTTGCACCGACAAATAAAGGTAACTGACCTACTGCTGTGACTATAGCGATTATGGCAATGGGCTAATTTGCCAAAATGTTGAACTATCCCTTTAACACTTTAACCTAACAAATGAACACTTGACATGTTTAGATATGAGTGGCGATGGGAAGCAGACCTCCATCTTCTTTCATTTTTGCGATCTTTTCCTTGACCTCTGGGGTCATGGCAGCACGGCACCTGTCAATGAAGGATGACAATTTTTCCTTGCGCTCTTTCCAGGGCCCGACGTTTTGGAAGATGTCAGGTGCAGCTAAGCTCAGTTCAGCAATTGGCGCTGTCCTGGAGACAGTATTTCTATCAGCACCGATGCAGTCGAAAGCTGCTTTCATGGAACCGCCACGATTGAAGGCATCCAAAGCCATCTTGTAGCGTGCAATGATTCCCCTGGTGTTTCTAGCTGTAAACGGCACATTAAAACCAGCTTTTGTTTAAAAAGCTTGCCTTCAAGATGTGTGAACTTGTCAAAACTGTAATGAGCAATTACCTTGTCTTCTTCCAGACAGGTCATCAGTGTTAGACGGTTTAACTAAATGGCGGGAAGAGGATGAAGAGGTTGGCGATTTTGACGATTTCTTCATTCTGTAGCTATCCACGGATGAATCTAGAATAGAAATCAAGGGAGGATCAAAACAGATCATGATAGTGTTAACTTTCAAAATATTAAACAAATACATAGCACCCATGGAACAAGCTGCTAGAGACTGGTTTTTGCAGTACAGGCTCACAGATGATAAAACAAGTGTCATCATGATGACATGCATCTGAATGTGTCAATTAAAAGAAACAGGCAGGAGGTTAAGAGTGATAAACATGGCCAATAGTAATATAGAGAAATAGTGTATACTGTATAATGTATTAATTAACAGGGTGTGCAAAGAGACAAAATCAATGTTACCATTTGTGAAGTTAACATTAAAAATATTTCCAGACAATGAGAAGAAATGTGGGATTTGATTCAACTGTATGTAATAAATTGTGCCTTTGTTACCTTCAGATGAATCAGAAAGAACAGAACTGGAGTCTTCCTCTTCCTCGTCATTAACAATGCTCTTTAATTGCTTGGCTTTCTTCAAAGGGGCTTTTCTATCATTCCCATGCTTGCGTTTGACATCTGCAAATAACAAAACAAATTTTCTGACTAGTGATCTAGTTGTGAGAAAGTAATGAACATGAAAACACACTTTTCTGTGTGCTGGAGAAAACCTATTGCAGAGTGAAAAAGGAATACTTATGAATGTGAATGGATAATTACTCACTTGACTTGCCAGACATGATTGTAGAATTATCATCATCCTTCTTGGAGAGTAGCTGATGGATGAGCTCATCCTTTTTCCCAACCTCTCCTTGCAGGTAGGTCTTGTCATCTTTGAGGAGGGAGATGGTTTCCTCACGAATACGCCCCTTCTCTTTCTCTGCCTCAAGAAGTTTTTGAAGTTTTTCAACCTCCTGAACTGCATTTGGTGAGGCTGTTGAAATAATTTCAAATGAAGTAACCATTAAATAAGAAATTCTCTTACAATAAGAATAATGACAGGAGACATATATAAGAATCCCTGATTGTGTGTCTATGTGTGCTGACACGAAGGTCTCAAAGATTCTAAGATGTAACCAATTGTGGGCTGCACTTGGTCATTGCGTCACTGTACACTCACTGTAATTGCTGTGCATGAAGAGTCCATCACCTGCCTGCCCTGCAAGTTCTGCTTTTGTGTCAAGCTACAAAGAATGTTTTAATTTGTCTTATATCAACTGTCATATGATATGACTATTGCATGTGTACATTGCGATGTTGATGCTGAAACAATATATTGTACAACATCAATGACCCACATGTCGACAGTTATGTTACAATTCTACCAGAAAAAAATTAATATTACCAGACCTTTTATGCTGTCCTGTGGGGATGAATTAGCCTTGGGATTGGCATTCACCTTGCGACGACTCATGGTTGAAGCTGGCTAGATGAATAAAAAGCAAGGCACGTGTTATGACTTTCAGGAAAATGCTATTATTGTTACAATAATTTATGTATTATGATATCAATTACAGATACATTACATGTGAATCACTGCTGTTTTCAGGAAAAAATATTGCATAATTTGCATATACATTCAACAGTCAAATGTACAAAATAGTGAGGGATGCACTTATATGAAAATTCTTCATACTAATAACAGATTGTTTTAAAAAATTAGTTATTGGGCTGACCCCCCAAAAAATCGAAGCTTCAAAGCTTCATTCATTGCCATTGTAATCGATCCCCCTCCCCCCTCCCCCTTTTTTTGACACTGTTCTCATCGGCAATGGTTAAATTGAAATGAGTAGGCTACTTGGCATCCTGGAAATCTCTCTAAGTTTTGAAGACATGCAGTGTTTGCCATACACTCATTATGTCCACCGCCCAAATTGTTATCTTTTCAGCTACTTTGAAAAAAATAACAATAGCTATAAAATGAAATATCCTGCAATAAGCCCATCACAGGAGAAAATATGTGCAGTGTAAATTAGCAGGCTTCCTTGCTATCAAGCAAAGTCAAAGTTAGCTCAGTCTGTTTGTGTGTCTGCAGTCTGTTTTTGCAGTTGGTTTTATTTTTCGTTCATCTTGAGTGCATAATTAATTTGTCTTGCTGCTGTTTTTTTTCATTCTCTTACCTATACAACCAGTCAAGGCCCCTTTTTGAAGTTCAACACGTGCTGGAAAAGTAGAAACGTGATGTGGGAGGAGGCCCGACTTCACCAATTAACTCGTGCTATGAGAAAAAACAAAACGAAAGTTAATTGTCTTGGTTCCTTCGTGATAGCAAACAGGTTTTTAGGATTATTGTACAAAGTAAAGTTTGTGGCAAACAAAAAAGTATGACACTTACACGTTTTTCAGCAACACCAAAGTCTCTGCAAACGCACACCACCACCGTCTTGAAGCAGGAACTCTCGAGTGATCTGTTCTGGATTGTGCGCATGCGCGAGGAGAACCTCCCGCTTCTTCGACTCTTCTTTGTTTCCCCGGCGGCACTTACCGGACATGTTTTATGACGTTCCCATTGTTGCCGACTAAATCCCCTGTCGGCCATCTTAACTACAGGAAGGTGCAAAATGGGTAATTTAAGGCAAGGATTAACCGAATTGTTGCGTGCAAGAAATACTCTTGTCAATAGAAGAAAGATCGTGTTATGGATGCATAAGAAGGGAATTTTGAAGCGCCAAATGATGTGTAAATCATGTGATACTCCGATGACTGCTGTGCAGGTGTCCAGACAGGACGGCTTCCACTGGTAAGAAAAGCTAATGCTATATTTACACCAAGATCGCGCTGCCCAGCTCGCGCCACGTCTACCTCGTCTACCTGCCTCCGGTCTGCCGCGTGAATCCACCGCAAAAGTTGAAAATGTTCAACTTCCGCGGGCGGCCTGGTTTGGACTACCGCGCCGTTGGGCTGGCGGGGCGCGCGAGTTGTATTGACTTTCATTGTAAACTCGCCACAACGAGCTGGGCGGCGGGATCTCGGTGTGAACACAGAAACAATGGCACACTCTTCAGTCATAGCCACTTTCAACAAGTAAAAATAACTTTCAAGACTAGGGGAAATGGTTTGCCTGTGTTAGTAAGAATATGTTGTCTTGTTTTAGATATATCCAAGGAGCAGCAAATATGTTCAAGTTTTTTTTTTGTTTTTTTTTTACTTTTGATATAAAATATCCTACATCTTTAGGCTATAAATAAATAAATAAATAAATAAATAAATATCTGTGTTTTTAATGGACACATGATCAAATGACTTGTTTTCACAGGATTTGCAGGCGACACAGAGGAAGAAGTGTTTCAGTTCGCCAAGGATCCATGTTCTACAAGTCCCGCAGATCCCTCCAGAACCACCTGGAATTCATTTACAGGTGGGTTTGCTTTGTCTGTTGCTGATGGGACTAAGTTGAAATGAAAAAAAAAGAAAAAGAAATTGTATGAAGCTTTGGAAAAGTAGGACCAATGAGCCTAAATAAAGCTGTCAGGTGTGCACAGTAGAAAAAAAAGATTTTGCTTGTAAAAAAGACATGCAGGTGTTTTTGTTTTTTTTTCTGAAAGTGACAACACATAAAAGTGTTAACTTTTACCCTAATGCATTTATGTTATTTCAGTCAGACAACTCTGGATTGAGAACAAATCATTTAATGAGCGTAAGCATCGCAAGCTGAAGCACAGCATAAGTATCCTTGAGCATGGCTGCATCAGGTTTGGCGTCAGGCTGTTTCAGTTATTCCTTCCCTGAATGATCTGGTTTGCCAGACATTACAGGAAAGGAAGCAGACCCCTGCAGGGGATCATTAGCCTCGTGTCACCAGGCTCTTCAGAGAGGCGAAGAGCCTGGTGTCTGTTAACTCCGAATTTTGTCTGCATTCTGGTTCCCGTCTGTAGGGGAGACGGAAATCACCACATTCACCAAAATAAAAGTGTTCACCAACATAAAACTTATGAAATAGACATTAACTTGTAATACAATAAAAGCAAAAGGTTAACTTAATGGCTCGGGGACTTTCTTGTAAATTATATTCCCTAAATTAAAGAGTTTCACCGCATTTTATTAGCTTGGTGCTTTTATTTTGATGGAAAGGCCTGTCTCCCTCGCCCGGGATCTGGTTGCTTACCAAAACAGCGAGTCAACGGCCCCAGACTAGGGGATCATAGAGACAGAGCCCACAGGTGGCTGCTGGGGAGGGGGTGGGTTTGCAAAACCCCATAGGCAGTAGCAGCAGCAGCATAGCTCGGAATGAGCAGGTAAGCTGGGGGTTTAAATAACCCGCCGTATTTGCATGTGAATGATCAGCTGATCAAGATGGGCGCAGCTTCAGTTGTCTGCCCGAACTAGCGCCGCAGGCTTCGCATCATTACTGTGCAGCACTTTGATCAGCCTTGTTGTTTCAAAATGTGCTCTATAAATCAAGTTGGTGGTAGGCTTTAAAAGTGAAAACCCAGAGTTTCTCCCCTCTCATTTCCACTCTCTAGAATAGGCATCTGGCTCATACAATTTAAAAAAATAAATAAATAAATTCAGTGTGAATTCTTATATTCAGTCTTTATCCGTTGAGCTAGTGATCTGTTCTTGTTTTCATGTCTTTGTAGATTTTCCCAAGGGATGCGCATGAGGCAAGTTGACCTTATCGAAGACGGTGTTGCAGCGAGTAGCAGAACCTTAACAAAGATGGCTTCGTCTTTGAGAAAAGTAAATCACACCACATTTTTCCTTTAGTAAAATTAGAAATGCCTTTGGTAAACTGTCTTATAAGCCCCATCAAGATAATCAGAGATTCTTCATTGCTCAAATGAACATGGTTGGCTATACATTATTCTTTACATGTCAGAAACCCACCATGACTTTCCCGTTAGTATTTAGCAGCTAGTGATGTCATTATGCTTTGTGTTTTCCTATATGCAGGTCTGCAGACGAGCTATTCACAAAGTTCGCATTCAGGGTAAAATGAAAGTTGGCGGCCGTCATTGCTTTGTTATGCTTGATGAAAGCAAGTTCTCACACAAAAGAAAGGTAAGATACATTTGCTCCTTATATGTAATTTTCTGTGATAGAACCAGTTTTTAAATGACAAATTGAATCATGCCATTTGAAATTGACAGTACCGTAGTTGTTTGTACTCATGCTGTTTTTTGTTGGTTATTGCTGTTAAACTGAAATAAGAAAACAAATAATAGACAATAGACCTTATGATTTATTCCTTGATCATTAATAATCCATCTGTGTACAATTAAGTTATACTTCATGTTTTTTGAACACCCATGTAAATTGAATTACAAAGTGCATGTATTAATTCGATGTGTATCCCAAACAATGTTTGGCAGTACAGCCGTGGGAGGATGGGACCAGCATGGAGACGGAATAAAAAATGGGTTTTTGGTATATTGGAAGTGTCACATACCACAAGGAGACCCATTCTCAAGGTTGTGAGGAGGCGTTCCACGGACCAGCTTCTACCTATCATAAAGCGCCATGTTAAGAGAGGATCAAGCATTGTGACTGATGACTGGAGAGCTTACAAGAGAGCTCTGTCAGAGGAAGGATATGATCATCATACTGTCTGCCACAAGAGACATTTTGTAGATCCTGGTTCCAGATGTCACACACAGAATTTAGAGAGAGCCTGGCAAACCTTTAAATGCGATGTTTGGCGTCATAGAGGAAATCGGACTACAGGGCTTTTAAAAGAACATTTAAGGGTTATTGAGTGGGAGTACTGGCTTGGACGATCTCACAGACATGGTATTCTTGGACGGCTCTTTCATGACATAAGGAAATTTAACACTCATGAATGTAAATAGAGAGACTTTTACAGTGGCTGCATAAAGTCTTGACATTGAATAAATGTGTTTTGTCTTTTTCTCCCTTTGAGTGTTTCATACCTTAAATAGTAACTAAACTCCAAAACCACTGTTTTCAGTTGAAAACTGTTATGGTTAGGTATTTAGTAGTGTTGCTGATTGATTCAGGTCCAAACCGTGACAATTTAGTGCAAACAGTTAAAAATCTACATTTTTTTGTTCAAAATATGCATGTGGAGTGCCCTCTACAGGTTGAAACTGGGCTTAAATGTTATATTCCTAAAGCAGACACACTTAATGTAATTCTCTATATTTTGGTATCTGATATAATGACTTATGATGCAGCATAGATTCTTTTAAATGCATGCAAATGTGTTACACTTTACTTAACACCAACAATGAAACATTATGATGAGGTATGCTGCATTATAGATGCATCCATATAAACTTCACTTTACCTAAAGCATACATTGATAACTTAATGATTATTCATTAAGTATTATAACATCCTATGAGTCCTTATAACAGGTGATTGTTGAGGTGTGCGTATAGAGGGTTATAAGTAGTCATAATGTATTATAAGCCCCATCAGTCAGACAGTCATTATAACCAGTCAAGAGCACTCATAAGACCCTTGGATTTATAAGTCATTATAAGCTAGATTTATAGTTATTCATAACTGTTGATATAGTGCATCATAAAGTGTTATGTGTAGTCATAATGAATTATGATTTATTATAATGCGCATTATAATTCACTATGAATGTGCTCATAATGCACTATAGATGTGGTCTTCATAGAAAGTGTTACCATTTCCACACCCTACCACCTTCTCACACAGCGGGATATAGGCTACTTCTGTGTGTGCGTGTGTGTGTGTGTGTGGGTGGGTGGGTATCTGAGTGTGCGTGTAAAATGTCAGTGCGCCCGGAAGTTGTTTCAATGTAACCGGAAGGCACCGCCATCTTGGACAGCTATTTCTCTCTCCATAGGTTTAGGGATGTCGAACTAAATATTATTATTATTATTATTATTATTATTCCTAAATCTGTGAGCATGTGATTAATTGTGCATAATATGGTTGCCTAGATCCACAATCTGTCACTACAAGGCACATCACCTGCTCATACATCTTATTAATCATTCGCCCTGATTTTATTTTGAAAATTAGGACAGGAAGTAGTAGGTTTTGACCGCGGATGACCCGGAACCATCAAGTTCGCTACCTGGACCTAGGCTATGTAGCTGTGCAGTGTTGTCCTTTCAAAGAGAAGATGCGGTTATTACTATTAATTGTAGTTGGCCTTTTAGCAGGTGATAAGACATGTGTTTCTGCAAATATTGACGAAATGTATGACTTTTTCGTCCGTGTCATGCACTGCATCCAATCTATACAAGATAACCCAGTAGCCAGACACTTAACTGAGCTGTGGCACCATACAAGGACTATTCATTCTATGATTTATGTGGTTCGTCATGGTGAAAGCCCCGAGTCAAGAGACTGTACCACTCTTTTAGAGTCATTACACGGGCAACTAATTCTTATTCTATAGCAACCTCAAAGTCAGACACAACAAGGAGGCGTTGTCATTCCGCCAACAACTGGAAGTGGCGCTCCTGGTCATCCTAGGTATGACTTGACAGCGGATCAGATTAACCATTGTTTGGATTTAGGATTGAATTGGCAAGGTATCGCTTCACTGTTTGGGATCGACCGGCGAACCTTATTTCGTCACAGACAACGTCTTGGTATCCCATCACAGGATTACACACCATTGTCAGATGAACATTTGATGTCAATCGTTGGGCAAATTTTAGCCAACACACCTAATGCCGGCGAAACTTATGTCCGCGGCAGTCTTCGCTCCAGAGGAATACGTATTCAGCGTTGGAGGGTCTGCCAAATTCTGCAAGAAATAGACCCAATCGGACGATGCTTTCGTCGTTCTCGAGCCATCCGTCGTAGAATCTACCATGTAGCGGGACCTAATGAGTTGTGGTAAGTTGCCAACTTTTGATAAGTTAAAAGTTAAGTTAAAACACTAATTTTGGGTTTAATATTATTAGTGTTCTTATATTTATTTAATATAGCAGTCACAGCTCCATTTTCTG
The DNA here is from genome assembly GCF_900880675.1 of Sparus aurata. NCBI lineage: Eukaryota > Metazoa > Chordata > Actinopteri > Spariformes > Sparidae > Sparus > Sparus aurata. Next base: position 2,750,529 of record NC_044205.1, on the reverse strand, counting down.
CAAAATTAGTACTTACTAAGTACTACTTTAGTACTTTAAGTAAATTTAGCTGGTAATAGGGTACTTCTATTCTTTATTTAAGTAGGATTTTAAATGCAGGATTTGTACTTTTAATTAAGTATTTTCACATTGTGGTATTGATAGTTTTACTTAAGGATCAGAGTCTACCTCTTCCAACACTGCAGGTCACAGAATCTGATGGGTCACCAAATACAATGTAACACCAGGCTTACTCAGACCTTATCTTACCTTTGCTTTGTTTTGACAGGCATATAGACGGAAACCATAAACTCATCAGCTGGAGGATGGTGTTCCATGGCTGCATGGACGGATTCAGTCACACAATCATATACCTTGAGTGCCTCAACAACAACAGGGCTTCCAGTGTACTATCCCTATTCCAGGAAGGAGTTCAAAACTTTGGAATGCCTTCACGAGTTAGATGTGATCGTGGTATGGAGAACACTGAGGTAGCTCGATACATGCTCAGGCGAAGAGGACTAAACAGGAGCAGCATAATAACAGGTCGCAGTGTTCATAACCAGCGCATAGAAAGACTTTGGGCTGAGCTTAATCGTGTAGTTTCATACCATTACTCTGATCTGTTTACTTTCATGCAGAATGAATGTATACTTGATTCACTTTCTGAGCTACACATGTTTAGTTTGCATTACATTTACTTTCCACGGATCCAAAGGGCTGTCAGGGAATTTAGAGACCAATGGAATAACCATGCACTATCTACTGAGAGACACATGACACCTTTACAGTTGTGGCATAGAGGTGTGATTACTCATGTTGGACAGAACAGCACGGCTGTGAGCAGTGTATTTGATGCTAATGAACCTTCAGTGACTGATGAGAGTGGACCCTTGCCTGAGCTTCATCTCAACAACAATGTTGAGGTTCCTGAAAACAACTTTAATATAAATGACACCACCATCGAGGAAATCAATCAAGCTATCGATCCATTCACTGAGGATGGTAACCATGGAATCAATTTATTTGTGACACTTGTAAATTTTCTTGAAACAAAACAGTTTGAGTAAACTGTTCTTACTAGCAGTGCCACAGAAATAAAGACAGCACTGTGAAGAATGGTCCTCTGTCACATTGATCTGAAAACACAGCAGCATTGAATCAACAGTAGTAGCCTACACCTGAACTGATGGCTTTCACTCTTTCATTTTACAGCTCATCTTTTACCTGAGTGCACTACAAAGTAATATGTAACATATCAAGTAACAATGAACACTTCCTTGACACTGTACCTACAAAGACCAAATTTAAACCCAAACCAAATTTTATGTAACCAAAAAAATTGCTGTAAGGTCTTTGATACTCAAGGGCTTGTAAAAAACTACAAATACAAATAAGAAATACAAACATTTGCAAAACAGATGTCAGAATTGTGAGCACTAGGCTACCCGAACTTTTTTTTACTCCATTCCAAATCCCTGAGTGTTTCAGATTGCAAAGTCCATGTTACTTTTGAAGTGCTCGTAGGACTGGTGAAGAGGTATTCTGAGACAGTTTACACATGTGTTTGCTATCGGGTATCTCCCTCTTTGGAATTCCAGAGAGGGTTTAGGAGAAAACCCGATGGGTGGCATCACATCACACCACACCCTGTTGCAAATGACAGAATGTCTCCAAGCTTTGCCGGTCCTTCGTCCTCTGAAAAATACCATGACAAGATTAATGGCTGAAACAACAATCAATGGTTTTGATTAAAACTAAAAGTAAAGTCTTTACTAATATAAGATTTTCCCCTCTTAGTATAATGACCATTACATAGATGTGAAGCAATATTATGCAATGGATGTCAAAAACAAATTGCTCGCATGCATATACATAATTAACTGGTGTTTTTGATGTGTTAGAAGGAAACCATTGTGTCTACCTATTTCTATGAACAAAGCAATAAAAGACAATTAAATTTCTGATATGTGCACTTAGCAATAGGGTGACTGCAAGAGAATTTAACAGATTTCGTAGGAAAGAAGCTCCAGTTACTCCTGACTGCAGCCAAGTATTTTCACTAAAAATTGCTTAATGTCACAGTGTGGTATGTTAGTAATTTGAAGGCAAGAATCATACAAAATATGTACACTGTACTGATAGCTCACCTTGGACACCTTGTTTATTTAGTAATGTAAGCAATTCTTTTTCACTGCCAGTGTAATAGGGTCTGGGTTTCAAGATGGCAAAGTTACTCTTTAGTATGATTTCCAAAAGGGAACACTCAGTTCGGAATTAAAAGCATACAACACCAATAGTTCCAGTCAAGTTTAAACACTATTCCATATCCATACACTGACTGCAAAGTGAAGGCCACAATCCATACCATTACAGTTAATAAAATCACCCACCTTCAGCATCCTGTAAATAATCCCTCCAGTAGGCAACCACCCTGTTCTCATCCGCCCTGTTATTGCTTCCCATCTCGGACCATCTTATGGCAAACAGGTCATCCATAATTTCAGCAGTCAGGGTCCCAGGGCTGTAGCACAGGACAGGGCGAAAGGCTTCGGGATGATGTTTTATTTTCTGGAGCACTCCAAGTGTTCTCAATCCATCACTGAACCTACACACACAACATAGATACACAAGAAGGAATACACAGGCAGTCAGAATGAATTTAAGTGCCACAAATGTTTGTGGAATATTAGGATACTGGTGATATCCGTCATGAGCAGAGTTATATCGAGGTAAGGAACAAATACAGCCCAATATTAAATGAACGTAGTGTATGTGTTGCAATAATAAGATGGGTATACTGTTAATGGTAGTGTATAACAGTCTGCCCTATTTATACTATATTCACATTGTGTCTAAACCATATCACAGGAAAGGTAAACAGATTTGCACTGTGACAAAATATACCTTTCCAAGGGACCACGGACACGCTGAACCACCTGAAACATCAGGACATCTTCCAACAGTTTGTCCTTGTCAGCCAGGCTTGTAAGATGTCTCAAGCAGCCAGCAGTGGCTCAGAAATCTGAGAGGGAGGGGGGGAGAGAGAGAGAGAGAGAGAGAGAGAGAGAGACCCCAGCAACAGTGGATTCAACTCCACTGAGACTGCACAGGCACACAGAGTCGAGAAGATCTGGTGCCCTAACACCCAGAGAGCCCTGGAGCTCTTGACCGTGGCTGAGCTGGGATCCCCCAGCCACATAATCATCCACACAGGCACCAACGACCTAAGGTCCCAACAGGAGAGAGTGGCAGACTCACTCAGGAGAATTATTGAAAAAGCCTCCACCACCTTCCCAACCAGCAAAATCATCATCTCCACCCTCCTGCCAAGAAGAGACTACCACCCCCACACCATACACAGGGTGAACGCCAGCGTCTCCAGGGACTGTGCCCTAAAACCCAACGTGTTCCTGGCTCACCACCCAACACTAGGTCCAGACTGCCTGTATGACCACGTACACCTATACAGAGAAGCAGTCCCCATCCTGGCCAAGACCCTGAAGGACATCGCCTTCAGCAGGAACCTCACCACCGCTCAGAGTAGCAATCGGCCAGCACAGACCCCACCCAGACCTTCTAGACCTCCCATAGCTCCTAGACACCACCAACCCAGACTAGCAGCAAGGACACCCAGAACACTCTGGCCCCCACAAGATCACCACCATCACCAACACACCCCACAACCAAGTCAACACAGGCCCCCACAACCTAGACCCCCTCCCCCCCGCCTACTTCCAGCAGTACAGCCAGCTCTACAGGCACCCCAGCCTACTGGACAGAACTATGCTGAGGTTGTGAGAGGAGCGGCACCCCCACCCCCCACTGGTGACCTCAGGGAGATACAGTACATGCTACACCTGCTCTGCTCTAACCTCATAGCTAAGTAATAGATGAGCAGAGACAGAATCGTGAAATGTTTGAGATAAACTCATATACATACATACATACATACATACATCATACATCACACACTCTAAACTATCCCCCAACATCTCTTATTTAATCACATTTAATTATTTATTTCTTGTTTTTGGTCATTTATTATTTGTTTTAGTGTTCATCTTATTTTTAAAACAGAAAACATTCAAAGATGAAATCCTTTCAAATAACATGTTGGAACATTCAAGGCCTTAGATCATCTGCTTTTGGTTTAAAAAGCCAAAATCTAGATTTTATTAGAGAAGTAAAAGACTCTGATATCACCGTCTTACAAGAGACATGGTACAGAGGAGACACTTCCACTGGTTGTCCTTACGGTTTCGTTGAGATTATTATTCCATCAATTAAACTCCAAACAGTAACCCAGGGTAGGGACTCAGGAGGCATGATCATTTGGTATAGATCAGAACTAACCCACTCAATTGAAATTATCAAAAAAGTAGAATCCCATATTTGGCTGAAAATTAGCAAAGAAATAATATGTGCAGACCAACATGTCTACCTATGAGCTATTTACATACCCCCCTCAGAATCTCCCTACTACAACGAAGATATTTTTTCCACTCTAGAGGGGGAAATAAACCAATTTAAAACTTTAGGAAATGTGCTAATCTGTGGGGACCTGAATGCTAGAACTGGAGAGAAAGCTGACACTATAAACATCCAGGGAGATCAGCACTCAGGCCTACCTGGAGAAACCTGCTTTCCTCTCCCCGAACTCCCCCCAAGACACAATTTTGATAAAATTACCAACACAAGCGGTACCCAGCTTTTACAGCTCTGCCGCACGCTGGGTCTGTATATAGTCAATGGTAGGTTACGAGGAGACTCTCTGGGCCGTTACACATTTAGTTCAGCTCTTGGCAGTAGTACGGTAGACTATGCAATAACAGATCTGGACCCAATGTCTCTCAGAGCTTTCACAGTCAACCCACTCACACCCCTCTCGGACCACAGCAAGATCACAGTCTATCTGAAGAGGGAACACAATAACTATGAGGCCTCTAAACCCAGTGAACTGTACAACACCACACATTCATACAGATGGAAATCAGACAGCATGGAGAGCTACCAAAAGGCATTTGAAAATTCCAAAATCCAATATTCAATCGATTTATTTCTTTCTGAAATATTTCCCCATAATAATGATGGTGTAAACACTGCTGTGGGCAAAATTAACACAATTTTTGATAAATTGGCAAAGTTATCAAACTTGAAAACATCTAATCATAAACCAAAACAGACACACAATAACAAATGGTTTGACAACGACTGCAAAAATATAAGGAAAACTTTAAGAAAGTTATCAAACGAAAAACATAGAGACCCAAATAACCAAAATATACGCCTTCGTTACCACGACACCTTAAAACAATACAAACACACACTGAGAGCTAAGAAAGAACTACAGACCAGAACCCAGCTCTCTGAAATAGAAGAATCTTTAGAGTCAAACCAGTTCTGGCAGAAGTGGAACACCCTAAACAAAACACAACAAGATCAATTGGCAATACAAAATGGCAGCATTTGGATGAATTATTTTACTGAATTATACAGCAATTTTGCAAAGAACAGTGACCAAAACAAAACACACGCCAAGTGGAAAACTTTAGAATTAGTCATTAAAGACAACCAGAACCCTCTAGATGCTTCAATAACAGAGCAGGAACTGACGGAAAGCATCCAATCCCTGAAAGCTAAAAAGGCCTGTGGAGTCGACAGCATCCTAAATGAAATGATCAAATATTCTGATCATAAATTAAAATTGGCTATACTCAAACTTTTTAATATAATTCTAGCAGTTGGCACTTTTCCTGACATATGGAATAAAGGTTTAATAACACCACTTTATAAAAATGGAGATAAATATGACCCTAATAATTACCGTGGAATCTGTGTAAATAGTAACCTGGGAAAAACCTTTTGCAACATTATTAATAAAAGACTTATCAGTTTTATCAATGACCAAAATGTTTTGAATAAATGCCAGATTGGATTCTTACCAAATTTTCGGACAACAGATCACATCTATACCCTCCACACCCTGATCGAGCAAGAATTAGACAAGAAGAAAGGGAAGGCCTACGCATGTTTTGTTGACTTCACAAAGGCCTTTGATTCCATCTGGCATGAGGGTCTTTTCTACAGACTGCTCAACAGTGGCATTGGAGGAAAAACATATGATGTAATAAAATCTATGTACACAAACAGTAAATGTGCAGTTAAAATAGGAGACAAACAAACAGCCTTCTTTCCCCAAGGTCGTGGGGTGAGGCAGGGATGCAACCTCAGTCCAATCCTGTTCAATTTATACATCAATGAATTTGCATGTCAATTAGATCAATCCACGTCACCTGGTCTCAATCTGAATGGCACAGAAGTTAAAGGTCTCCTGTATGCAGATGACCTGGTGTTGCTGTCACCAACCAAAGAAGGTCTACAGCAGCACCTCAACCTCCTGCATACATTCTGTCAGTCCTGGGCCCTGACAGTCAACCCAAAGAAAACCAAAATTATGATCTTCCACAAGTCAGGACAACACACACAATTTCTATTTGGACACCACTAAATTACAACATACAAAAAACTACACATACCTTGGCCTCAACATAAGCTCCACAGGAAGCTTCAACTTGGCTGTGAAAGATCTGAGAGACAAAGCAAGGAGGGCTTTCTATGCAATTAGAAGAAATATCAAACTGGACATTCCAATTAAAATCTGGCTTAAAATTTTCCAATTTGTATTAGAACCGATAATTCTCTATGGCAGTGAAATTTGGGGACCAAAACTAAACCACGAATTTGACAAATGGGACAAAACAATAATAGAATCTTTCCACACAGAGTTCTGTAAGATCATGCACGTCCAGAGAAAAACACCAAACAACGCATGTAGAGCAGAACTCGGCCAATTCCCCCTCATATTGAAAATACAAAAAAGAGCAATTAAATTTTACAATCACATAAAATCTAGTGACACCCACACATACCACCACAACATGGAGTTCCATGTCTGTAATGTCCTCCAGTACAGGCCTGCATGCATCAGGTCCCTCTGCTATGCAGGCAAACAGCGTTCTCAAGAGGAAACATGGTGGGGGGCCTCCATGCACCAGGCTGACAGCAATTGCTCTGCCAGCTATGAAATATCTGTCCTCCCGCACAGCTAAAAAAAAGTTGACAATATACAAGATAAAAACAAATCAGTAGCAGCATGTGGGTAAATATCTGGGGAGGCACAGCAGCAGAGTTTTTCATATTAAGAATACATGGTTGGCACCATGGCTGGTTACATCAGTGATCTAGAAGATCATAATGACATCAGTGAATCACTTTGATTATGAAGGGATGTGATGCTGCCTGACATGGTGTTTTAACCTGAAAAACTACACCTCAGAAAACACTAGCCAAAACTCAAAACCATGAGTGGCCCCTGCACATGCTGCTGTATCAAAAAAACTGTTAAAAGAAATCAAATGAACAAACAAATAAATATGCATATCTATAAATGCAGATATACACACCAGAGGAACTGAGAGCCAAGTTGAGGTGTCCCTCTGGTCCTTCAAACATGTCTGACTCTGCCAGTGTTTCCATCAGCAGACGTAGAAACTCTCGGCGAGGGCCACTGAGGTCTACAGCCTCTTCCGTGGTTCCCCTGTCATTGGAAAACTTTACGGACATCTTCTTATTTGGGTCATAGGAGAGCCGTCTGAACCCCCTTATTGCTCCATCGAGGACTGCAGAACGATTGATGTTGAACTTGCACACTTGCAGGTTATCAATTTTGTCACCGAGTTCCCTCAATATTTGACTAATGGGGATTTGTTCTTTAGGCTGCCTAAAAGTAAAAATGACGGATCAATCAGTAACTGTGCTTACATCAACAATGACAGGGGTCTTTCATCTTATCAGCAAAGAGTGAGAGTGGTTCTGTCTTTAAGGGTTCACTGATCAACTTTCAGAAAAAGGGTTCCAACACTGTTTATTTGACAGTAATGTAAATACATTCAAATTAAAGCAGAAAGTTGGCACTTAAAACTCATAGCTACTGTAAAAAGTGTCAATCTGAATGCTTATAGTCTGCACTGTATTTTCTACTTATTGTCAAACTTCCACTCTGCCAAAGCCTACAGTTCTACACTTGAAGTCAAATCTTTACTGTAGTAAGACACAAAACACTTACATCTGATCCTCAATGCTGGCAATGATAGCACTGTACAGGTCATCATCATTATCTTCATCTGATGTCTCATGTATGAGGTCGATGTACGTTCCATAATCGTTTTGCCATTGACTTGGGGTCTGGTCACTTGTGGAGGGCTGTGATGAAGAAGCTTGGGCTTTCTGTTGGGTGCTGCATGAAGCCTGGGCAACTGCAGTGGCTGGGACAAACATATCCTCCTCTTCTACCCAGTCATCTTCCTCTGTACTTGAATCACTGCCTTCCCTCATCGCAGGCTGAAATAACAAACAAATTAATTGTTAGCTTAACTTGTAATCAGTGGTCATCATGCACCTTGCTGATAACCTTAATCTCAAAAGCTTAGATTTTGCAGTGAGATATTGCAGTTGCAACCCTCAAGTGATCAAATGTTCAGTTGTCAGAAAAAAAACTTTGTTGAAAGGCAACACTAGAGACCTATCTCACAAAGCATGAGTTGACATATTGAACAGTGGCGACTGGTTAGCATTTGCTTTGGTGGGGCTACAGGCACCGAGTCTCAGCTTACACATACAGGCAGTGATGTTGTCCATCTGGCTTGCTGTACAGCATGTAGCCATAATTCTCAAAATTGCCATTAACTGAGAATTCTGCATTCAGGGAACTTAGTGTGAATAAGGGCTCAATAAATAAATGCGACATGCCTTTGACTCCAACTATGCAAGTCTGCTGCACTTACTCACACAAATACAAATTAAGCCAAGCAGAACAAGCAAGGACTACATTTAAACCAACTTGAATTCTAATCATAACCACGAGATATTCATTTTCTTCATAAGATAAGAATTGGCCTTTAAAAACAAAACAAAAAGATTTTTAAAAGGAAAAATATATATATATTTGAATAATTTAACAAAGGTCAAATTGATAGTCTGACTGGGGTGTGTTGATGTTTGACATGAATATTGATTTTGAAGCTCTATTATATTTAGTCTAATGCCACATTCTAAATGTGACAGGGGCAGGTCAGGTTCTCACTGATCTGTCCTCTGCTGCTTACCTCCAGGGCTACTGACGGCCTAATATACAGCGGAGCTCTTTTGAAGATCTTGTGCACCACAGAAGCATCTAACTGCTGACCACTGCTAAGCGTGGGTGTAACCAGTTTGTTCCCACACGGCAGAAGCACTCCAGACTGGAAAAAACAAGAATTCATGCACACACAAACATCCAAATACATCAACCACACCCTACTAAACAACTTTAACACAATAATTACCGTTACTTCACAATATTTAAAACACAGGGAAAACTAACGTTACCTGTTTGTGGCTAACAGGTACCGCTTACTCTTTAGCTGCCAGTATTAACGATAGCTAGTTAACGTAAGGTTTGCTTAATTTAGCTGACTAGCTGTCTAATTTCAGCTCACGAGATAACTAGGTAACGTTAGCTTTATCGAGCCAGATATGCTAGCATGCCGACATGACATACCTTGCTCCTGAAGGAATCTTCCCATCAAACGCCTGACGCAGTTTGAGTAGCAGGGTCGAGTGGTCCCATGTTTTATCCACTTCCAGTGAGCTCACAATGTGGCCCTTTTCATATAACATGGCCTTCATTTGTTGCTTTGGGACTGTTTTGTCCCGGGGGCTGCAGAGCAATATTACGTCCTTAAAAAATGTAATTTCACGGTGGGACGATGGATTTGCTCTGGAAAGTGGACAAAATGAACATGCGTCATTTATTTATGTTGAATTGAAGCCCAGAAAATAATAAAGAAAAATCATTCGCATGTCACCCACCTTCTCTTTGCTTTCGGCCCGCCCCAGTTGCTGAATCGCCTGGCTTGGAAGCGAGGTGTCTGCGCCTGTTGAGCCACGGGGGGAGGGGGGGTGTCGCTCCTCATATTAACATTTAGGCATTGGTTTGGCCTAAACAACAAGCTTATCTCATTATTCTCATTGTTGACGGGATTTCTCGTATTTCCAGAGGCTTCTTGGCTCACAAGACAGTTAATGAGTTCTGGTGAACCAAGAAGCCTCCTCAAAATACCGATAGCCTCCTCCGACTGGCTGCCCGCCATCGCTCCTGTCCATACAGTTTTTTTTTTCTCCAACGAACTTGATGGTTCCGGGTCGTCCGCGGTGAAAAGCCACTACTTCCTGTCCTAATTTACAAAATAAAACCAGGGCGAATGATTAATAAGATCTATGAGCCGGTGATGTGCCTTGTAGTGACAGATTGTGGATCTAGGCAACCATATGCACAATTAATCACGTGCTCACAGATTTAGGAATAATAATAATAATAATAATAATAATAATAATGATACACACACACACTGGTGTGAACGCATGATGGACAAAGTGCTGTGCGCGGTGCTGAAACAACACCCGATCAATACACCGTAGGTTACGTTGCATTTACAAATCAGACAAGCACTTAAAGAAACACTTCAGCTATTAGTTTCTTTATCTTTATCATCTTATTTTGAAACACTTTTGGATTTTTTGAAAAACATAAAGCAGCATCAAGAGGCTAACTTTTCACATGAGTAACATGTTACATCCCATCATACTGCTGGTAGTTGAGCCGGTTAAAATGTAAACAAATAACGCAAACTTTGTTTTTCTTTTGTCATGAAATAAAACGATAACCAGCGCGTGCTAATTAGGAAGCCTTAACAAAACACACTGGGGAGAAAAATAGCCCATGTTTCATTTTAAACATCTATGTTGCTGAGAGCTTAAACATGAAAAAGAACGTCATAACATTTTGTCATAAACTTAAGACTGTCAGACTGCTCATTCGGCCCCTTTCCTTGTCAAAACAGAGATATTTTGTAAACAAAAACTCCTAACTCTATAAACGTTTTTTTTTTTTTTTTTCAAGCAGGCTCCTGAGGTGAGAGGCAATAAATCCCTTCATAGTTTTAATGGTTATGTCGTAACTCTCCATAAAGTCATCAAGCTCAGGGAACATTTCAACACTTCCCCCTTTCACTCGCACAGCCCAGAACTCCAACACTACTGGAACGGCCGTAAGCGGTCAATTTGACTGCTAGATTTTAAACTCCATAATCTGTCATGTAAATACCCAATTGAGTGATGAATGCATTCATTGTGTCATATTTTTTTTAAAAACGAAATAACACCAAAATGTACATTTTAACGAGTTTAATTAGACGTTTATCAAAATTCATATCATTGCACATTTTAATAGAGAAAACACAGAATAAGAAAATTAACTATTAAAAGTAACTTATTTGTTTATGAAACACCGGCACTGCCTCCGTGTCTGCTGCTGCTGCGGTGGTTGCTTCAGCTGCTGCCCACCTTGTGCCGGCTGCCGCGGCCGCTTGCCCCTCCATGTATTCTGCCCTCAGCTGCAGGACTTTCCTCCGGGCTCTCCTGCTGCTGGTGCTCCTTCATTAAGATTCGGTCATTGATCCCTCCCAGGTCCAGGATGTTATAGCAGACACTGGCCGTCTGCCTGTGACGGAGTACACCCTCGGCATCTGGACCGGGACGTCCTCGCCGTACTTGGTGTTGTTGTAGTACATTACATACTCTGGTTTTGCCTTCGCCCCACTAATAATAATTTAATTAATGAATAATTGTTTGCCCCAATTGACCTACTTTCCGCCAAATGTTGGCTATTTGATCTCTTCGCTTTTCGTTAGTGTTATATTTTCTCTTGATATTTTCCTCGATTCCTAATATACACATTTAGCCACGAATTGAGCCAGCCCTTGCTGTCAAATGGTGAATAATCTACTCTTCTGGGTTTATATATTTGTTAATCTGATTCTGATGGAGTCAGTGCCTCACCAGCCATGAACCTCACTGCACGTCACTGCGGCCGACAGCGACAGTAACTGGTTTTGAGTAATAAAATGCCTGTTTGAGCCAAACCGCTCGTCGTCCTTCTAACGTCCGGTAGGACGCTACACTAATTTTGATAAAAATTAAATAAATGATAAATAAATGTATATTTGATCAAAATGATTTGGCGACCCCCAGAAATCATCTTGCGACCCCAATTCTGTCCAAGATGGTGGTGCCTTCCGGTTACATTGAAACAACTTCCGGGCGCACTGACATTTTACACGCACACTCAGATACCCACCCATCTACACACACACACACACACACAGCCTATATCCCGCTGTGTGAGGTGGTAGTAGGGTGTGGAAATTTTCAGTGCGTGTGTGCACATCATGTCAATGTATGTGCAAGTATTTCAATGTGTGCACATTGTCATTGTGTGTGTGAACATTTTCAGTGTGTATGTGCATGTATTTCAGTGTGCATGTGCACATATTTCAATGTTTTCACCCTAAACGGCCTCCCATAACTACGCGTCGTGTGATTACCGGCGTGAAGCAGTTATCACGCCTGAACGTGCGCGTGAACGGGGGGCCATTATAAGTCAATGAGGAAACTACATTACACTTCAGGTGCGGCTTGCTGCACAGGCATCAAAGCAGGCGCGAGTGACACGTTCAGTTGATACGTGCGCACGCTTTTGAAGTGATGCTTTGTCAAGCATCACTGAATGGTTTTGGTAACAAGCCACGTTACCACTCCCAACTTATCAAATACAGCGGCTCTGTCAGTGAAGTTAGTCTTCCAACTATGATACTCTACCTACCCCTCTAGTTTGGCGGTCAGGTTAGCAATAATAAATATGCAATGTCTGTTTAGACTTTCAAAGTAAAGCTCTCTGTCAAACAGTTCACATTTTGACTTTTGGAATGTCATTAACGTTGTTAGATGGTCATGGTTAGGCAATAAAAATATCACATTCTGGGTTAAAATAACTATGTTAGGTAATTTGGTTTTTGAACCTCGGTCTCCAAGCCCTGTGTGACCCATACAACCAGCCAAGTCATCTGTTTGCTCTTTATGCTATAGAACTGGAGGGAGGCTGCTAGAGGGGTATCTACTACAGCATACTTTGAGGCAACTTAGGAGTTGTCATTTGTTTTGTTCACCATCTTAGATCCACCTGTTAGTATTTGCTACATTAGCACTAAACACACAGTACGTATATCTGGCTGGTGGTTAATGTCAAGATGTTTCACCTGATGAGTGACCCCCTGATTATTTTTAGAACAAAGTCAGGGAAGCCACAATCCAGTCACCAGAATAAAATGTTGGCAGTTAATGCGTCTGCAATCTATGAGTACGTACACATTTCTATGTGTATGTTATATGTTGCAAATATTTCCACAATGCTTACCATTTCTTGTTCAGATTACATATGTATTAGCTTACTTTCATGTACAGCGGTGGAGGGGGTGGTGGTGGAGTTACAGACGAGAATGTGTGAGACTGCCTTTTAACATTTGTAAGCATGACACCACTGAATATTTTAAGGAGACCTCTAGGCAAATTTCCAGTCAGGCTAGTGGTGGCAAAAAACAAACATGATCTTTTTCCTAAATATAACCAAGTGTATTATGTACAATAACCTAACCAGAACATAAGCATGCCATTGTCAAAACATTAAATCGAAAAAGGAAAATAAATAAATGTAATGTTCCCACATCAAGAAATGTAAACATTCAATATATCAAAGGTTTGCAGAAACAATGACAATGTGTATTCTGGCAATTGTGTTACAACAGTGTCTTAAGGATTTGACCTGTGGGCAGTGGAGATATCTGTACTACAACTCTTGAAGACATTTCACTAAAACCCCAAACTGTCAACTTCATGGTGCCAGTCAGAGGAGAGTCAGAGGACCATACACATCAGAGGACCATACACGTTAGTAAGATTCATGCACTTGAGACCATGAATGTCTGTGCAATGTAATCTGTTATCAAATAATCACAGAATATAAATATAAACAATATCATTGTAATAGTAATAATACATATTTCCTCTGGACTATTGATTTAGTCAACACCCTGAGGACAACAGTAAAATCTAACATCCTGTGCTATATTTGTTTTGCACGAGTTATGCAAAATTATAATCATGGAAATCACTTCATAAAGCATGAGGCACAGGTCACATGCTATAATGTCTCATTATTCTAATCACACTTCCACTACAACATCAATAGCTAATGCAGACAGCATCCTTAAGCTATTTGTAAATAAACATTAAAAGGAGTTGATGTTTATCTTCCTCCGGGGCCTTAGCTGCCATTGATTACAATATTCTCCTCTGCAGTGCTGCTCTCAATTTGCTTTTGTGCATAGTTTTAAAGCACTGGTTTCTTCATCTTACATAATAAAGGATGCCTTCCAATTTTTATGGACATCAGATTATCATGATTGCAGCCAACACACAATTCTGTGGATTTGAAATTGAATTGTCCTAATGCTACATGCCGCAGACTTGATCTAATCATCAGGCATTAACAAATGTTTTCTGTTATGCTGTTTCTGACCCTAATATCCTAATGATATGGAAATTGATAATTATTCTGTCATACACACAGCTTCTAGCGGACATGGCTTTATTGAATATCTGAAAAGAATGTGGATATCTTTCACAAACAATTTGCCTAATATTGCATTTCCCCCCTCAGATTGTTTATGTGGGCCAGAAGCTATATGAGATTGAAATGCTGCAGAATTAAATTTGTGAAAGCTGAAAACTTCCAATGACATTAATTGTAGGAAGTGTGCTTGGATTTTGATTCATGTCACTGTGAGTTGACTTCATGTCACACTGATGAGGATGTAAGGCAGTCCAGGACCCGCAATTTAAGCAAATATCACCTTTATTCCTGCAGAACATCATGGATCCCTGCCTCATAGGCGCATACACTGTAATTCAGAATTTGTTAAATTAAAAAACTGGGGCATTTTATGTTAACAGAATGCATGAACAGATTTGTACACTTTTTGAAATGACAGTGTAAATAAAAAAAAAATCTTCACTGTGTTATACTGTCTTACCTTTAACACTCTCTTAGAAAGGTGTTAGTTGAAGCAATTAACCCAGAAAAACTCATACTCTGCAGTCCCACTCAGCTCTATAGACCTTTTCAGCCCCCATAGCACTTTACTGTTTTGGTTAACAGTTTTGTTCAGTCTCCACTTTCATTAACTAGGTTTCAATCACCAGGTGGCTATTTTCAGTGAAAAATCTCTGCAAACAGAAGAAAGACACACAGTTGAAGATTGTGGAAATGTTAACTGCTAATCACCAGCCAAACTACAGATATGTCCATACGGTATGTGTCATAGGCTACATACAATATTGACATTTGCATGAAAGAAAATGTAATATTAAAAAAAATTAAGTTGCAACCTAAATGTAACCTGGAGGAAATGTATTCAAGATAATGAGAATATAAATAAATAAATCAGTCAGACAGTCAGACTGTAACTGTCCTTGATCTCGTATGTCCTAGCCCCAGGACTGAGGATAAGATGTCTTTCATTGTGGGCACCAAAGCCAACCATGTGAGACGCTTAGTGAATCAGTGCAGAGACAATGACAATTATGTCACGGGAGAACTAGGCTGGATACTAAGCGGCATGACCTGGGCCTGAACCCATCAATGTGTGCCTGGATCCTGGACTTCCTGACTGCCAGGCCTCAGGTTGTCAGAGCGGGAGGGCACACATCACACCCCCTCGTCCTCAACACTGGTGTCCCCCAGGGCTGTGTGCCGAGTGCTTTTCTGTACTCCCTGTACACCAAGTTCGCGTTCGACACTGTTGTGGTGGGCCCAATCACTTACAATGATGAACAGGCCTACCTACAGGAGGTGTCAGACCTGACAACGTGGTGCAAGGACAACAGCCTACTGCTAAATGGGGAGAAGACCAAGGAGATGGTGGCGGTTTTCTGCCCACAACGTCGCAGGACCTACACCCTACACGTCTTGATAGACGGGACACCAGTGGACAGGGTGAGCAGTTTTAAATACCTCTGAGTGCACATTTCCGAGGATTTATCATGGACTGTACACATGGACACTGTGGTGAAAAAGGCAACACAGCAGCTTTATCACCTCAGACAGCTCAGAAGATTCAAGGTCTTCCAACAGATCCTGATTTCCTTGTACCCTGCTGCTGTACTGAGTATACTGACTAGAGCCATATCTGTCTGGTACAGTAACAGCTCCTGTGGGGACCGGCGAGCCCTGCAGAGGGTGGTGAGGACCGCTGAGCGGACCATGGGTACCACACTCCCCCTCTGCATGACCTACACCACACGCTGTACCAATAGGGCCAGAAGGATTATCAAGGATCCCCATCACCCCTGCAACAAACTGTTTGTGACCCTCAGGTCAGGCGGACGCCTGCGCAGTCATAAAACATGCACAGAGAGGACTAGTTAAGAATGAATCTTCAAGAGAAACTTCCATACCTATGGGTATAGTGATTGGATGTGTGTACCACATTTATTCAGTAGCAACTATTTCCCCCCAAGGAGACTGCTTCCACTGACTTTGATGAGAGCATGATCAACTTCGGAGATTCTCCTATTATTCTCCTATCTCCGATGACACCGATCAACCCCCTGGCTCACGGACTATATCTCAGAACAATGGAAGAACAGACTATGCAAAAATAGTACCAGAACACTCATGTCTTCTCAGTGCTCGAGTGGGACATGGTATTAGCAAGAGGAGTAGAGCACAGAATGCGACTTTCTGATTCCCGGTCTTCTCCGTACTGGATTTGCATTCAGGCTACTACCAGATACCTATGTCCAAAGAGGACAAAGAGAAAACAGCATTCATTTGTCCACTAGGATTTTTCCAGTTTGAAAGAATGCCTCAAGGCATTATCAGGGCACCAGCAACCTTTCAGAGGTTAATGGAAAAGGCTGTTGGAGACATGAACCTCTAACAAGTGCTAGTGTACCTTGACAACTTGATTGATTGGAAAGACTCTTGAAGAACACGAAGAGAGACTGCTTAAAGGGATATTACAGCATAAAGGGATATTCTGGCAAACACACCACGACACTGAGTAAGACTCCCCCTTGAGAGATCAAGTTTTCCGACCGCTAGCTTATGTAGTTTTAGCAACCTCAGAAAAGACCACACGATCACAATACACTGCAGTTTATGCCTTCACCAAGAAACCGCCATCAAATGCCACTCATAGCCACAAATAGCGCTCAGCCCTACTAAAAAAAAAAAAAAAACAGCCTAGACCAGCTTAGGCTGGTTAAGCTGGTTTGATGGTTTTAGCTAGGTTTTGGTCAGCTGGTCTTAGCTGGTCAAGTCAAGCTGGTCTAGCTGGTCAGGCTGGTCTTAGCTGGTCGGGTTGGTTAAGCTGGTCTTGGCTGGTCAGGATGGTGTAAACTGATAAGGTGATTGTAGGGTACTGCAATTCTAATAATCCAAGCACACATAATTATTCAAGTTAAGAATATATACACAAAAGAATTATAGTAAAAAAAAATCAGCAAGATGAGAAAGATGAACTCAAACCAATTTATTAACAAAATCAGAACTAACAATTGAACTAAATAAAGAACTGAATTAAACGAACAAACAAACAAAATTGTCTTTTTTTTTTTCCTTTTCCATTAATGTCCATTATTTTCTCGGTGAGGAAGTGTCCCACTTGCTTCGCCCTCCACTCTTTTTCTGCCGGCTCCACATTGAGGACATCCATGCGCCTCCAGAAGCACTCTTGATTTAAAAAAAAAAAAAAAAAAAAGGTATCAGACCATGCTTCGATAAATTAAATATTTGCCTTATCTAGTTATATTTACATTTCAGTTTCACAACAATGAAAAGGGACTGATAAGAGGTATTAATCTATTTTATTCAAAGGAGGATTACAGCCATTTTTGACCCCTCTGATGACAGATGTGACTGCAGACGCTCCTCTGTCACCCAAAGCAACGCACCTGAGACTGTGCAAGATTTTTTTTTCCTGTAGCAGGTTGCGTTGCTTTGAGGGATAGAGGAGCGTCTGCAGCTTGTCTGCGGTCACGTCCGTCATCAGAGGAGGAAGAAAAAGACGCCTGTGTTTCTGGATAACTTCTATCACTTGGAAAACCGCCAGGTCTCTGCACTGTGAGGATGCGCCATCGGAGTTGCTTCATCAAGTTGCTCCTCTCTATGAGCTGTGATTACAATGTTACGTCATCAATATGGACATGTCAGCTTCATGGAGATATTATGGACATTACCACTGCACTGCTCGACCGTTTCTTTTTGTTAAGAAATCAACGTCAACAAGAAGGTGTTCGTTTTGCGCGGAGAGCAGGCGGTATGCGATTGGATACATGTCTTTCCGGGATATAAACAGAAATATCTGAGGTGAGTGATTAACGTTACATGCAAAAACACAAATATATACTGTACACTATATGAGTTCAGTGGTGTCTTGTAAGGATTCAAGTCATGTACCATAGATCTTTGATTAATTTTTGAGTGTGTTTATAGGTTTGCGATTGCCCCCATAAGTTGCACCTTTTTATATCATATCATTTTGAAAGCTGCTAGACGATTTGAATTTCCCTCCTGAATAAAGTATTTTCTATTCTATAGATTAGCTTTGTAGCTATCCCGAGGGCTGGGTAGCCATGGTGGGATTTTAGTTGCGTTTTTGCTCCTCCCAACACTTGGTGACCATCAGAAAAATGATTCAAGGGTCAAAAATGGCCGGAATTCACCTTTAAGAATTCATATTCAGGCTTATATTCAGGTCACGAAATATCTGGAAAATAACCTATAGCTTATTAATGGTCTGATTTTAAGTATATGAAAATGTGTTTGACCTCACCTTTCAAGATTCCCAGCTTTGCTGGTGTCAGTGGGGGCTTGGGCTCGCCATGCTTTGTTGGGCACTCCTTCCCACTGACACTCTTTCCCTTGAGGTTCCCAGTCCCCGAGATGGCCACAGCCAGCTCCTTTATGAAGATAGAGTCCTTCGTTGCGCAGTTAATCCTGGTCCAGACAGCTTCATTTATCCAGATGTCTGGACCAATGTTGATCTGAAAACAGTGATAATTAAGGAAGCATTACTGCTACTGTTGTCATTTTGAACCTAAGGACAAATACAGAGCTAGCTTTTTCCCTTAAAGCCCCAGTGGGTGACTTATTTGGTTTGTTATTAGTAAAAATCAAATATTGCTTTCATAAATTCGTATTTTACCAAAGTCTAATCACAGTCGCATACAAATTAAAGCTTACTTGTACCTTAGATTTCATTTGTATAAGTCTTGGTTGTATGGACTTACCCTAACCCTAATAAGTTACACATTGGTGCTTTAAATTCTGAAATTATTTCTTAATATTATTGTAAAAAATGAATTACAGTTGTTGTGATGTATACCCACATATGGCTGTGCACTGTATATTTTGATAGCCTATAGGCTAGGCACACATGGTAACCTAGGCTTTTGTGCTGTATTTGATAAATACATCGTCATTTACCTTCCCATCTCTCTTTTCTAGGCTGGCTGACGGACTCTTAGGCGGGACAGACAGGGGGCTGGCTTGTGGAGAGCTGTCTGGCAGGCTGAGATCAGGCTGGGAGCTGGCTTTTTGGGGGACTGCCTCAGTGATGGCTGGCTGGCTGAGAAACTGTGGCTCTGACAGAAATAAAAGATACGGTGGTTGTAGCTTTTTCTAATGTTAACAACTTGTCCTTAAAATCTCACAAAACATCAGCAAACATTTCTCTGTCAGGTAACCCTCCTTGTCGTCTTTCATAACAGGAATTTGGACAGTAGTTTCTGTACTTTATTTTTACATCCTGTGATTGGTTCCCTCTGATGACTCATTTACAACCACAGAGATGTTTAGGGTACACCAGCAGTCAAAAGGCACCAGAGGAGGTGTGTCTGGTATACATGCCTGGCCAGGATTAATTAATTTTCAACAACTTACTGTTGGAGAAGGCCCTCTTCAGAACCTCATCGAGGATTGTCTGAAGTGACAGTGTGGCGGCACGAGGTGCGTGCTCTGGGCGGCACTCTGTTAAGAAGACATTTTATGCCGAACAACGCCACCCTGGGGGTTTCACCCAGGGACCTTTTTATCTTTTAAAGGACAACTTGTAAATTAAATAAGGCACTCAGGTCCGTTTTACAAAGAGGCAGAGACAGCATAACTGGGTACAAAACATTAATTCTAATTTAAACAGTAAATAAACAAAATAGGATAAACTCTCCCACTGTACTCTCTCATGCACACGCACACACACAAAACAACAAGTGACAGGGTTGACAGTACACAGCTCAGTATGACATTAGGCCATGGCAACGCTTAAACAAAGCCTGGACGAAGGCTAACACTTTTAGCCAGCTGTAGTGAGCAGCCAGGAGCCAGGCAGACAGCGTTGAAGCACCGCAACCGCGGATGCAAATAAAAGTCTGTCAGCGCAGTGTGAAGCCAAGCAATGAGTCAAAGCAATAGCTACGTAAAGCAAAGCAGCTAGCATTAAGCAGCAAGCAACGCAGCTGTTAACAGTTAGCAGCACGGCAGCTAGCGGTGAGGCAAAGCAGCGAAGCAAAACAAAGCAAAGCAGCGAGGTGAAGCAAAGCAGCAGTGATTTCTTGCAGGTTAGCGGTTGCTATGCCGCTACACAGGTGTCTTTACCCTACAATAAGAGAACAGATATTAGCAACTTACGAGTGGCTGGAGGAGGAAGCTACAGTCACTGTGCTACATACCAGTCAGGCAATCACGGTCGGCACGGTGTGGAGCAACACGATCAGCTACACAGCAACCAGCAGCGGACAGTAAGCAGCACACAACCAGCAGTGAGCAACGTGCAGCCAGCAGCAACACCCAAGCGAGCCGCTGAAATAAAATAACCATGAAAACAACTGGAGAGACAACGTGAGACCAGACTATAGTCGCTACCGGCAGCCTACCTGCAATCAAGCGAAGGCCGAAGTGAAGGGCGCCAGGAAGTGACGTGACCCAGGCTCCGTCAGGCAAGAGGACAACCAGGTGCCCTATGCCTGCCTTTATAAGGTGCTACCTCACAGTGATTGGCTGGAAAGAGCCACACAGCTGAAACCCATCAAACGCTCCTTCATACTGCTACAACAGGTTGGCTTTTCTGTACACCTCCAGCTCCTTCTCCAGCGCTTGTGTTTTAATTTCATATTCTGTACACCTAAATAAGACATAGCAATGGGTGCTAAAAAACTTAACTTAATTCCCCTATAAGCAACTCAAAATGATTAACATCATTTACATGGAATTAGTCATTTGGCAGAGGTGTCTATCTAGGTTGTCCAGAGAAATGCTCGTCACCAAAAATCATTAGTACATATCCTTATTAAAGAACAGGTTAAAACTCAATACCCAGTTCTGTAAAATATCTACTAAGATCATTAGAGAACATTACTTTTGCACTGTTATTTCAATTTCTTCCCGGAGATCCATCAGTTCTTTTTTCGTGGTCTTGTATTTTGCTTTCAGTTCAATGTGGATTTTCTCTGGCATGACAGCCCCCTCATCACAATCAGATGCCTCACTGGTTTGGGGGGTGCTGAGAAGTGGACACATGCACAAACAGTTTGCATCAAAAGCTTTCAAGGATGCAGTAAAGCCTGTAACTAAAAATCCCACCACTCATGTAGATAAGTAGATGGGAAAATGAGAGTCCTGCTTGAAAAACAAGTCAGTTAAGCTGGCCTATTGAAATTAGTTAGTATAAACTGGGTAGGCCTATCAGGCAAAAAGCTCACAGGATGTTATGGCAGATGTTGACATGAGGTAGTAGGCCTAAGCAAAGTTCATTGTTAGACCTAACATCCATTATACTTTGTGCCACTAAATTAAGTGCCACTGCCAATAAGTGATTTGCTGGTTGGCAAGTGTGCGACCAGACCAGTGTAAAATGTTTATTTTTTAGCCCTGCACACAGCATTTCTAATCACATCTGCATTTATCCTGAGGGGCAGGGGTGTCGCTAGGAGTGCAAAACATCCGGGGCTTTAGCCCCGCGCAGTGTTGCCTCAGTTACCCTGAAAAAGTAATCTGATTACTGATTACTGATTACTCCTTAAAACTCATTCTAAGATTGATAGTACTTTGTCGCCAGCACAGAGTGAACAACAAACCTTAATATTCTCATCTTTAGCTGAGAGGAACTCAAAATAATGACTATATTTCCAGCTAGAAAACGCGCATCTCTCTCCTCCCTCCATTGTTGTTGTGTTTGTGTCGTTGCGTGTTATTACACGTGAGTTGTGCTCGTGCTGAAATGTGACTTGTTGCAAACGTGACATCACTCCCCGCGACAAGAAGAAGCAGAAATATATATTTTTACTAAGGAAAAAACAATGATAAGTAACTTTAATCTGAGGTTTGGAAATATTAATGTGTTAGATTACTCGTTACTGAAAAAAGTGGTCAGATACCGGCATCACTACCCGCAGATAGAGTCTTTTTTAACGGGTCCGGGGAAATTTCGAAAATTTCGAAAATTAGTTTTCCCTCACTAGGCCTACAGAGTAATGTTTACGTTAAAGATATTATAGCCAAGACCTGCGCTGTGTGCATAGGCTATTAGAGCAGGTAAAACATTCCCTATTATAATTTCTTGGCTTCATTGTCTATCTGCATCAGGCCTACAGGAGGCTTTGTAGGGTATTAAGAGAAAAACATCGTCATTTAACATCGTTAATAAACCCACAAACGTAATACAAATCTGCAGCATTTAATGTAATAAACCCACAAATGTAATACATTTTCCACAAGAGCCGCTGCCTAACTACAAACGTAACACGCGATTTCCCACACATGTATTAACTGTTACGTTTGCAGGGATTTGTTTGTGGGGACGTGAAAATCTTTATTGTAATAACTTCCCACAAATGTAATAATACAATGAGTAATGGTTGGGGTGGTTGTTGTTTGTTTGTTTGCCTATACACCTACTAAAACTGACTGTGGGTGCAAAATCCAGCTGCTGACTCTCCGCTGTCACACAACAGATCCCCTGTGACCAAAGTGTCAGCTGGACTTCAGAGGAGCCGGAATTCAACACTACTAGAACGGCCGTAAGCGGTCATTTGGACCGCTAGATTTAAACTCTATAATCTGTCAGGTAAATACCCAACTGAGGGATGAATGCATTCATTGTGTTATGATATTTTTTTAAAAAACGAAATAATGAATTAACACCAAAGTGTACATTTTAATAAGTTTAATTATAATTAAACTTAGTTATTTTGTTTTTTAAATGTAGGCCTATATTTATCAATATTCATCGCACATAGTAAACCATAATTATTGTATATTTACACACGATTTTAATAGAGAAAACTCAGAACAAGAAAATTACCTATTAAAAGTAACTTATTTGATCATGAAACATTTTATTTTAACACTTAATAATATATAATAAAATAATAATAATAATAATCGAAAAAGCTGTAAACGAGGTGATGTAAAACAAAGACAAACAAAGAGCCGTTGTGGTCACTGGTGACAGTCTGCAGATTACCATCCGCTCTAGTACAGTTACCACACGGGCTTGTGGCATTTCAAGTGTCCTACGTTTGGTTCCGTTTGCACTGCCTCGGTGTCTGTGTCAGCGAAGATGGTCAGTGGCGGTCTTCTATAACATCCTTGACCTGGCTGGGATAAATGCCCGCATCTTATTCAAGGAGCACCAGCAGCAGGAGAGCCCGGAGGAAAGTCCTGCAGCAGCGGGCAGAGGAGCTGAGGGCAGAATACATGGAGGGGAAAGGGGCCACGGCAGTCGGCACAAGGTGGGCAGAAGCGGAAGCAACCACTGCAGCAGCAGACACAGACACGGAGGCAGTGCCGGTCCAAAAGAGCTGCAAACGGAACCAAACGTCGGACATGTGTGTGGTGATCGCAACGGCTCTTTTTTTGTTTTATATCAACTCGTTTTCTGTCAGGTCAGGGTTTTAAGGGAAGATGTGGGGAACAAGGAACAGACAGGAGCAGGCACATGGACGAGACAGAGGCTGACAAGAACAATGACCAGACGAGGAGTGAAGGGAACACAGAGACTAAATACACAGACACTGATGACAAGACGAGGAACAGGTGAGGTGGACCAACAGGTGAGACAACGAAGGGGAGGAGCACATGAGAACATGAAGGGAACAGGGCAATAGACAGATGGAGCCAGAGGGAACATAGGAAAAAAACACAGAACTTAAAGGACACATGAGGGCATGGGAAAAACAAGACACAAGACAAGATACAAAGACATGGAAATCAAATACAAGAAGCCACAAGACAAAACCAGACACAAGAACACAACGAACAAGAATCTACAGTCATGACAGTTTTCAGCTTGTTTGATTATTATTATTATTTTATTATATATTATTAGGTGTTAAAATAAAATGTTTCATAATCAAATAAGTTACTTTTAATCGTTAATTTTCTTGTTCTGAGTTTTCACTATTAAAATCGTGTGTAAATATGCAATAATTACGGGTTACTATGTGCGATGACATGAATGCTGATAAATGTATAATTAAACTTATTAAAATGTACATTTTGGTGTTATTTCGTTTTTCTGTTTTTTTAAATATCATGACACAATGAATGCATTCATCACTCAGTTGTGTATTTACATGAGAGAGTATAGGATTTAAATCCAGCGGTCCAAATGACCGCATACGGCCGTTAGTGTTGAATTCTGGCTCCTCTGAAGTCCAACTGACACTTTGGTCCAATCAGAAACATATAAATTGTCCGGATCTAACTCTAGGGTTGTGGAAAGCGCGTTGTTATACCCTAACCAAGATATCGATCATTAAGATTAATTGGATCAGATCTGACTGGAATGTACCCGCCACAGTGGTAAACTGATTCAGTTCACCCGCCAGCACACAAACTCACCCGCATTTGGCGGTGGCGGGTTTAATTTCCATCCCTGTTATAACCGCTGCAGTGGTACTAAACAGTAGGCTAATAGACGGGCTCTGGTAATTTCAGTGACGCATAGGGGAAATAATAACACTGATGTTGAATTTGCAACAAATTATTCGGACTCTGGTGACAATGTTGCATTTGAGGCTGCTGGCCGTTCGATATGCAGCCACATAAAAACCTTTCAGCATTAGACAATTATATTTGATTTTTTTTTTTTTTTTTTTTCAAAGCACAGATATCCGGGGCTATTCCCAAAACATCCGGGGCTATAGCCCCGTATGCCCAGGTCTAACGACGCGCCTGCTGAGGGGCCAAAATGGATTTAAGTAATTTTGGATTCAAAAAGGTATGAGGAAGAAGAAAAGCATACCTGTCTTTGTCCCTCTTGGGTCTCTTCGCCGGTGGAAGGAGAGGGCTCTTTTTTTTTAATGCCTTCTTTTCTGCGAGGATCGCAGAAAAGTTTTTCCTCAGCTCTCCCTCCTCTATTGTCTTCAGGCATTTCTATGTACATAGGAGAAAGGTAACCAATCAGCCACAATCAACACAGAACAATGCATGATCCCACATAAACAGTAAAACAGGGTTCACTATAAAGAGTCTATTGGCAGTCCCGAGCCTGTTAGTCCACAATAGTCCAATCACAATAAAATCTGGTAGGTTTCTTATATTCATGACCGTCAAACTGGGTCTGACATGCTGGTCAGCCGATTGAGACAGCAGGTGCCCCGGTTAAATAATCAAAGTCATGGCTACACCCAATCACCTCAGGCCCTGGAAGACACAAAAGGAAAGCACAGACGCAAAAAAGGCCCAGAGAGGCTGTACGCTATATCAAATTAAAATGTCTTGCGTTTTTCTTTTTGGAAGACTGCAATTCTGATGTCTCAGCTTCCATGGTGTCCTTGATCTTTGGGACCCTTATCCTCGTGGTGGGGTCGTTGACACAGTCGAGGAGAGCCTCTGTTGTCTGATGCAAAGGTAACGTTAATGAAATTGAGAAAATATCTGCTGATATTAACTACAGATTAGTTGATTTAATTGTCATGAATGCATTAACTGTAGCTATACCTAGCTACCAAACATTATAGGCTAATTAAAAGTCCTAGCTGCCAGTAACGTTAGCCTAACGTTAGCTAGCTCCTGCTATTAATTTTTCAAACGACCAATTGACTATTCGAAAACCATAACGTAACTGTTAGCTAACCAGCTACAGCTAACGTTAGCTAACGTTATGTGGCTATATGCTAATGTTTTTACCTTTTATCAGCACCACCTGGCCGTTATTGTATTTCCCCTCCCAAAGGATCTGATACAATATATCCGCATGGTGTTTTTCTGGATTTAGAGACTTGATGTGATTCACAGGAATTATAGTTTTAAAGCCGTCCGTATACTTTACATATGCATACATATCGCCACATTGCCCATAGATATCTATTACCGGCGCGCACGTCCGACTGGCTGCCGCGATAAATTCTCTAATCTCCCGACTGCACACCTCGGTCAGCGTGATGACGTATGGCGCGTACGTAATCCCGCAGACTTGTGTGAGAGTGACATGAGCAACATCCTGAAAAACAAAAACAAAACACGAGCAACATCCATGAAAGTTTGTTAACTTAATACATCGTTGCACCGTCTTGTAACATGCGACCCACTCGGTGAGGAGCGGGGTAAGTTCACATCCAAAAAACAACGCCTACAGTAGGTTTTGCTTCAAATTTCGAAGATAATCATTCTTAAAAAGGCATGTGCACTGAGCAGCCGGCAAGCTTTTTTTGTTCGAATGAATATTAGAATAACAATCTGTAATAGATGTATTTATTTATTCATTTATTTATTTATTTATTATTTTTATACGGAATCTGACTGTTTTATAAAAACGAATTTAAAATGTATTATGTTTTTGTTTAAGATATGTCTAAGTACAAAAAGTATCTTGAGCCAGGTGATGACTCAAGAATACCAAGAACCACACGGGAGAGACCACAAGAGGTGATGGACATGTTGCAATTATCTGTATTTGATCTTATTGACATGCCTCTAAAGTGCATCTTCTGTTTTAAGGATGTCTTGTCAGATGATGGCTCTCAAGAGAGACTGCAACAAACAGAGGTCAGTAACATGATAACGGCAAAGTTGCAAATTTTTCCTAGTTCCTCAAATACTAACACTAGTTGTCACTGCATGAAAAGTGGGATTTTCGGCCCCGTAAACGCCCGGAAATCTCCCTAATTTTCGGCAGTTAACGACAATTTACAGGCTGTGAACGTGGCGTTTGTGTGTGCCGAAAATTGTCGGAAACTTACCATGACGTCAGCGGAGCTCCCGGAGGTGCGAACGCCTCTAATTTGCATATGAATAGCAGCGAAACCACGCCTGGCCAGAGAATGTGTGGGCTGGCTTGAATATCCTCACTCAGTATTGGATGAAACCACTACTCATAAACAAGCAAAATCACTCGTGATTGGTCACTCTGGGTCCTTATAAATGTAAACCCCGGTGGGAATATATATATATGTATGTATGTATATATATATATATATATATATATATATATATATATATATATATATATATATATATATATTATGTTTATATATTTATATTTATATGATTTATTCATTCATTTATATTTATGATATCATCAATGACATGAATGAATTTACTGAGGAAAGGAACATTTGCCAGGAAGGAGTTGTTTATTCAAAGAAAGAGTTTTATTAGCACAAACACAATCACACAGCATGTACAAAGCATAATTTGCCCACACAACAAACGGGAAGCTCACGAGAAGCCCAAAATCCTACAGCACCGAAGTGTCTGTTTCTGCAGACGTCTGTGGTGCGCTGCCCTGTACTTCTGAATCGCCTCTCATGTGACAGCAGTGTGGCGCAGAGCTCGGTGAGCTCCCGGCTGCGAAAGGACGGAGGTCGCACAATTCATCCAGACACCCGCCATCTTGTGCCGTCTTCCTCCTCAGACATCAGGTCCATGGCAGCGCACTTCCAAAGGTCCACCTCATCCTCAGCTAGCACTCTGGCTCGCTTCCAGCAGCTGTAAAAACAATCAATAAAGACGATCAGTACTGCGCGATGCACTGCGTATGGACACAACACATCTATTATTTAATAGAATAATAGTCACATTGACCAAAAACGGATCTAATCTAGTAAATCTTACCCTCTTTGTCCTCGATCGACTCCGAGCTGAAGTCCTCACAGCGTCCGCCTGCGATGCAAGACCTGGTTGTTTGTTGTCCTGCGTACCGTCTCGTAATGTCTCACAGGCAGCTGGAAAACAATTAAAAAGACTGGTATGAATAAAGAAACGTAAGTCACAGTAAAATTAAACGAGGGAGAAAACAGTAACAGTTACTTACACACAATGGCGTCATTATCGGCATCGTGTAAATCTGGACTTGCAGACGTGGCTCCGAGCTAACAGGAGGTCGCGGCCTTGTTATGAGGTGAGGTTAGTCTGTGAAAACAAAATGCTCGCAGCGATAAACCTCCGTGTCCTTCTGCGACAGCGAAGCTCCGTCCGTCGGCGACATTCTTCGTGGCGACCCGGCAAAGCTCCTCCCGTCCGCGCAGACGTCCTCTCGACAATGGCCGGGCCGCTAGCCTAGCTCCTGCTAGTTAGCTTAACTCCTGCTAGCTAGCTTAGCCGAACTTGCTTCGTGCCCAATAAAACACAAACACTTCGACTGCGATGTAGAGTCCAACTCACACACTCACAGCACGTCGCCCGACAACAGTTCACAGTCCGTTGGTGATAAAACACGACACTGACGACACACACAGTCCACTGTCAGCTGCTCGACGCCATTAACTCTCCGCTCCTTCTTCCTCGTCACTCACGCTCCGGTCAACCCGGAAGTGAAAAAACTCTTACAGGTCATGAACTCTCACACGCAATAAGAATTACTTTTCAACTGCTTTTAAAACATTCAGAACCCATGAAATTATAGAAATAGTTTGGTTTTTTTTTACATTTTAATATCTTGGTTATCTCAAAATATTTCATGCAAATTTTAACTTCTTAACAACTGGCGTTTTATCTTTAACTTGTTCCCAGGAGAGAGAGAGAGAAAAGAATAAATAATCTTTTTTACATAACATTGGCCATTGCTAATGACATACACAGTAATTAATCTAGCATACTTTCATTAAATAAATCCATTCAAGCTCAAATATAAGGGTCTATAATTAGGCTATACTGAGCCTGATCTATTTATACCAGAGATTTTCTTAAAATGAAGTTAACACCTCTTAGAAAAAGGTCACCTGGGGTAAAATTCCCCCTGCAACCCTGATTTGCATTTGTATAGCTCACAGCATTTTCATTTACATGTTAAAGCCTCCCCTAGAATCAGGGGGAGGGGGGTCATTGGGGGACAACTGCCAAGCAAGGCCCACGTCAATTTCCGACAATTTACGTCAGTTTTCGGTGTTGCCTGCAAATTGCCGCGTGCAGCCGCAAACCTGAAATTCCACGTCAATCTACAGTGCCGCATACTGACGAAAATCCCACTTTTCATGCAGTGTGTTGTAGAAGTGTTCAAGGAGCATGATGAAGTTCCCATATGGTGGGAAACTGATTTTTAATTTTCAAAACGGGGACACATTCAACTATCACGTCATGTATGCACAAATGTCCTATAATTGGCTTTTGAAAAAAGTCTGAAAGAGGCACCTCCATTGCCCCTAATCAAGCAGCGTTAATGATCCACGCTGTCCAACTCTGCTGTAAGGAATTAAGGATTTGCAAAGTTGTAAAAACAAAGTGCATGTTCTCTTTTTTAAGATTGATTTCCTGACTGAGGCCTTGTCAGAGAGACTGCCACAAGAAACAGAGCTGACCAACATGGACATGACATGTTTCACTATATCTGATGAAAAGAAAGAGTCTGCACATTGAACTTGCTCCCAACTGAATTTAATAGGTGTCACAATATGTAACGTTTTGGGCGTCTGGAGCTAGTCCAGCATGCCGACCCCTTTCTTTTCATCATTGTTTTCTTCTGTGGTCCAGCACCTGTCTATATTTTTTTGGGATGTGCGGTTTCCTTCAATTTTTCACTGTATGTGATCACACTAATTTGATCTTCCTCTAAAGTGCATGATCTCTGTGTTAAGGACAATTCATCGGACGATGGCATGCAAGAAGGACAGCCATCGGACGATGAAATGCACGATGACATGCAAGAGGGACAGCCATCGGACGATGACATGCACGATGACATGCAAGAAGGACAGCCATCGGACGATGACATGCAAGAGAGACTGCCACAAGAAGCAGAGGCGAGTGACTTGGACATGACACGTTGGTTCACTGTATAATGCATTCACAATTATTATGCAAGTGAGTATTTTTTTTGACCTTATTGTCATTTTCTATACATATTTTTCAACTTCAACTTCAAGAAGGTTGAAACATGACCACAACTAACCAAGATTAATACGTTGAAATGTCAAAACCGGGCCAATAAATATCTGAAGACAGATTTTTCATTTTATGGAGGTGAAGAAGTTGCCTAATAATTATGCAGACCTGAATATAGGCTGTTGAACACTTTGGCCACACATTCTTTTCAATACCCAAATCCACCACATCTCATAATGTTAAATCCAACATTCATTCATGTTTATATAAGTTGAAATCGAAAAATATGCATAAAAATAATAATGTGGTCAAAATACTCACTTGCATAATTGTGCATGCAGTGTATCTGATCACATTGATTTGATATGCCTCTAAGGTGCATGATATCTGTGTTAAGGTCCATACCCTGACTGAGGACTCGCCATCACGTTGATTTAACATGCATCTAAAGTCCATGCTCTCTGTTTTAAGGCAAATTTCTCATCGGATGACGACGTACAAGAGAGTCAAGATGTCATCGCACAAGCGAGGCTGGAAAGAGAAACAGAGTTCCAATCAGATGAGATGAATATGGACTTCCCTCTGATTGCTGGAGGTACTACAACAAGGGCTGAGGCACTTCTCATGATTTTGACCCACGCTGCAAAGCATCAAATAACGGATCACAACTTGATGACCTATTGATATTAATCAATTGTTTATTTGGACGGGATGTTGTGCCCAGATCAAAGTATGCGTTTGACAAAGTATTCAGTAATGATAAGCATTGTGTGGAATTTCTCTGCTACTGTAAATACTGTAAATCTTACTGTGGAACACAAGTCGATACGATTGAGCAAAACATCACTCATTGTGTGGCTTGCAACTCTTATGCGGATCCTAGCACATTAAATGATGGGTGCTTTTTCGTTAACATCTCAATTGCATCCCAAATACAGTCCATGTTAGAAAATCCAGATATCCAGTCCAAGTTGCAATATAAAACTGGCAGGCCACCTAAGGCAGAAAATGTAATCGCAGACATCTATGACGGGGAAATGTATAAAAAACTGTCCGCGCCAGGCCAAATTTTGTCAGATGCCAACAACTTGTCATATACATTCAATTCGGATGGCTCACCACTTTACAAATCTTCTAAGTTTTCTATATGGCCTATCCATGTTCACCTTAATGAACTTCCTCCCAAGCTGAGGTTCGAACATGTGATGCTAGCAGGATTGTGGTTTGATCCCACAGAACCAGTAATGCACATGTTTTTGAGGCCATTTGTTCAACAAGCTAATAGCTTAGTGTCAGAGGGTGTGTCATGGGAAAGGGATGGGGAAGTGAACGTAAGTAAAGTTGTGGGTCTTTGTTGTTGTGTAGACTCCAAGGCTAGACCAACTATGCAGAACAGCACGCAGTTTAATGGGTACTACGGGTGTAGTTTCTGCCTCTATCCCGGTACACTTGTAGAGAGACAAGTAAAATACCCAATTACACCAATAACATACCCAGACAGAGATGCAGAAAGTATGGAGTGTGACATGGAGGAAGCACTGACTCAACAAAAAAGTGTAGGGGGGTGAGTAAAAGGCCCATCTCCCTTAATAAACATGCCCTTTTTCTGATATTGTAAGGGGCTTTACGCAGTGGCGGATCTAGGATTTTTCTGAGTAAGGGGCCATCAAGGGGCCACAATATTCATAGAGGGGCCAAGTATTTCTCCAACATCCTTGCACACAATTCCCGGTTTTGGTAAGGTATATACATTTCACCAGTCACACTATGTTCAAACACTTGAATGTAATTTAAAAAAGCTTACACAGTAAAATCTCCTTACCAATTTTACATGCATTTTTACTGTACACAGACAAAATACTCACAAACACACACAGCATGTGAGAAAATCCAGCATTTTATTCATTTTTTAAAACATTTTTATGTAAACATTTGAGTTTTTTCTATTTATTTTCTATTAAACTTTTAACATATTAATCTGACTCTTCCTCCTGTACTTGTTTCATCTTGAGCTGTTGTAACAAGTGAATTTTCCCGTTATGGGATAAAATAAAGCCTAATTTATCTAATCCAATCACAGTAACAGTATTATTTACAGTAAGATCTTTGAGAAGCTTCATTAACAGATGTAATGGTCACTACCACACCGTTTAAATGCTCCCTACAGTTTAGTGAGCACACATGTCGGGACCCTTAGCTAATGCACAAACTCTGCAGTAAGATACATTAGCATGAGCCAAACCTTCTATAGAGCTGCACTTTATGAAGTTGTAACTGTTTAATCTGCCTTAGTTACAATGTTGTTAAAAGTGTAAACAATAAAATAAAATGCTGTTTATCTGAATTCAACGATCTGCAAGGAGCAGTTTTGATTTCTTTCTCTTTCGGGCGTTAAAAAACCTTCACGCCAAGCTCCGCTGAAACGTCGCATAAAATTGGAGGCATTTAATGTTTCGCATGATGAACGATTGGGTCATATTTTCTTTAATCCTCGGTACTTTCAACAACTTTTTAGGGGTTAGATATTTGCTGAGTTAACCTACGGACCACGTTTATGCAAAAATGTTGTTAAATTGTGGCTTAATCTCTACGTAACACGGTTTTAATCAAGATTATCTTCAATTTACCGAAATTTGAGTGAATTTTTTTAAAAAACATTTTTTCTTTTTCACAAATACTCTCAGTCCAAAACATATCTCTCTCACAAATATACACCAAGTCCCATGTGGGTGACTACTGTACATTTTGCTCTTCTAAAACAGCATTATTCTTCGGTTTTTGTGACAGGGACTGAACCGTCTCACAAATTCATTCATGTCTAATGCTTTTGCTCGTGGGGACTCAATGCTCAGCACCCCGAGATGACTCAAACGCTCATCTGACATTGTTGTTCGTAGATGATTTTTAATCAAACTTAGGGCTGAAAAGCTGCGCTCACATGAAGCACTGCTCACTGGTATCACAATGGCTATTTTTCCGAGCCTAAACAGCTCATGAAACACATCCTTGAATGGTTCTAGGAATACTACAAATTCTAGAAGTGTAGTAAGCCTCTGCATCCCACTTTTTTCTTTCCTCTCCAAAACTCTCTTGATCTGATACAGCTCATTGCCAAGTCATGAGTGAAACAAAAATTTTGGCAAAGGAAAAAAGAGCCTCTTCTTGTAAGAAGGTGATGCTTTGAGGGTGAAGTGCTTGGATTCCTTTCATGATTGTGCAGTTGGGCTTAGAGAAGCGTCTTTGCAGTTCACCAGTCATTGAATCGAGCACTGGATAGAAAGCATGTCTTTTAAAGTTCTCCCTGTCGTTTTCATCAACTCTACGCTCACCAGTTGATGTAGTAACTATGTAATCACATAGCCACCTATTCATCTTAGGCTGCCTCCTCTCAGTCCTTTCCAAACTTAGATCACACTTTACAGCCATTTCCTCCACCTCTTTCCACACGACCTCAAAAAAGGCCTCACTCCTGTATTTCTGCAATGTGTCAAGTAATGATTCCACAAGACTGACCGCTGCTGCAAGGTCCAGTGAGGGAGACTGTAGCATGTCTGACAAAAACTTGGACTGACCAAGAACTTTCTTTAAAGTAACCAAAAGTCCAATAAAGCTAAGATCAATTTGGGCTAGTAAGCCACGAGCATCTACTGCCAGATCACTATGACTTTCCAGCCCAATTTCTTGCAGTAAACGGTATACTGCTGGGAGATCAAACAGATTGCGACAGGCTGTGTACCTGCAAGCCCACCTAGTGTCACTTAGCTTAGGAAGTTCACAAGGCTGACCATCATACATTTCTCTCTGAATGTCATGCCATTTTGTGTGCACATATGATCCAGACAAAAGCAATGTAGTTTTTGAAGAAGTGAGAAAAAGCAATCAGCCTCAGAGACTGACTTCACACTATCAACTATCACAAGGTTCAAACAATGAGCATTGCAATGCACATAAAATGCATATTTGGCAACTTCCTGAATCCTTGTACACACACCTGAGTGCTTGCTACTCATGACGGCAGCCCCGTCGTTGCCCTGACCAACCAGGTTGGTGCGATATTCTAGCCCATGTTTTTCAAGGCATTTTATGATCAAAGCAGTGAGCCCTGCTGCATCTAGGCTGTCAGCTTTCATGAAGTCAAGAAAGCCCTCATGTATGACCCCTCTGTAATAATATCTGATGACCAGTGACACTTGTTCTTTTTTCTGAAGGCCTTTGGTTTCATCAGCTATTATACTGAACACCTCACTCTGTTTCACTTCTCCTATTATTTCCTCTTGAACCATTTCTGCCAGGCATTCCAACATTTCATTTTGAATGGTTTTGCTGGTGTATTTAGCATTACCATGAGCTTTCATGCGCTTCTCTAGAAATGAATCATGCTTAGCTATCTCTTCTAAAATAGCCAAAAAGTTGCCTCGGTTATCCGAGTCCTCAGACTCTCTGTGACCTCTCCGGGAAATGTTCTGTGTGGCAGTTAAAAGCAGGACTTCTGCAATAGTTTTAATATATGCCTGATTTTCCATAACTTTCTTTTCTCTCTCTTTGTTAATAGAATCTATCATGCATGACTTTGTTTGAGTGGCCATTTCGTGCTGCTTCCATGCAAACATGGCATTTCGGTGGTGCTCCGATTTGGAGTGGTCTTTAAAGCCACCTTCTTTACACAGGGCTTTCTTCCAGTTGGAGAAGCCAGTTTCTGTTCTGAATACAGAGGACGGGGCATTTGGAAGGGAAAAATGGCGGCAGGCATAACAAAATACAGAGTCTCTACTGATGGAGTACTCCAACCATGTGTAGTCTCTGTACCACGACTCATTGAATGCCCTCTTGCGGTTGCCATGTTGTCTCTTGGGGAAAACCTTAAGGACAGGCTGCACAGGAACCCCTGCTCGTGACTTGGAAATATCTGGTGAGAAGCAAATTAAATAAAAGTTGGAGTCGGTTGTTTATATCCCTCAACTTTTAACTCGTATGGCATTCAGAAATAGTAAGTGAATGAGTACATAATTCACTGAAATGTAAAGATCATATACAGAATGAGAAGCATACCATCAGGTCCTACTGGAGCAGAACTATCCTTTGACGTCTGCACAGGACTCTGTGCACCACACTGGAAGATGTCTGAAAGCAGCAAATGACAAATTATTTAACATAAGCCTACTGTCACATACATACATACATACATACGCAAGCAGTTATTACTTTCCAAGATAGCTGCTTACCATTAGATCCTGCAGGATCAGCACTGATTGGTGACTCTGGTGGCTCAGCAGAATGGGGGGTTAAGTCACCATCTTCACTCTGATTGTCCGTATCAGAGAGAGTCCTGTCCCAGTTTGTGGCTAAAACACAAATATGTGTCACAAACTCAAAGCATGTATTCAGCTGAAACCATGTTGTCTATGAGACCACATTATTATTTATTTAAAACTGACAGAAAGACTTGAAAACTTGAACTATAAAAGTGAGTTGTGGTTGATGCGTTGATATACGAACCAACAAAAATTCAAGCCATTACATTAAAGTTATGGTAAATCTTATCACTATGAGGTGTAAGAATTCAGTGAGCTTATGAACCATTTCACAAGATAACAATATCAGACATTTCATACATTACAGTGTTAACTGTTGTTGCTCTCCCTAAATGATTTCTGACCTGATGAAGAGGGACTGGAGGTGCCCTGCTTTTGACCAGCCTCTGGTCTACCGTCTTCTACTGCTCTCTCCCTGCTCTCTCCCTGCTCATTTTCAGCAGCTGGCAGACTGACTCTTTTGGCCAAAAACTGCTGAATTACCGCCTGAGACTGACCCTTTCTTTTCATATCTCTCTATCACTGCCAAACATTATAGTTAATGTTAACACACAAATGCAAATTACAAAGGAGTACATGTATTAGCATTAACGTTACATTTATTAGCGAAATGCTAACTTTCATGTCTAAACACAAGTAGGGCCTCAATTAACATTACTGTTAACTAACGTTAGCTTTGCATCTTAATTTAATGTTTGTCAGACTTAAACTATGTGACAGCTGTGAGTAAATAGGGATTTATGACTTACCAACAAACTCCTCAACATGTAGACTGCCATCGGTTGTCCGTTGAAAATGTTCTCCGCGGATCTTTCAAAGCTTCTTCTTCTGTAAGCTTTATTGACGCCGGACATTCCTATTTGGCTCATTAGCGCCACTAGTGTTTGGAGATGGATCATTGCTCTCGGACGAAGGACAGATGAGTGACAGGACAGGGGCACTTCAGGGGGCCAACCAGATTTCAGCTGGGGCCAATGCCTTTGGCCCCTCCCCTAGAACCGCCTCTGGCTTTACGCCTGATTACATGCACTCTGTTCTTTTAGGAGTGACAAGACAGCATGCAACTCGACTGCTTCAGGATAGTGAAGAGCCATACTATTGTTGGGTTTAAATCTGTTAAGAAATGAGACACGGACACGGAGATTGTCTTTCTAGGCAAAGGGGAAGAGCAGAAGTCAGCACACAAAGTCTGGGCTCCTGAGTTCCAATGAGCTGCTCTCCCCAAGCATCTTTTATTCACCTACAGTAGGGCGTAAGCGTATATGATTGGCTCTTTGACAGTACATATGAGTCATACAGTTGTTATGCACGATGGACAAGTACACGTACACACTTTCGGACCTACGGCCTTCAGCATATATCCTTCACACAAACATTCTTATGATGTCCACCAAATGTTATTCACACAAGATGCCATTCGAGGCCTTGTGAGTGTGTTTCTTCACAGTACTTTTCCAGGAGCTCGGTACACTTCCACAAACATATAAAGGAAGACAAGCAGGTTATATCAATGCAATGCAAGAAACTGATAATATAAGCATAATTTTTCCAACACTATACAGGTAGCCCCACCACCTTAAGGGTTTTGAATGAAAGAATCAAAAGTATCAAACCAACTCACCTGATCACTAGAGTCCCTCAGCCCATCTCTGAGTACAAGTACTGGAAGGCTTCTGAGTGGAGGTCCTGGTTGTTATTTTACAGCTTGCCATGTCTAGAGGGACTTTTAGACGTGAAGTACACCGAGCACCTTGGCCTTCTCAGCTCTGCAATATATCTACTCTTGCAAAAGGAGATAACTTTTGAACAGATAAACAGTGCTGATGAGATGTTGATGGAATTCGTAGTTAGATTCCAGATGTTGTTTGGGGAGACTGCCATGACCTTCAATATCCACCTTCTTACTCATCTTGCGAAGGCAGTGAAATACTGGGGTCCCTTATGGGCACATTCGGCTTTTCCTTTTGAAAATGCCAATGGAAACCTTCTTAGGTTAGTGCATGGCACAAAGAATGTAACTAAACAGATCGCAAACAAATTCTTGCTACACAGATCAATCCCTTACTTCATGTCACAGTACAATGTCAGCAACCGTGTGCTTCAGTTTTGCAGACAGATGACTGAGTATTCTAAGGTTCAACATTTTCAGAGAAGTGACAGTGCTGTGGTGCTGGATAATGGAAGCATCAAAGAGCTGTCTTCATGCGGTGGGAAAAATGCCTCCTAATGAAGTCCTAATTCACAAACAAATGATCCACAATGGTCTTGTCTTCACCAGCCATGATTACAGTAGAGCAAAGAGGCGCATTGAGTGGGGTGTTGCACTGAGAGATGGATCGAAAGGCCAGATTCAGCAGATACTTTCATACAATTCAGATGGAAGATGTGAAATTGTCTTGCTGTTCAAACCTTTTCAGATCATTGCAGAAATCTTCCCCCTCCAAGAGCGTAACAAGTTTGTGCCACACATAGCATCTGCTGTAGAAGATGATGAAAATCAAATACAGCTAGTTACTCTTGATCGACTGCATCACAAGTGTCTTGTTCTAGAAGCTAATGCCAAGATGTATTTGTGTGACTTTCCAAACACATATGAAAGGGATTAATTTAAGTAATCTCAAAGAATAACTCTGCTCAATCTACCTAAATATAATGATGGTCTGCTCCTAAGCTAACTGACCGACTGACTGTAAGCTCCATCTACAAATGTTGTGATGCTATGTTTCATGGCTAACCAACTAGCAGGCCGTTTGACTGACAGACAATCCCTCCTTGTGGGTTTTTTGGACACTTTTACTCATTCTATTTATGTCATTGTGGATGACATTCAAGCTTTTCTTCTGTCACTGGTCTGCTTTGATACAAATTGGCTATCAGGCAAGCGGGCTGTCTGATGTGGAGTGACCTGGGGTTGTGGGAACATGGGGAAAACTGAGATGGGTGAAATGTGACAATACCACACAGAAGGGGGTCTTTCCTGTCTTTCTATTGTATGTACACACGCACACATGCATACAAGTAGTGAAAGCTTCAAGGAGTAAGTTGTATGTTACCCTTATGATGTTTGTGTTATACCTTATGTTTTTGATAATGGGGAAGATTTTTAGGTGTATATGTTTCTTTTTAAAATAGTTACAACTTCATTGTATGTGAGGTATATGTGCTTGAGTTTTTTCTGTCAACGATCACTATCAATAATAAAGAATTTCAAAAGAGGTGTAAGTTTCTATTATTCCCCCCAAAGCAAGTAGAAAACGCCACCATTTCAGTTTGAAGATGAGTCTTTATTGTCTCCCTTGGGAAAAATTCATTTTGGACAGAAGACTCCAGGAGCCACAAAATATACAGGCATATACAATCAACACCATAAACGTTTTAAGATTTCTCATGATAATTGTGTGTGTGTGTGTGTGTTGCTACAGCAGCAATGTCACATCGCATGTTTTAATTTAAACACAAAACACTTACAGACTCTCATCCCCCACCCCCAACCCATGCATACATTTATTTCCTGCTGATAAGTGTACATTGAAAACCGTCTAAAACCATCAACCAGCCTATTCAACCAGCTTCTACACCATCAGCCAGCTAAGACCATCTAAAACCACCAATAGCCTGTTGAACCAGCTAAGACCATCTAAAACCATCAACCAGCTAAAACCATCAACCAGCCTACTGAACCAGCTAAAACCATCCACCACCCTATTCTACCAGCTAAGATCATCTAAAACCATCCACCAGCTAAAACCACTAAGACCAGCTAAAACCATCAACCAGCCAGTTTTACCAGCTAAAACCATCTAAACCCACCAGCTAAAACCAGCTAAAACCATCAACCAGCTTGTTAAACCAGCTAAAACCAGCTAAAACCATCAACCAGCCTAAGCTGGTCTAAGCTGTTTTTTTTAGTAGGGAGAACAGCACCACACTTCAGCAACAGTACAAATAGGGTCCCAGCACATCCTATCTTTGCCAGATTTCTACTGAAAAGACAACACAACTCACCACTCTCCTGCAGCAGCTTGCTCATTGTGGGGAAGCCCTGACGAGTCGATTACCGAGTGCAGTAGAGTTCCGCAACTCAAGGATGAAAATGTATGATTATTACTCCATGGAAATGCAATCAAAGTTCATATGTGTCTTGCCTATCAGTTTATGACAGTTATTACTGAGAGCTGACAGGGAAAAGAACATAATTGAGCATTTCTAACTGCACTCTGCAATTGACTCATCAAGGCTTCCCCCAATGAGCAAGCTGCTGCAGGAGAGTGGTGAGTTGTGTTGTCTTTTCAATAGAAATCCGACAAAGCTAGCAGATGTTTGATGCCTCGAACTATGTGCTGGGACCCTATGTGTACTGTTTGGTGCTGTTCTGAGCATTATTTGTGGCTATGAGTGGCTTTTTGATGGCGGATCTTGGTGGAGGCACAGACTGCAGGGTATTGTGATTGTGCGGTCTTTTCTGAGGTTGCTAAAACTCCATAAGCTAGCGGTCAGAAAACTTGATCTCTCGAGGGGGGGTCTTACTAGGTGTCACGGTGCGTTAGAAAATGGATTAAATTTACACCGGAATATCCCTTTAAAGTCCTAGATCATCTCGGAGAAGTTGGACTGATGCTCTCAGTGTCAGATCTGCCTGCCAAGGGTTAAGTACCTGGGGCACATCGTGTCTGCAGAAGGTGTCGCCCCAGATCCAGACAAGATTGAGGCCGTCAGTACAGGGCCTATGCCAACAAACGTGAAGATGTTGCAATCTTTCCAAGGATTTTGCGGTTATTACTGCCAATTTATTCAGAATTATTCTGCAATTATAAGACCATTGATCAAGCACACATGGGCTATCCTCCAACTCAGAAGAGAAACAAGCATGTCCAAGATGTAAGCAAAGTCTACTTGAAAGAATCAGAGCCCTTTGAAGAAAGATTAAGTCCTGCAAAGATGCATTCCATCAGATTATCCACTGTCTGACACATGCGCTTGCCCTGGTATTTACCAATCCACAAAAGCCATACATCCTGCATGTTGACGTGAGCTTAAAGGGGCTTGGTGTTGTTCTGTTCCAAGATCACCCTGAAGGCCTGAGACAAGTCGCATTTGCACGCCAAAAGCTGAGCTCTGCAGAGAGAAACTACCCCATACATCAAGTAGAATTCTTGTCCTTCAAGTAAGAGGTAGTTGACAAATTCCATGACTACCTGTATGGGGCAAGATTCACAGTTTATACTGATAACAACCTGCTTACGTATGTGTTGTCTACAGCCAAGCTCAATGTGGAGGGGCATCACTGGCTAGCTGCTCTCTGGACTTATGACTTTGATGTTCAGTACCGCCCAGGCCGACTAAACATTGATACCGACTTGTTGTCAAGGAACATGCCAGATGTGAATGACAACAGCTGGAAGACTATACCTCAGTCTGGGGTGAAGAGAGAGAGCCTGTGTCCCAGAGTCTGCCCACAGTACACCAGTGTATGTCGCTCAGCTTGGAGCACCTTCTGGCTGTGTTCCTGACCTGTATGCTTATCCAACTCGCATGGAGTTAAAGTCACTCGAACTCATGTCAAAGCAGAGGCTCACCCCTAATTTCCACTGGATACGTCTCCGCTGCGTTGCGTCTCCGCCACGCCAGCGGAGCAGATACGTTTCACTTTAGTCTATGCGTCAATCCCCACCAGGTCCGCTGCGCTGCGTATCTGCTTCGTACCAGCTCCAGCAGTCCGGAGCCCTCCGGCAAAAATACGCAGGACTTCTATATCTGCCGGATGCCGGAGCACGACGCAGCTATTCAGCTGAATTTAGCACCGAGCAGACAGGAAGTCAAGCGCTAAAATAACAAACAGCATCCGGTTACCTTTCAAAATAAAACACTCCGTGTTGACACCAGCACACAAATCTCAAAAAACAGATAAACA
Organism: Sparus aurata; assembly: GCF_900880675.1. NCBI lineage: Eukaryota > Metazoa > Chordata > Actinopteri > Spariformes > Sparidae > Sparus > Sparus aurata. The sequence continues at coordinate 2,709,008 of NC_044205.1, read as the reverse complement.
CAAGCTCTTCTGCCGATTCCTCGGTCGGGAACACTTCGTGTTATTGTTCTTAATAACACAGACCTATAACTGCGGTCGTGAGTGATTATGTGATTATCGCAGGAACTCCTCTGCTTCGTGAGCCAGCTGTCTACCGTACTGCGCCGCAGCGGACTCAAACCGCAACCGGTGGGGATTGCCGGACGGCAGACGGCGGAGCAAAACCGGATCGGAGCTGCAACGCAGCGGACACGTATCCAGTGGAAATTTGGGGTCAGAAAGGCTCAGGAAGATGATGAGGCCATTGGACCACCCATCCAGGCAATAAAGCATGGATGCTGGCCAGATGAGGTGAACATGAGTCCTGAGCTATATAGACTGAAAAGGTAATCTGGGAAGCTGTCCATTAAAGATGGATTGTTGTACCAGTATAGCAAGAGACCATCTGGAGAAGTTGTCAGTCAACTCATCCTGCTAAGGGAGTTTTATGAGGTAGTCCTGAGGGCCATGCATGATGACCTAGGGCACCTTGGACATGAAAGAACTGACCTGCCCCAAAGTAGATTCTTCAGGCCTAGGATGTTGATATATGTGGAAGAAGAGTACGTCGCTCATAAGACCCCAGCACAGAGTGGTGCTCCATTGCACCAGATTGTAAGCCATGGGCCTATGGACTTAAGCCCAATCCCATTTCTCTTTTCTACCCCTACCCCTTGCCCCTTGCCCCTTGAAACGGAGTGCCAAGGGGTAGGGCTGAAAGTCAACCCCTCCGAATTGGGACACCCTTTCGACAATCGCGTACGTCATCAGTAGTCACTCGCAATTCGTTCACAACTTCAAATTCATGCATACACTGCACAGGCTAATGTTAACATTACATCCGATTTGTGCATGACATTCCTGCGTATCCCATAATGCTATCAATGTTACTGAATACCAGCAGCGAGGTTGCCAAAGTTTTTATTGATAACGTTATCACTGTAGATTATCAGGGCTGCCCACAGAGCACCTCTAGTAGCGTTCAGCCTAGTAACGTTAAGCTGAAGCCTCAACTACCAGCAATTTTTTTTTCATGTGCATTTTATGAAGAAAATGACCATTACACATTGAAACAACATTAAACTAGACAATACAACAGTTTTCGTAAGTTTTAAAACATTATTAATGGAGAAAATATTTACATTTGTGAACTTCTTTTGCGGTAGCAGCCACCTTGCCGGTGATTCGCAGTGCATTCTGGGAAATCTGTCGTAGCCCTCCGTTTGGAGTGTGCCTCTGGAAAATCTCTGTTTGAAGGGGTATATAGCCCTACCACTTCCCCCTAACCATCCGTCCTAATGGGAATTTGGACACCCCTACCCCTACACATGAACGCGCAAACGGAGGGGTAGGGCCAAGTGGTAGGGCCAAGGGGTGAAATGGGATTCAGCCTTAGTGTGCATGGACTTCCTTCCCATGGAGGCCGACTCCAAAGGCATAAGCAACGTGTTAGTGGTCACAGACCATTTCACGAGATACGTGCAGGCTTACCCAACAAAAAGCCAGAAGGCCCAAGTTGTGGCAAAGATCCTGATGGAGAAAACATTTCTACATGATGGACTGCCTTCGAGGATCCATTCGGATCAAGGAAAAGACTTTGAAAGCCAATGATCCGAGAGCTGGTGACCTTGATGGGGATACACAAGTCGCGGACAATGCTGTATCATCCGCAATGAGAGACGCAGCCAGAAAGATTCAACCAAACTCTGCTCTCCTGGAGTCAACATGTGCCTCACTTGGTCCATGTGTACAATAGCACAAAGTGTGATGCCACAGAGTACTCGCCTTACCACCTAATGTTCGACAGAGAGGCAAGACTTCCTGTTGACTTGTGCTTTGGAATATAGAAGATGCGTGCCACACCCAATATGTCACAAAGCTCAAGGAAAACTTGAAGCAAGCCTACAAGTTAGCCTCTGGCACCAGAAAAACAATAGTTTGTTTGACCGCCAAGTTACCTTTCAGTCCATTCAGTAAAGAAAATAGACCCCTGACCCCTATGTTGTTGTGGGAAAGATGCTAAACCTACCTGTGTTCAAGATCAAATGGGAGGATTGAAGACTAGGGACAAAGACTATACACAGGGACCACCTTCGTTCAATTCGATAGCTTGCGAGAATGCCACTCACCAACCAGGTTGAAGATCCACTTGCCAGATCCAAGACCAGAGTGGACACTCGCCGGAGACATCAAAAAGAACTGAGACCAGAGACTCACGTGTTAGAGGAGTTTTGGATTCGTCCTCTGACATGAAGTATTATGTTCCCCACCGTGCCACTTGGAGAGGGCTTGTCCTAAGAGTGACAAGTACTGCCAGGCCTGCAGATGACCTTGAAGATGATCCTGAACCAGAGCCTGACAATAGCCCTTTTTAGACAGAAAAGGCGGCATATTTGCTCCAAGGTAAGGACGGCAATGTGCCGGCCTGTCTTTCTAAAACCGAGGTGTAATATTCCTCCTTTTCCAAAAGCCGCCTCTGAGATAGGCGTAAACATGTGACGTGATGTGAAGCTCAAAGTTGGGCTGTGAACGGTGACATAAAATTTGTCTTCAAAATAAGAGCTTTACATTGCACCCCATTGGAGTTTAGAACTGGGTTCTTAGCGGGGGGCTTTTAATTTGAAAGTAGCGACCGTCCTTAGCTTGCCCACACAACATCAAGCTAACACAACCAAACAGCTACAGAGACCGAGGAGATGCTAGCATCTCCTGGATCTCAGCGGCTGTCCAGTTGCTCATCTTAATGTCCGCAGATGAAGTGATGGACTGACTGCTGTGATCAGCTGTTTCCTGGTTTTAAAACTCCACGGCTGTGGGTCGCACAAGAGTGCAGGTCACCGACACCTCCGCCCATGTCACGCAGAGGCCCGCCGATTTTCCGCCTCGGAGGGTACACTTATTTCCGCCTCGTTTTTAGATAGCAGGTGAGGCGGAAATAAGTGTACCCTCCGAGGCTGAAAATCGGCGGACCAAAACAGACCCCCAATTTGCCGCCCACTGTCTAAAACCGCGGACCGAGCCCCCAAAAGGACGGGCAAATTGGCGGCTTGGTGCTCTGTCTAAAAATGGCTAATGACCCTGAAACAGATAATGACCCTAAAGCTGAACCTGTTCATGAAAAGGATTCAGACCCAGAAGATGATGACAACAACTCTGAACAAGAACCCAATGACGAGGAGTGTAATCAGAAAGTAGCTCCAGAAGACACCAGTGAAGGTGGATCGGAGTCTGAACAAGAAGAAGTATCTGAGGTCCAGGAGGATGGAGTGAAGCCTAGATCTGAGGATAGACCAACGAGAACTGTTAATCCGACTATTAAACCCACCTATGATGAGCCTGGTAGATCAAGAGATCCGCCTCTGACCATTGTGCACAGAGAAATAGTTATTAAAATAGGAATAACACACTTAGTTATTAGGCTCTTTAGACTCCTTAATTAACTTAATTATTGTCTGATGAAGACACAGACATTTAAAAGGGGGAGGGTTCAACAGTGGAAATATATTCATGATAATAAGAATAAAGGTGAATACATAAGTTCACAGTTTGATAAATGGCATGTAAGGTTAAAATGTTAAGATTCATTAAACATCATTGAGGTTATAGTATTGCTAATGAGAATATTTCATATTGGGTAAAGTTCAAGCTTAACTGAATACCTCAATTAAAATGTTAATTATTGGTTGTGTAATAATATATTTCAAAACGCTCTGAATGACTGCCTGTAAGGATAGAAAAGAAAAGAGTTGTGTAAATGTTTTGTGAATTTATGTTTGTGAATGAGCCTTTTATAAATGAGCCAATCACATTTGAGTTCAAAGGGATAAGAAAGTAAGTGTATGGACTGTACATGAAGAGAGCGTAGTGAGATGAGAGAGATCGACAAACGAGAGAAAGTGACACATGAACTGTTTAGTTAATGTCTACGCCGTTTAAGTGAAAGTGTTCGACCAGGACTCTTATAGAAACTGTAAGAGTGATAGAGTTCTGTCCATTTGAGTGGACTACTCAGCACAAGACAGAAAGAAGTTTAGGTTAGCTGCTGACCTAGCGGCTGAAAACTTTCGCGGGTCGCCTTCCTTATATACGTTCATGCTAGGTATTCGCGAATGCCCGGAAGATGCCATGAAATGATCCCGCCCCCAACTCAGCGAAATATGATTGGCTGAGGCACCTGTCAATGTCAAATTCATGCCACACTCACTTGAATTACACGGGCCTTGGTTGCTGCTACCGAAGGCCCTGCAAGGGGAGTAATTTATCTAGATACCAACAGAAGAAAAATTGTGATTGGTCCATTTCTCATTCCATTATATTAACCCACTGTGTGCCAAGACAAGTGAGTCCAAGTTTATAATAGCCTAATCTACAAATTATTAATATAATTTTTGTGAATAAAAACAAATAAATAAGTAAATAATATACAATTCAATACATTTATTTGGAGTATGCAAAATTATTTCAATAATTTTTCTGATTCCTTCACTGAATACCTAGAAGGCCCAGAGGGTTCCCCTCTGTGAAATAGTATAGCCTGTATAATATATAACTATTCAGTGTTTTCTCTGTATAAAATTGATTTAGAATTATATTGAAATTTTAAATCTTTAATTTGTGAAATTAATTTTAAAGGACTAACTGTTACAAGGCAGTGCGGGGGGGTCTGCCAGATCAAGATGTCCTGAAATTGGCGACGGTCTATAAGGACTTTACAGCAGATGTTTCTCCATTCATCACCACCATGGCGATAAGTGGGGATATGCCACTTGTGGACTCCTCTCTTGGACTGGTCCAAGAAGGGACTCATACCAGCATGCATTGCCAGTGAGTGAGGTTGTAATGCACCACCCAGATGCCCCCCCTCCACCACTTCTTCTGTAAGATGGCTACAGGCTAGATCCATCCACCTGCCAGTTTGAATGTAGCCATCGGCAACAACTGCATCTGCTATCAATTGCAACATCCTTTTATAATGGGAAGGAAAATAGAAGCAGCCACCAGGAAGCAGAGCAACAGTATGGCGTGGCAGAGTGTCCGGAAACTAAGGATCACTTCTTCCCGGTTCAGGGAAATATGCCATGTGAGAGGGCAGAGCTCAGCAGAAAATCTTGCTAAAAGAATTAAGAAGGGAGTGTCTCAGATGGCATTAATGAAGAGGGGATTGGCACTGGAACCAGTTGCCATTCAGGAGTAGAGTCTGACTCGTTGCAATTAAATGTCCAAATGCCAAAAGCCAAATAGACTGTAGCTATTTGAAAAGGCAGAGTGGCACATTGAAGTTAAAAGAGAGCCATAGCTACGATTGGCAGGTGCAGGGCCATTTGTTGGTCACTGGGATGGGCTGGTGTGAATTTGTCGTCTTTGCAGATATGACATTCTTTTGCAGTGTATTTACAGGGATGCTGAGGTGGCTGCAATTATTAGGGAAAAGGGAGATTTTTTAAATTTTTTATTTTTACATGGGCTAATACTTCAGTAGTCATTCTTTCAATCAATTCAGTTTCTTAAATAGTTCTTAAATGAGTTCTTGAATATGTTGTAGTTCTTGTCGTAGTGTTCATTTTCTACAAATCTATACAGAACATGTGAATGCATTTCTCATCAAAGAGAGAATGAGAACGTCAGCAGTACGCTGTTGTTCTTCATGTTACATTACAGAGATAAGCTTTCATTCTTTTCATTTCTAATATTTATTATGCATCTAGATCATGGGTCTCAAACTCACAGCCCGCTGGCTGGATGATATTTTGTGGTATGTGATATGAAAGTTTGATGTTAGTGCGGCCCGCAAGTTTTATGTGAATGGTACTTTGCCGTGTTGTCTGTGGAAGGTCCCTTTGTTGCGCTTGGAAGGTCACTTTTTTGTGCGTGGATAGTCCCTTTGTTGCGCGAGCTGGAGATGAACAAACCTACTAATCACAGTGGGGCATATTGCTCCCGGGGGCGGGCTATCAGCCCATTGGTGCAAGCAGAGAAACATTTCACAACAACTATGGCGGTGCCCGCGTAACATCGCATAGACGTAATAGAATTACTACTTCTTACTGTGTTTGAAATTAGCATTTTTGACTTAGAGTTGGACAAAATCAATGTTACCGGCATTGGATTCGGCGTCATGCAGATTGTATTTTGTTCTTCCATCTGTTGAAACGGGCTGATTTGTTTTAAAGTTGGCGGCGATATGATCGCCACTGTCCATGCGGATGATTTGTTATCATGACGATTCTGCAAATTAAAGATCAGATTAACGACCAACACCGATGTTTTGTTGACGATGTCACCGAGGGGAGTTATCAAATGTAAACACTATAATAATTGCAAATAACAATGAATACAACTAAAATAATCATAAATAACAATGAATATCAATACATAAACGCAATTGGCAGTGTATTTATTTCAAAGAGAGAATGCACATTGTTTTATATTTTTTATCATCCTTTAAAGGAATCTTTTTAGTAAACTGATTCAAAGGACTTGGAACATGAAAGTTCCATTCATGTTCAGAACAGTTTATGTTCAGAAGAACCGTTCTTATTCAGAAGAAGCCATTCAATTTAAAGAACTGTTAATATCGACGTTTGAGAAGATTTTATTTTTTTTAACAAAGCTTTTTTTGTGGAATACCTGATGTGGCCCAGCCTCACCCAGACTCTGCCTCCAGCGGCCCCCAGATAAATTGAGTTTGAGACCCCTGATCTAGATGTACATGTGACATTCATTGAAATGAAGTGCCTTAAAGGTGCAGTTTGTAACTCTTATAAAAGTGATTTTTTGTCATATTTGCTAAAACTGTCACTATGTAAAGGCAGCATTACATGAAACTAGTAATCTGTAAAAAAAACAAAAAAAAAACAGGTTAATTTAGTCCTGCCTACTGCTCCTACTGCAAATGGCCAGAATCCACTGCGACCGAACAAAAAGAACCAATCAGAGCCAGGATGGTGTCTGATGGAGTGTCTAACAGCTGTCAATCACTGCTCACACACGCTGCGGACAGCTCCCGCCCCCTTCCTCCTCAGCTCCGCTAGGTCAAGCTCATATCTCCGAGAGCGGCTTCAGGAGCTTAGAGAAAGTAATGGCGGAGCAACAACCATCAGCGAGGAAACAACTACCGATACCTCCGTTACCAACAACAGCATACACGAGTAAAAAGAGGAAGTCAGAAGAAAAAAAAAGCCCAAAAGAAAGAATGAGACAGAGCCCGGGATAAAACCAGAGTAAACATCGGAGTGGCTTTTCAGAGGGGGAGGGAACTCCGTGATCTGGAAGGATTCAAAACTGAGTTGGAGAGTTGGAGAGATGCAGAGTTGGCAACGTTTCTGCTTGACAGGTAATTACCCCTGCTTGATTTACATAATGTTTGATTTGATTTTCAGCGGGGCTAAAAAGCTAATTGTAATTGTTACACTAGTACTCCGTAGTGCATGTGATGTTACTGTGATGTTGCAGTCGGGCTAACGTTGTTAGCTGGCTAAACGCTTGTTTACGATGCTAGTGCTAATGTTAGCTTATTTCCGATGCTAGAGCTAACGTTACTGGTTGGCGTTGTTGTGTAGGAACACAAGCCGTTGTCTCTGCATCTTAAAGTGGTCTCATTTCGGCCATGATTACCTTTAACCCAAATCAACTCCTTTTTCCAGCATATGGGACTGAAAGCCCCCATATCCTGGCCTGGCAAATTCCTCTCCTCTCCAAAGAGTGGGAAGATGTTGTTTTTCTTGCAATAAACAGATCACCAGAGATCTTCTTTGTAATTTACAACGACTAAAGCACATCTGGTCTGTTCCTCTTCCTCCAAAGAAGATGAACCCCTGTTCCTCAGGTCAAACAAGGTCAAGCCCGATGGAGTTTTCTTTGGTCACACCAAAAGGAAGAAGGACTGGTTTCTAACATAGATGTGGTGATTTAAGATGTTTTTCAAATCTACGTTTCTCTTCCTCTGGAACATTCTCCAGTGGGGGAAGGCTTAATGGGGAACCTTATCTGTGTGTTCTTCTCCTCACATGTCCAACTGTTATTTACGATCGTTGTTGTTCCTGGGTCTGACATACCATTCCCCCTTTCAGTCTTCTGTTCTCACCCTAATTCAAATAAGTCTTAAATAACAAATAAACTACATCTCAATTTCTTAAATTTAACGGATCCCGAAATAGAGTTAAGAAGGTCATTCAACAAGATCTTTCTTATGTTATTGTGGAGCCCAAATGAAGTTTATTACTCAATAAGTTTGAGGTCAACAGAAACCCCCTCCCCTTTGTCGATGGAGGAGAGATTTGAAGATCACCATTCCTTGTGTAATACTTGTATTATTTACCAGTTAAATGTCCGATATGTTTTGTTAAAGATAGAACTACAAGGAATATGTATAAGTCCTTGGTTCTACTGTGTATTGTATACTTTATTGTCATATGTTGTATACTTAAGTGCTTCATGTTTTAATCAGGTTATAATTCTTTTGAATGACAAATGATCATTATCATGTTGCATCTTTTCACGAAGGCAAACATTCGACTTTTAAGATGGTGAAGTTTTGGGAAGGTTAAAACACGATTTCGAAATGTTAAATACAAATAGTATAGTTAGATTAACTTTTGGGAGCCTCAACTCAGATCACAGGAGGTGTGACACTGTCAGCCAGCCCCTGCTGCAGGCCATAAAAACAGACACTCTCCCCTGCTCACACTCTCTCATGCCACTACTACTTCTCTCTCTTCCTACTTTTTCTCTCTCTTCTTCTCCGGACACGCTCTCCCCCTGTCCTCTTCTCCCCCTGCTTCTTCTCCCTCTCCTTCTTTCTTCTCTTCTTTGTTTTTCATTTTTATTTTATTTTTATTTTTAAAGTAATCTTTACTTTTATTTTTGCAACAAGCTAAGACAAGCGAATTGAATCCCTACTTTAAGTATTCACTTTTATTCAAGTTTTTAATAGGACAAATTCTTTTCTTTTTGATTTTATACTGTTAAAGTATCACCGCCTGGTCCAGAAGAAGTTGAATTAGTTTCAGAATCAGAACTTGACTACCACTATTTGAAACCACCAACAAAAGTCTTTTTCAAGACTGTAATCATCTGATGAAGAACGTTGCAGTCCAAGCCGTGCAAGGAGTCTCCGTAAATAGAGCCTTTGTGTGCTCCCAGCCGAGATCAACTCTGCCCCCAGCGCTCCCAAGGCGGAAACCCGCTGGGCCTTCGGACCAAGAGTCCCTCAACAGAGTACCGGCCTTCCCTCTGGCTACTGGACCGACGCGCCGTGCCGTGGTCCAACCCAGAACTCTCAAAGAGACCAAGCTTCAGTGCCTCCTGACGCCCAGACAAAACAGGCTGAACGTCTTCATACAGCTGGATCCACACACGTGAGAATGAGTGGTGTCTAAAGTTCTGACTTCTGTCTAAAGTTCTGACTTCTGTCTAAAGTTCTGACTTCTGTCAAAGTTCTAACTTCTATCTTATGAACTTAAAAGAATTAAGATTAGGGTCTCGTTAGTATTAAAAGATTACTCCCGTAATATTTAATATATAAAAACCCGACCCTTTAACTTTACCATCTACCGACGGTCACACGACTTTATTACTTTCCTAATTGCAGTCTTTACATTTTCTGTTATCTGTTGTTCGTCTAAAATTGTCATGTCTTTTATTTTACCCAAATTATTTAGTCAATAAACATATAATCGTTTGTCTTTGTCTGGAACTTAATTTTAATATGGAGAACCGATGGATACGTGCAAAGAATTCACTACTTCAGAATATTGAGACTGAATATTGATTGATATTGAATAAATTGATTTTGAATGGACTCTAACTGTCCAAGCCAACTGGTACAGTTAGGTGTTTGGAATAATGTCCTCCGGATTATTCCAATAACTAAACACGGAGGTGGTGCCCCCTTTAACGAGTGTAATATTAATTGCTAGTGATTAATAATCATATATATATATCAAAGTAGTGTGTGAGCAGTGTCTCCTACATCATATATTTATGGTGCTGCCCATGTCAGGACCGCACACCATAGTATCCTACAGTTGTATTAGAAAGTGTTATGTTCTAATAACATGGTCACACTGAGATACATGGGGTTTGCTGTATGTTGCTAAATAGTGGTTAAGGTGCCTTTAAGAGACTGTGTGATTATTATGGGATGCAATGTTACGTGTAATGCATTGTAAACAAGAAAGTGTTGATCTACACATGAGACTGGAGTAAAGGCCAGTGGATGTTCTGAAGTAAAACGTGTGTGCGTGTCAGTCTTTCACACATAACAGAAAGTAGCAGAACATATCTGTATGAAGTGACCTGGCAGTCTTATCGGTTTTGTTTTTGTCCTCATAATTATGTGGAACGTTTCTGTACTCTCACAGCTGAACTAGGTGTAAAAGTAAAGCCAACTCAGATAAATAGACTAGTCTGCATTCCTAAGTTCAAACTCTTATCTTCCTGTTCTTGTTCTGCTTTAGGACATGTGGATTGGCCTTCTGCACTGTGTCACAGGAGAGCATGAGATGTCCCTCGATGCCTGTCAACATGGTCCCTTGGGGGAAGACAGAGAGAAGGAGTGGATAGGGAAGTTTTGTCTGAAATCCTTCTCAGTAAACGCTGGCTGAAGGAGGTTCACAAGTACTTGCATTTCAGGTATGATTATGTAGTTTAATTTCCCTTTTGTGTCGCTTTTCAAAGATTATTCAGTGTTTTTATTTGTACATGTACACTTAGAGTACAGTTAAGAAAGAAATTATAATCTGATATTTCCCATTAAATTTGTAGGTCAACTGCAGAGCTGGAGTCCTGCCATAATCACATCCTGATGTATGCCAGCAAGTTTATCAGTTTCAGCTCTCCAGTCTATGAAGCCTGAATCTTACTGGCTGGCCTAGGACTACAACCACCATGTCCACAGACCACCCAAGAGAAGACCTGATGGCTCCATAGAGTATGTTATAAGCACAATAAATGTTATTAAGTCTATCTTAATTTGTCTCAGCCACTATATTCTGTACTAACAAAGAATGTTCAGAAACCTGGATCAGGCTTTTACATGCAGCTGTATCTTGGTTTCTCAAAACTGTGATAACATGTTTACATGTGCAAAAAATAACCAGGATACTCCAAAAACACGATCATAATCAGGATGCTAGTTAGCTGTTATTATTTAAACTGTGACCAGTTGTGTTCAAGCTGTCACAGCTAGATACTGCCTCACTGATGGTTTCTGAAAACTATAAAAGGCACAATAATGTATTTAAAAACAAGTCAGGCCTCATCTGGCAAGGTCAAACTCCAAATTTCACACTAGAACAACCGAGGCATCAATTTGACTGTTTCAAATTTTCAATGTAATAACTTTGTTGAAATAAAACCCATGTAACTATAGGACCCTGACTCCCCCTAAATGTGTGTATATATTACATCCAATTTCTTTATTCTTATTCTACACAGGTCAGAGATTGCCGCAGACATAGAGGCATGCTGTTGCACGTTGAAGAATAAAGAATCCTATCTAACAGCAAAAATCTAAGTTTATGTTGACCTTGACTGACAACTGTGCATCGTTACTCTCCATACAACCTACATTGTTATATTACTTTGAAAAATAAAACTTGACAATATTTATGGAGTTATTACTTGTTTTTGATAAGCACATTTGCTTTTGAGACATGCATGCCTAGACCCAGACATAGTGATTCTAATTTCTTTTACTGAAGGTTAGTTTTTTAAACTAGTCCGAAGGGCAAGTTCAATGATTGTTTTTACATCCATGCAATTACAAACAAATCACTTTAGAAAGAAACTTTATTAGATAAATAATGAAATCACAAATATTGTGATTGCATATTTTGAACAATATATATATAAAAACAAAATCTATGTACAGTATTGCACAACACTCAAAAATGCAAATGCACATCTCAGGCTGTTGGTTGCAGCATCTATTCTCCACAACCGTGGGCATTTCCCTGCATCTCTGGGCTGGAGTTGGACAGGAGGTGCTGCTGGAGGAGCAGCAGGGGCTGAGTGGCTGAGGACATCACAGATGAGGCTGGGGTCCCGTGCCTAGGTTTGCTCCAATATGTGGCGTACCTGATGCACATCTAAGCGTTGAATTTGCTCCTAGTAATTACCAGATAACCTATATACTATTAAAAATGTTTACTGAGGCTCATAACATCCACAGCTAAACAGCTAACAACTATTACCTTAGATACAATGATAATTGTTTGTGTTTAGAAACAGACTATAACTACTGACACTACTTACACATTCAAATGCAATCCTCTGCAATCTAAAGTGTTTGACTCGAGCAGTGTCATCTGCCTGGAGGTCATCGGGTGTTTGGCCCATAAGACGCACTCGGCCTGATCCACCTCATCTACGGCTCCCTCGTCTACCCGTGCTCATAGAAGCAGCTGCTGGGGTGTACTCTTCATCTGAGCCCAGTGTCTCAGTCTCAAAACTATAACCATATCAATAAATAAAAATTTCACACATTTTGCAAAGCGACAAATGTAAATAAGCTGCTCATTTACTGGCGTGACGTGCTAAGCTAAATACTACACTTTCCGAACTTATTTTTATCACAGAATTAGACTTTATTGCTAAATTAATATGTAATGAATTGAGGAATAAGTTTCTAGGTAAGGTATAGCCATGTGAAAGTCACTGTTAAGCATTTTATATCTAGCTGTGGTAGTGATGTGTCGGTTGCGAACGAAACAGCTCTTAGAGCCGGCTCTTTAAAGGACGAGGAGGACGTGAAGGTGGAGGAGGTGGAGGTGGAGGAGGAGGAGAGGTGCTGCACAGGAGAGCTCACAGCAGGGGAGTGAGGGGGGAGGGGAGGAAGCATTTGGGGCAGTGAGGGTGTGTGGGGGTCTGGAGGTGTCAGGGAGACGACAGAAGGCTGTGAGCTGAACCTATTGAAGAATCTGTTCAGCTCGTTTGCCCTCTCCAGGCTGCCTGATGACTGTCTGCCGCTCACCTTACACCCAGTGATCTGCTTCATACCAGTCCACACATCCCTCACATTGTTCTGCTGGAGTTTGGCCTCCAGCTTCCTCCTGTAGGCGTCTTTATAGGCCCTCAGCATATCCCTGAGTTCATGCTGCACTCTCCTCAGTTCTTCCCTGTCTCCAGACCTGAACGCCCTCTTCTTCTTGTTAAGAAGGGCTTTCAGGTCATTGGTGATCCACGGCTTATTATTAGGGAAGCAGCGTACAGTCCGGGTTGGCATGGTGGTGTGTTCACAGAACCTGATGTATTCTGTGATGCAGTCGGTCATGCTGTCCAGATCCTCTCCATGTGGCTCAACAAGTGCATCCCAGTCTGTCGACTCAAAGCAGTCCTGTAGTGCGTCAGCAGCCTCCTGAGTCCACCTCCTCACGCTCCTAGTGTGGACAGGCTGCCGCTGAACAAGAGGCATATACTTAGGGGTCAGCAGGACCAGGTTGTGGTCAGATCTTCCAAGAGGGGGGAGGGCTGTGGGACTGTATGCATCCTTAGCATTTGCATACAACAGATCCAGTGTGTTACAGTCTCTGGTGGGGCAGTCAACATACTGGTGAAATGTTGGGAGGGTTTTGTCCAGTGAGACGTGATTAAAATCCCCAGTGATGACAATAAATGCGTTAGGATGCTGCGTCTGTATCTGGGTAACAGCGGAGTGGATGACGTCACAGGCCAGCGCTGCATCAGCTGAAGGAGGAACGTACACACCGATAATGATGGCGGACGTTAATTCCCGGGGCAAATAATAAGGCCTCATCCCCAAAGTCAGCAGTTCAATGTCCGGGGTACAGAGACGTTCCTTCACATGAACATGTCCGGGATTACACCACCTCTCACTCACATACAGTGCAATCCCTCCTCCTTTCTTCTTTCCGCTGCTTGTCACGTCCCTGTCTGCCCGAACAGTGCTGAAGCCGGGAATCGCCACGCTGTGGGCATGTCTCCGTGAAACACAACACACTGCACTCACGATATTCACTGCCTTTATCAGCGCGGCGAGCTCGTCCGTCTTGTTCCCAGGAGACCTCATGTTTCCCATGACGATCGCTGGCACAGCCGGTCTGTGTCTCCTCTTCTTCACCCTCCGTTTCACTCCGGCTCTGCAGCCACGGCGTCTCCTCCGCAGCTCCTTCAGGACCTCAGGCCTGGTTCCGGGCAGCAGTGCAGGTTCACACAGTGCAATCAGCTGGTCGTGTGTGTAAACAATGCGCTCAGTGATGCGCTCCTGACCCTCCGTTGCTAGGGTTAGCAAAAACATCACAAAAAAGTGCCGTAAAAGTTTAAAAAAAAGAAAAAAGAAAGGTGTTCGTCTTCTCTCAGTCTCTGGAGAAGAGTTGCCAAAAGTTCAACGGAAATCAGAACAGAAATACAACAAAAACTACGAAAAAACTTGAAAACCCACGGGAGCTGCTGTCACAGGCTGCCACCTAGTACGGCGCCATAGCAACCAACCAAGAGAGAGAGAGAGAGAGAGAGAGAGAGAGAGAGAGAGAGAGATATCAGTGAATTTGAAATTAAAAAGACAAGCAAGTGAACCTGCTGCTAATGAAGGTGCCAGTTTGTCTAGTGCAACTGTTGCTGCTGCTGCAGCGTCTACAGTACACCACCTCAACCACCTGGACCTACAACCCAGAGCTCTATGACACAGTTTGTACAAAAGGCTATGTACTTTAAAATTTATTTTATTTTCTGTTCCATGTTGAGTATAATAATAAGGTGACCAGATTTCTGAAATGAAAATCGGGGACATTTTCAGCGCGGTGGTCAAAATTCAAATTTTATCATTATGAAATAAATGGCAGGGACAATTACATGTTAATGTTTTAATTTTAATGTGTATTTTGAATGTGTATTAAAGCAAATGAGTAGCCAATAAGAAGTTTCAGTAGTCCCGGTAGTAGTAGTTCGGTAGCATTATAATTAAAGAATAGCCACCTCTGTTAAGGCTGTCTCATATGTCTGCAGCATTTGACATTAGAGCTGTAAAAACCAGAGATAAAACAAAAACAACAAAACAGATTCTTAGCTCATTAAACTTATTTATTATTTAGCTGATGGATTTTATGACCATATCTCACACCACTCTTGGGAATTTTTGCACTTCTCAAACAAAAGCTTAATGGTTTCTGGTCCTTAATGTCTGGATACGTGAACCCAGCTGGTTCAGCAGGTCCACCACAGTCCTCTCCTTCAGTAGCCTCAGCCTGAGTGGCCTGGATGGAATAACAGCAGAGGAGAACATGAGCAAAACTAAACAGATGCAATAGTATGTGAAGTTTGTTTCTTAACAAAGAAACCTTTGGCGACAGGGGCGTATAAATGGAAATTCCTCTTGGGTTTTTTCAGTAAAATGGCATTTGCATATTTTTGACAGAGCCATCTTCCTGTCTGCCGGTCTTTCCTCACCTTGTCTCACTTCTTATCCTCTTAAATTTATTCTCCTAAAGAGCTTTTCTTTTCTCAACCCTTCTTTCTTCTCTCCTTACCCGCTCTTCACTTTACCTTTTCACATCACTCCTTTTCTCTCTTCTGCCTTTACTCAGTTTGCTTCCTCTTACACTCTTCTGCTCTTTTCCTAGTCTCTCTCCCTCACTCATCACTCTCTTTACACCGTCTTATTCTACAACAGAGCAAAATTAATACTATTGTCACCCCATGATTATCTAATCACACATTACAACTTCACCAACACCAGTGACAGTTTGGCAATAGCATTGTGGCTTCAGTTCAGGTCTTCAATTCAGATAAACAGACGCACTGTACTATAATCCTCCTTATTTTACCTCACCTAACCTACACACAGACAAGTCTAGTTCAAGCTCCCAAAATAAATGGGTTCATACTACACAACTTACTTAACACTTAACAGACCAGGTGTGTATTTGGGACAGGCATTTAATTCCTTCCACACAAAAATCTGGGATGAAAATGTCACAAACTTCGCCAGCTTCTCTGTGAATTCTCTGGCATCCTTCTGGGCAATATATAATAGTTGTATTCTGGAAGTGAGGTTGTTGCGGTGGAGGAAACAATTTATCCAACCAGCACTCGCAGCAAACTCCTCATCTCTGCTGTCACTCACGGTGGCGTACATTTGTTTCGCCCTGATCATTTTGTGGGACACTCTCTCGTGGTGTGCCCATTTGCTGATAACTCATCCCCGCATGTTTATCTCAGGCTCCTCGCTAGCCTTCTTCTTCCCTCCAGCAGGCAGCCTGGCCCTGTTGCTGTCCTCCTCGGACAGACGCTGAAGCTCAGTTTCTCACCTCACCTGTTCCTGTTGGGGTCAACAGAGAAACATCTAGCGGCTGCTTCTCCTGAGTTTTCCTCTGCATATTTTATGACAGAAAGTTTGAATTTCAAGTCGTACTTTTTTTATTTTTTGCCATACCGAGCCATGGCGATCATCAATGTGATCCTGACTGACAGAAAGCAGCGCAACACTTGAAAAGGGCGAAGAAGAACAACGTGCAGTGTCAGTTGCCACGTCTTCTTCCTTGATTTAAAATAAATAAATAATTAGACCCGGCATTTATTTTGAACCAGCGGTTCTCAAAAGCAAAGCAACAAAAAAATCTGAGGAGCCAGTTGGGAGCCGAAAAAGCTGGCTCTTTTTAGTGAGCCGAGCCATAAGAACCCATCACTACTGTGTGGTATGTAGTTCACGTTATTACCGATTGATATGCATGTCGTTTACCTGGTCTCTTCATTCACGTGCAGGTAGTGTGCATCGCGTGCACGCCAGTCTCCTCTTGGGTAGGGACTTTGGAGGCAGGGCAGGAGTGCAGCGGAGAGGGAGGGGGAGCGATCTGAAAGTTGTACTTGTTCAAATTTAATGCTAAGTCCTCTCTCTCCTCCAAGTTGACAACTGCACCTTTAATTAAGAGCGTAATATGTGTGCCAGCTGAGTTACTGCTCTGTCAGGCTACCATAGATGTAATAGATGATTCCTTTTGGCTTGTTGTTATTAATAATTTTTCCACCTCAGAAGTCATATCACCTTACCATCAGTACAACCATTAGTACTTCAGCACAACACTGGAAGTTATTAGATTGTATTGTAAATACACAATATATGATGTACTTCTTAAATAGTATATTTTCATTGTATTTCTTTGGTGTGTTTGATCGAGCCTTTGAAAAAGGCAAAATAAATCTTTAATTCATTGAGTCCATGCCTTTACCAGTGATCTGTTTTGGTAGTTTACCAGGAAGCAGGCCACACTGAACAATTCCTCAACAATTTCACACACAGAAAGTGGTATGTAAATTTTGAGTAGATATGTAAAAATGAACAATAACATTTGTGAATGTACAAATCAACACCAAAACACAAGTTCAAGTTCTGTATAGATTTGTAAAAATAAACAATAACATCTCTTCATCTGGAGATGTTTGCATCACTGCAAGTGTTGTATACATTTGTAAACATGAACAATAACCTAATTTCTCCATTTTATGAATGTGTGAATACATGACCAGCTAATATTACTTCAAACTTTGTTTAGATATGTAAAAAATGAACAGTAAATCACAAACCAAACATTCAAGAACTGATCGTAAACTAATTTAAAAAAAACTGCTAAAAAAAAAAACTGCAGACCATGTCATTTTTGTGTTGCCCATGCCTACACCAGTGGTCTATACTGGTAATACAACAAGAGGCACGCAACCATGAACAGCTGGTCAATACTCCCACATATCGACAGAGGTATAACCTTCTCAAACAGTTTGTTTTCCTTCACCCTCCTGATACACTTCTCAACATCTTAGGTGGGCAATGGACTGTGTGTGGTGGCACGGACATAATTTGGGGGGGAGACAGAGGGGACATGTCCCCTGCACTTTTTCAAAAGGCCGTTTTGGTCCCCTGCAGTTTTTACTGTCCAAAAACATTGTTACGCTATAGTAAACAGAGACACATCAAGCACTAGGACCAAGCGGAAAACAGCTGCTCAAGCTAAAGCCTGTTTCCCTGAGTTTAGACCGCCCACAAGCCCCTCGATTGGCTCTGCCGTTTCTTGTGTGATTGGCCGTCCCGGCTGTCACTCCATCTTGCTTGCACACCGGTCTGCTAGTTGCCCAGGAGTCCTGGAGTAATCTGCCACTGTAAGTTGGGTGTTTGTTCTGCCTGGGAGGATTGTGATATCAGAGGTTTCATTTACATAAACGTTTGAATCGGTGTCCATGTGCGTATGTGCGTGCGTGATTCCTGTGCGTGTATGTGTGTTTGGTAATTAGGTGCAGCCAAGATGGACATAAGAGACTTCTTTAGAAGTCAAAGTGTAAGTAACCGTAAATGACCAAATAATAGCCGGGGTGTTTATTTGTTTCAATCACTTAACAGACCTGGGGCCTCATTTATAAACATTGCGTACGCACAAAAGAAGGCGTACCCCACTCTCTACGCACACTGTGGGATTTATAAAAAGAGAACTTGACAGGAAAATGTGCGGTCCTCCACGCAAACGCTGACCCATGTGTACGCACATAACTGGGGTAAGGAGAAACTGCGCCATGGATGGCAGAAGAAAGAAACGGGAGAAACTGTGTGAAAATGTATTCCAAAAAAATATTTCTACAATGAATAAACAAACATACTCCCTGGAGTGCACACGGGAAACATATGATTTAGAACAATAGTATGACAACAGTAGAGCAAATTACGTTTACACTGATATGAATGCAGTTTAATATATTAATATCCTATATCATATAGACCAGGGGTACTCAAATACAAATCTTAAAGGTCCACAAAGATTTTTTTCAATGACTCAAAGGTCCATGTATTGAGGTCGGTCAGGCCACATGCAATAATACTGTAATATTCAAAACAAAATGTCCTTTTCATTCTAAACAACAAAATACGAACTAAAATAAAATGTAATTTCCATTTTAACATAAATTAAAATACATAGTTGACTATTTCCTCTTTTTGTTTGCCTTCAAACATTGTGTCCATCACTTCAGTCATGCATTATTTTATTTCATTGTGACATAGATGTGACAAGCATCCTGCTTGCAGCTTGATATGACGATTTCAGTGCATTTATTTGTGTGTGCTTACCTCTGAATTTTGAGGAAATGTCTCTTCAAAATTCCTATGCTTCGTCTCATTATGCCGTTTCAAAGTGGAAATCTTCATCACAGCTTCTCCTGGCATATTGTAACGCCCCTTGTGGACTGTGGCGCAATGACTCTTGGGTATTCTGCTGGTGTTGGTGTAATTATGGTTCGTGAATGTGTTTGTGAATAAGATGATATGTAAGATGGTTGTGGGTTAATTCACGTCATTTGTTACTTGATTAAATGGAGTTGAGTTTTAACAAGGATGATAAACATTTTGGCACCATGAGTGAAAGGGTGTTTGCCAGGAGAAACTCCCCGTCCGTTACAATGTTCGCGTGATTGATATTACATGACGAAGTGGGGTAGAACTACTTAAACTACGTCTGGCCTTTGTTACTGCTGCACTGTAAAATATGTGGGGCTTGTCCTGGTCAGAGGGAGAATGAATGCAAACTTTAAATCCCAACTTCTCTGATTCGCGGATTTTCACTGTTCACTTTGTAATAGCAGTTTACTTGGAAACACAACATTTTCAATCTTTTACCACCGGCAAAATGTGACTACGCGAACTGCTCCGAAAACTAAAGTGAAAGTTAAAAGTTGCGCTCGCAGCGGTGAGTGACCCAGCTGTCTCTGTATCGTTGGCATGGAGACAAGTCCCGGTGCACACGTGCTGACCCAACCAAAACACATGGTGAAGGAATAAGAGTTCGGGGGCCACAAACAGGAGGCCGGCGGGCCGGATGCGGCCCGAGGGCCGCCTATTGAGGATCGCTGATATAGACCATTTCTTTTCATCTCCGTTTTCAATGCATAACACATAAAACACTTTGTAACTGTGTTTTGTTGCCATACAAATAAAGACTATAATTATCTTGTAATGTTAATCAATCAGATTATTCTCACATGTATAGCAGATATTACCTAATAGATGGGTATATAAAGGCATCTATTCACTATGTGTTATGGCGCACAATGGCTGCTTTGGCACTTTTATGTCTGATCACTTTTTTTTTCACTTCAGCCACACTCCGACCTTCTGAGGCAACAGCATTTACGTTAGGCGAGTTCAAGATCACGCAGTGCTGCGCAGCGCTGCGCTGCATAAATCGTGATGCATGCTGGGTAAAATGTGTCCACGATGACCTGGATGGGAGTGGTTTCTGCTCCGCATCTGATGTCACATGACTTTAAGTTATCGCGGGAGCGAGGCTGCTGCAGAGCATTCACGCAGTTGCTCTCCAGGTACTGCGCGACCCCAGACCCACCTTCATGACGTCAGGACTTTGCCCTAATTGGCTCTCATCTACACTGACGTATATGACGTGTGTTTCGATGAATTTCCATATCCATAAGGCCTCTGCCTCTTTTCTACTCAAATATCAAATACTTTCAGATCTGTAGCAGCCGTGTGGGATAGTCACCATGAATAAACCTATAAAATCCTTCATGTAAGGCAACAACCCTGAAAGATGTCGTCAATAAACTGCTCAGTTCTGTCAGCTTAGGGTGATGATGGAGAAGTGGTTAACTGCTGTGTCCAGTGTTATCTGTACTATCCACTCTTATTAATTAACCCTTTCTGTTCCTGTCACATTAACAATACAAAGAATTATCCTGAGCTGTTCTGTGTGTGATGAGATGCTGCAGCGGGACAAGGCATCTGATTCAGTCATTTGTTCTGATTATTGTATTTCATTCATTCAGTGAAATGTATTTCATTCATTGTGACAAATGTTGCTATGAGGAAATGCATCATCTTATGAGTCTATAGTTATGCTTATTTGTTAAATGTAGTCAGCAAATTCCCCTCAGCTGTGATATAATCATGATGCACCTAAGCACAGTTGTCATCATAATAATGAATAACTGTTGTAATTGTATTGTTATTGTGCAAGACTTACTATAATGTACCAGATAGACAAAGTTCAAATGTATTTAATGGTGACATTACAAGGAAAACAGAACATGGTCATTTACAGTAAGACAACATTTAGGCTCTTCATCTACTCTTGATGCGCCACTGTGTGACCGTTTGAAGTGAAGCAATTACAAAGTATCCAAATTTGAAGTTGTTATTGTGACAAAGCTGTCACATGCTGTTGTCTCTAAATATGAACTGTCTATATATATATGTATATATACATATACATATATATATACATATACATATATATGTATATATATACATATATATATACATATACATATATATATATATATATATATATATATATATATATATATATGTATATATATATATATATATATATATATATATATATATATATATAGACAGGCTTGACATGGGTCTTGATCCCCGGTCGTCTGCGTGCAACACAGCAGCAGTTCCACTGCTCTTTTCCCTCAGCCCAAATGTTTTGGTTGACTAATATTTTGAACATCTCAGATTGAATAATTTCTGAAGGAGATTAATATGAGAAAAAGGCCAGCAAAGTTCCCATAGCATCAGGTAAGAAAACTGATCGCAGTCGTTGTTGATTGTAATCAAACATTAATAGAATTTCAATTTCCTCCACTTCTTCGCCGACGAAGAAGGCAAACACCGCAACCTCAGCCAGGTCACGTCACATCTACGAGAAGAGAGAGTGTCCGACTTCATAGCAGCGTTTGTAGCCCCGCCCCTGCTGTCGCCAGCAGATCTCGCTGATGCAGTCAGGCAGCAGGAGGTCAACTTGAACGCGCCTATTGTCTGCCAAATGCTGCCACTCCAGAGCCTTTTTGGCATTGGTGACCCGACCCAACACTGTGTCCACCAAATAATACAGCCTTCTTCTTCTCCACCTCCCTAACAAGAACTTCCACCTCACACTGGGTGAAATTGCGCTTCTTCGCCTTTCTCTCTGCTTTCGGCATGCTTTCAGTCATGAATGAATATTAATTAGGGGCGTTTCTCTGAATATTCATAGGCGACTATGGGTGTGGTATGACCCACACACAGGTGCGCCACATTTAGAGTGGATTGTGATTTATAAAGGCCAATCGGCGTAGGACGTGCCTGCGCACTGTTTTATAAATCAGGATATTTTTGTGCAATTAGGCACTTTCTGTGTTTTGTGCGTACGCAACCTTTTGACGTCAATCCTACGCACAGTTTTATAAATGAGGCCCCAGGTATTTATTTGGGACCAGGCGGCAATTTGGGACAGGTGTTTAATTCAAGTGAAGTTGTTGCGGCGGAGGAAATGATTCAGTCAACCACCACACACGGCAAACTCCTCATCTCTGCGGTCACTCGCAGTGGCGTACATTTGTTTGGCCATCACCCTGATAATTTTGAGGGACACTCTCTCGTGGCGTGCCCGTTTGCTGATAACTCATCCCTGCATGTTTATCTCAAGCTCCCTGCTAGCCTTCTACCTCCCTCCACTAGGCAGCCTGGCCCTGTTGCTGTCCTCCTCAGACAGACACTGAAGCTCAGTTTTATTTTTCGCCAATCTCTCACTCTGTTGGGGTTGACAGAGAAACGTCCTGCAGCTGCTTCTCCCGAGTTTTCATCTGCGTATTATACAACAGAAAGTTTACATTTCAAGTCATATTTTTTATTTTTTTGCTACACCGGAGCAATGGCGATCATCAATGTGATACTGACTGACAAAAAGCAAGCACAATACGTGAAAAGGCAAAGAAGAAAAACGTGCAGTGTCAGTGGTCACGTCTTCTTCCTTGATTTAAAAAAAGTAATAAATTAGACCCAGCATTTATTTGGAACCGGCGGTAATTTATGAAAATATACCATTACCATTGCTAGGACAGGACATACCCTGCAGTTAATTGAAACCCGGCTGTTATTTGGTAATTTACGGTACTCAAAGAAATGTGTTACACCCATCCTGCAACACCTTCACTGGCTCTCAATAAAGCAACATATCCACTTCAAGATCCTCCTCATCAATTACAAAGCTCTCAATAATCTTGTAAAGTGTATTTGAGTTTAATTGAAAGTGCTGATAAAAAAATTTATTATTATTATGGTTGTTAAAAAAGCTTATATTTACTGCCAAAGAGATACACTTAATTTCATGTATTATTGTTATGTTGAAAGGCAGCAACTGTTTAAAAAAAATACCAACAATAAAAGATTTATGGAAAAATACAATAAAACCTCAGATTACAAATGTGATTTTATATATCCAAACTCATGAGAATTGTGAAACTAAGTTTTTTACTCTATGAAATGAGGTCCGTTTACCATATATTCCAAAAATAAGTGTAAAATTGGTGGTACTTAGTTGGAGTGAAGTTGATTAACGAGATGAAACACAGAATTGGGTGATAATGTTTTGCTACATGCCTCACAACCAGTCAAACCAAAAAAGGGAACAGTAAACTTAAAAGTAGCTATAGAAAACTAGAAGAACTACTAGAAAACACAGTGAACTGAAAGAGGTGGAGTTTTATTAAATATATTTGTGTCCCCCCCACCTCTGAAATCAAAATTTTGTCCTTGTGTGGCGGACATCCTCTTTGGCCATCTAAGTGTTCTTCCCAAGGAAGGTAGGTTGGTAAACCTTTCCGGGAAAGTGGTTGTCCACAAGAAAGCCCTTGTCCACCATAATTGCCATCCGTGATGTGAAGAGTTTGGTTATTCCCGATTGTTGAAAATCTCATTGTTACTCACTGACCCGCCGTACAATGATGAGACAAAGGTGATCGTGGGGTGCAATGCCAATCTTGGCTTTGAAGGTGGTGTGAGACTTTGAATTTGAAAAGACTTCGCTCTGCAGAAGGAGAGGGGAAGGTGCACTCTGTGCAGTGTGCATAATACAGGAATTGTGTCCATGACGTAATTATACTGCTGACTGTTGTGCGATGAATGTAAAAACCGGTTGGCCAGGTCCCTCATAGGTAGGTCCACAGAGAGGTATATCAAAAAGAGCAAAAACTCATCTATGGGTGCAAGTTTTGTAGCTTTAAGAGTAGTTGTGCCACCAGATGCAGCATTGGTAGAGGTGATCCGTACCATCTTCCTTTTCACAGCAGGCTCCACCAGTTACCAAAAGGCCAGAAAGTGTGTATATGATGCAAATCTGAAATGAGATGATAACCACGTTTGACGTTCAGGATTATAACAATAGTAGTAGTGATGGTAGTAACTGTGGTAGTAAGATGCACATTTCTGACATGCAGACACATAGGCTATGTTATTGTGGCATTATGGGAGACTACATTCTTGAAGTGGGCAAACACACCAGGACTAAACATTGTTTACATCCCACACATACACACTGAGAAAGAAAGGAGAGAGGGTGAGGGAGGATACTTTCACGATCATACATCAACCTGTTCATGTAAAAACGAACATCCACGCCGGATCCAGCGAGACGTTGAAGTCCAAACCCAGACTGCAGTTGCAGTAATGTTAAGCCTGGGTGCCGGCTTTGTAAAAATTTTCCAGGCTTGTTTGCCTGGAACAATTTTACAATGCCAGCCCTCAGACTTAACACCGTTTTTTTATGTCTCCACCCTTCATCAGATGAGCATAAAAAATCACCAGCTACCCACACAGATTTCGTCTCAGGATCCGCGGGGAAACGTGAAAGCTAAGTTGAGAATTATATTTAGACAAATTACTACACCGCGGTACACAGAAATGTAGAAAGGATTTCTTTATTTGATGCTGCAAAGTTAAACGCTTCTCCTTCACAAGTAAGATACTCATGTCGTAAGGCAACAACAGGCTAGCAACTACAGTAACACAGAATAATATGGAAAGGATTGGGCTGACCATAGACAACCCGACAAATGCTATATCCATTGTTGTGCATGTAGCAAATTGCCGGCTATTTTATTGCCAGCTTTTTTATTTTATTTGGGCGCATAGGTTTTGAATGTGAATGCATTTGACATTGAGAGTTGAAAAAGCATTTGATAAAACAATTGAAAGAAACATGTAAACATTGAATACATTTTTTCTAAGTAAATTATTCATATTCGTTTTTTGTATAAAACAGTTGTGGTTATTTACTGCTTTTGATATTTTAAGTTGAGACAAAGAATGATTTGTGTTTGAGAAGACAAGAGTGTTTAAAGAGAGAGGGTGTTTAAAATGAGTAAAAGTATTTCCAAAGACTTTTCAGTTCATAGTAATGTATAATAGTTCATGCTTAAATAGTGATTTAAAAAGATAAAAAGAGTATTGCATTTAAAGGTAAATGATTACACAAACCTTATGTTAATATTGTTGCAAGCTATTATTGATATTTTAAAGAACACAGGTTAGCCACCTCTCACGATAGAGGGGCTTGTGAGAGAAATTCTCAAATGTCCCTTCTTATTTTGGGGTATTGTGTTTACATATGAAACGTATTAATAGATACAACATTATTAAATAATGTAAAGTCAGATCTTATTGTTGGTGTGCTTTCAATATGAGTTCTGTCTTGTCTCTGTGGTTGCAGAGTGTGAATGGATGTGTTCATGTATTGTATGTGGTATAATGTGCCATGAAACCCCCCTTTGGAAGATCATCCTGAAGGGGGTTGGTGAAGCCTCTTCTGTGTGTAAGTGTTTTGACCTTAGGTTTACGTATGACACACAACAACGGCTGAAGTGTATAAGAAGTGTATGTGTATCATGAGGTGGAGGTGGAGATGATTGGAATAGTGTTTTTAAAGAGATCATATGTATTCTTGTGAATGTTACAAATGTATTGTTCCTAATTATTATAAAAGCTGAGGAAAGGCTGCCTCTCCTCAGTCAACATCTGTGCTCTGCTGGTGTGTGACTCTTGCTTGCAAGCAATAAAGTACGTCTAGAAGAAATATTGAGTCAGAGCTTGGTGTTTGACCAATTCTCCTCTGCACTAGACAAGTGACTGATTTACAGTTGCCAGACATGCACTACATAAAGAAATGATGTAAAGTCTAAATATTTCTGTTGTTTTGCAGGAACATACCTTGCTCACACTTAGTTTGCCAATTGGGTTGCTGGTGAACATTTCGCAGCTGAAGGAAACAATAGTTTTCTCAGAGTGGTACAGACCAAACTTGTATAGCGGTCCTTAACCACTGCACTGCAAATGAAGAAAACATGTCACAGACAAAACAAAACAGTATAAAGAAAATACATTTACCAATTCTAATGAACATGCTCAACATTCATACAAAAAAAGCACTACAAAGTGAGAAATCACAACCGAAGAACTAAGACGTATTTATTTTTGTTATTGTAAATAAATAATTGTTAATGTACAGGGTACATTTTTGGGTCATTTTTTACAAACTTGGTTTAAGTCTTGCTGTGCTACATTCACAGGAAAAAGAGTACGTAGCACAATGTTATTGCAGTGGATACATCTGTATCTTTTTCTAGACCATATTCTTTAATTCATTTTACAAAGACCAACATTTCCCCCATAAGTATGCACTTGACAAAAGTGGCAAGGAAAAAAAAACTGCCTTCACCAGGCAGAAACCTCGATCACAGCAGGACTCAATGGTGGGCTGCCATCTGCCCAGAACGATATCACTAATGCTGAAGTAGTGAGTTATATGCAATAACTCTATAAGACCTACATTATGATACACTATCAGCAAGAGGATTGCTATTTCTGAATGGTTATTATAATTATCCTAATGCCTGTAAACAGGTCAGATTCTGACTTATGCAAGTTTAATAAGTCATAAATGATGGAGTGCTGAGAATAAACTGAGAAGTCTCAAAGTCTGAGGAAAGAAGCTGCTCTGTAGTCTGGCGATATGTCACTAAAATAAAGTTAATTTATTTTCACCTTTGCCATGATACAGTTATAGCTTACAAGATACACAAATAGATCACGTTATTACTATGTATCCTGCAAACAGCTGTTTTAAATAAATATAGTTTTGAAAATGCACGTGCAGGAGGTGGTGGTGATGTTCATACTGCTTTTGTCAGGGGCTGTCAGAATCAACAACAACACAAAAAAGACAGTTCATTTTGGCTGTTTTTATTAAAACAGTAGGTAATTTGACTGAGCTGCATTAAATTATCCTATCAGCCCCGTCAGACTCCTCATTTTACTTATAATGCCTAGAAAAATGCCACATCCTGCACACCTTGCACAGGCACATTCAGCAATGATATTGAAAACCCACTGGCCCCAATCGTGTGTATGAACTTTCTGAGGCGCTGTATGAGTGATCAAAGTTTGATTTACCATTGATAAAATGGTTTTTTGGGTCATAATCATCGCTGCTTCACACATTGCACTTACCCCATTTCAGTAAAGTTTTATGTTGTCTCTCTAAAACATTACTAGTTCAGTAAGGGATGTTTCTTAAAACAAGCTATCCCAATTGTTTCTTTTCAAGAGATACCTGATCACTACCTCTCCTACACCTCTGGAGCTTTCCTTCATGTTAGCAGGGAGTCATTTCCTGAGTTGACTTTTACTTTGTATCCTAAAAGTAGGGCCACATTTGTTTGGCCAGTTAGGGTGTATTTTCTAATCTGCAATTTTTGAATTCTTGTAGGCAGTGATATGTTTTACAGTATGCATACAGCATCCCCAAATTTCCCAGAATGAACATGTTGGATGGAACACGCTAATATTTTTGTTATTTGTGATTTTTTACAAGTAGCAGTGTCTCTGGCTTCCATGGATGTCCTAGGGCAGGGGTCGTGACCTGCAGCAATTTCGCCACCATGTAGTGGCAGTGGGATAGTGGCAATGAATAAAGATTATTTTTAGAGTGATAGAACAACATCATGAGATACAGTATTTACAGATTTATAAATGATATTTCTATTGTATGAAATATGCCTGTTTGCTGCAGCCTGGCAAAAAAGCTAATCGAGCACTAGCTCCTTTCCTGCCCTCCCTATCCCACAAGGTGACATCCTAGCACCTGATTGGCTCACAGGTAGACAGTATCACCCACAGAGGGTGATACTCTTAAGCTTGATTTATGCTACTGCATTGAATCTAAGCTGTACGGTAAAGCATTGCCTGACCTCCCCAGAAATGTTACTACATGATTCAGAAACGGGGACTGAAATTTCCCCAGTTAATACACCACATTCTTCTGCTGTTGCAGTCCCTCCTGACCATCTCATGAGTCCTTCAACTTTGGTGTGTATGGAGAAGCAGCTCTTCCTGCAGACCCTCTGCCCGTCCATTCTGTATAGCCCACAGACACAGCTGTGACCCGAATGTGTCGGTGTGTTTGAAGGAGCAAGTCGAGCTTGCAATCTGCTCGCAGCTGCCAGCAACACATACACACCAGTGTATGTATAAATGCTCACTACAGTGTAGGCCACTTGCATAGGTTACAGCGCTGGCTCTGCATAGACCCTACATGTAATCATAAATCAGCCTGTACGGCTGCTGTGCTCACAATTAATGTCTGTTCTCCTTCATGATAAACAGTATGAAAAAGTGCCAGTTTAAAGCTGCAGATGAGCCATATGGCTTGAATTAGCTGCTTAGCGATTCAAAGCTTAAGGGAGAATTCTATAACTGAGTGGAACTCAAAGATTAGCTTGCTGTGTATGATTTATGGAGGTGTCATGATGTAACAACAATGAAAATAATCGTGACATTTTGAAGTGAAATATTGATATGGTGATGATACTATCCCTATGATAATATGGTTTGAGTATTCCAGCACCTCACAAATTATTTCCATTTGATAATGTTATTCAAATCCTCATTGTAGGTGACTAGTAGTCCAAGGAATAGGCATAGTTCGATTCAACCAGTACCCACACACCCAGTGAGGAAGAAATGTTTTATTTTTCTTTTGCTTTTACTGTCTGATAACATTGAACTCAACGCTGGCCCAGATATAAATTGTCTGAGTACTCCAATTGATTTTAAATCCAGATCAGGGCTTGTGTCATGACTGTAGATCTGTTTGTTGTGTTCTTGTCATGATTTTGTTTTGTGTCTAATTTCCATGTCCTTGTATCTTGTCTTGTGTCTTTTGTTTTTCCATGCCCTCATGTGTCCTTTAAGTTCTCCTGTGTATTTTCCTATGTTCCCTCTGGCTCCCTCTGTCTATTGCTTTGTTCCCTTCATGTTCTCGTGTGCTCCTCTCCTTCGTTATCTCACCTGTTGGTCCACCTCACCTGTTCCTCGTCTTGTCATCAGTGTCTGTGTATTTAGTCTCTGTGTTCCCTTCACTCCTTGTCTGGTCATTGTAATTGTCAGCCTCTGTCTCGTCCATGTTCCCGTTCATGTGCCTGCTCCTGTCTGTTCCTGTCTGTTCCGTGTTCCCCACGGTATGTGTTTTGGATTTGAGTTTTGCATTTTGCATTTTTGATTTGAACTTTGGTTTTGATTTGTACTTTGCTATTTGGTTTGTACTTTGCCCAGTTTTTGGTTGCTACTTTGTCTCTTGCCCCCGTTTTGTCTGCTCCTGTTTTTTCATGTTCAGCTTTACAATAAAGCTCGCTTTTTGTTTCCCCTAGCCTTGCCTCTCGTGTATAACTGCATTTGGGTCCACCTTCCCCTTTCCTTAGTCTTCCCTTTAACCCCCCGCCTGACAGCTTGGTGTTGTACATCTAAATGCTAGAAGTCTATTTCCAAAACTTGACCTAGTGAAAATCTGGGTTAAATCGACTGATACTGACATTATTGTCCTATCTGAAACTTGGCTAAAGAAATCCATCACAGATAAAGACATTGCTATTAAAGGTTACAATGTTTATCGTTGTGACCATCCTAGAAAAGGTGGTGGCATAGCAATATATGTCAGACAGAGATTTCGTGTTACTGTTCTATCATCTCTTTCCCTCAGCAGGCAATTTGAATCTCTTGCCCTGAAGTTGTCACCATTGTAGGCTGCTATAGACCGCCCTCTGCTCATAGTAAGACTTTATCATCATTGAACAAACGGCTTTTCACTTTAGACTTCTATGACATTCTTATCACAGGAGATCTGAACTGGGATTGGTTATCTTCTGTTTTGTTGGTTTTACATCTATGTGTGATTCTTTTAACCTAACACAAATAGTTAACGGGTGAACACGCCCAAACCTTAAATGTCCAGAGATGGCACTATTGTGCGCTATTCCTGTTTGGAAAAAGAGCCAAAGCGAAAAAAATGAGCCACTTTCAAACTCCAGCTTTTCAGGCAAGTTTCAACAGAGGTCCAACACCAATATGCATGATTTAACGAGAGAAATTGTGATTTCCGGGTGATGACTCCTTTAAGTTACAATTTTAAATATGCTTAATTAAGTTAATTTAAGCTTGCCAATTGTGTATATTATGGAAACATCTAATTTATTTATCAAAAGATCATACTGTTATTTTGACTTTTTGGTTGAAATGTACCCCTCATTATAGAATGACCCAATATTTCTGTGTCTGTGTGTTAAACCGTGTCTTAATTCCTCAGCTTTACATGCTTTATACAGGTCGGTTGTTTAAATTTAAATATGTAAGGATACTAACTTGAATTAACTTAATTAAGCATATTTTAAAATGTAAGGATTACTCCAACACAGTACACAGTAAAAGTACTTCATATTATGCATGCAAGTTGTCTAGGAAGTACTAAGTTCAGCAGTATATGAATCATAGACTACTTATGGAAAATAAGCTTTTCATTCCACATCAAAGTTGGGTGAAATATCCCAGGGCGCCGTTTAGCTCAGTTGGTAGAGCGTGCATCCCACGTGCCGAGGCTCTGCAGCGGACCTGGGTTCGACTCCCGACCCGGGTCCCTTTGCTGCGTGTATCACTCCCCCTCTCTCTCACCCTGTTTCCTGTCATATCTTCAGCTGCACTATCAATAAAGCCATAAAAGAAAAAAATACTTAAAAAAAATAATAAAAATTTGGGTGAAATATCCTTAAGTTTTTTCTGTCGTCCTTTACTTTGAAATCCGGACGCATACCTTCGTGATACCTTCAGTTTATTACCGGGAATAATTACTGTAAAAGTATCGTAATTTTCACGGGTCTGACTGTGTGTCTGCCCCACTGTCACTACCAGCAGCTCTTCAGAGCAGTTTCATTACGATTACCGTAAATGTTAGTAGATTCGTGCACTAGAAAACAACGTGCAGCTGATTTGACCAAGCAAACGCGAACCACGGCTGGCTTGACCGCAGTAATCCACTGGGCTGTGTGAGAAGATAGACTCAGACTCTGCATGATGCTGCTAAACAGGCAGCGCTGCGGGCAACAGCTGGCCTGTGGACTGTTGTTTGACCACTAATGACGTTACTTATTATAATATAACATAGCACTAGCACATAGCAAGCCTCTGTAATTCAGTGTGCAGGGCCATCGACTGACGTTATAAGCTAGCCTGCCTGACAATATGACGGCGTTAGATATCTAACACCATCACACAAATTAGTCAGTGTGAACTAAGTTAACAAGCTTTATGTTGAATCGAAATATCAAACAGAGTAGGCTAATAACATGACACCAATCAATTTAATGCTGTAGTTAACAACCCCACCACTGCTCCCTGGCTTGCTGGCAGCCATGACTTGCTTGTCAGAAAGACGTAGTTGGTGTAGACACTAGTCACTAAAACATGTCTGACCAATGGGGAAGCACCCACCCACTGCGGGATGTTTGTGTCAAAATAATTCAATCAAAAAAAAAAAACGACTTCAAAACTTTTTTTCACTTCATTCAAAAAAAAAAATCACTTGAAATCGAAAAAAAATATTTTCAATAAAAAACAACATGATTTTTTTTTTTTTTTAGGGGGGATTCAATTTTATTTTTGCATTTGAACAGTTTCTTCTTTGATTGAAAATATTTTTTTTGATTGTAGCAACTTTTTTGGGATTGAATAAATAAGACACAAATGTCCTACCCATAACATGGCCCAAACACAAAAAAGATTACTTCAACCAAAGAAAACATTTTCAATAAAAAAAAAGTGTTCAAATGCAATTTTTTTTAGTCTCAAATATTTGTTTGCATTCAAAAACTTTTTTTCTATAATTGAAAAAGTAATTTTTGATTGAAGTGATTTTTTTATGGAAAATATATGTTTTTGTTTGAAGCAACTTCTTTTTGATTGAATTATGAAGACACAAATATCCTACCCATAATATGGCCCAAACACAAAACAATATTACTTCAATCAAAAAAGTTGCTTCAAACAAAAAAACCTTTACTTCTATCAAAGAAAATATTTTCAATCAAATGTTGTGTTCAAATGCATTTTTTGAGTCTCAACTATATTTGTGCATTCAAACACGTTTTTTCTTTGATTGAAAAGGGTTGTGCGCAAAGCAAACTTTTTTTTTTTTTGATTTAATAATAAAGACACAAATCTACCTTCATATAAAACAACCCGTAACCTAAATAATCCAAAGAAGTTTTGCAAAGTAGTCAAATTCTCATTTGGGGATGAAACCACAGATGAATTGCCTGCTTGCATAGTAGAAGATGTACATACTCTGGCTGACAAAATAGCCACATTATTTTAATGAGCACTTTGTTTCTTCAGGATCTCTATTTGACGCCTCACATCCACATCAATCTGATATGCTACGGGTTGCCTTCAATCACCATCTATTAATGCTATGGCTCCAGGATTTGATCTGACTCCTTTTGATGTAGCCAAGGTCCATAGGGCACGAGAGCAATTGGATCTAAGTAAATCTGCTGGACATGACAATCTCGAGCCTTTCCTTTTGAGGTCAGCTGCAGACTTTATAGCAGAACCTCTGTGTCATATTTTTAATGTAACTCTTTCTGAAAATAAGATTCTGAGAATATGGAGGTCTGCTTATGTTCTTCCCTTGCTGAAAGGTGGTGATCCCACCATAGTTAACAACTATAGGCTGATCTCTACATTTTGTGTTCTCTCCAGAGTTTTAGAAAAGTTGGTCAGTAAACAACTTAAATGCTTTTTAGATGTTCATGGTCTCCTCTAACAATATCAGCCTATTTTTTGTAAACAGCACAGTACAATAACTGCCACTGTTAAAGTGGTGAATGACATCATAGAGGCGCTAGGCGGCCAGAAATATTGTGCAGCTCTTTGAATAGACTTTTGACACAAAGGCATTTGACACAGTCCTGGCAGATAGACTCCACAAGATTGGCTTATCTAACCTGGCTGTAAACTGGTTTTCTAATTATTTATCAGATAGAATGCAGTGTGTACAGGCCTCCGGGTCTTTTTCCTCTTTCCTCCCTGTCCCAAAGGGCATGCCTCAAGGTTCCATATTAGGGCCACTGTTGTTCACAATTTATGTGAATAATCTCTGTGATAATTTGTCTGACACTGTGTCCCATTTGTATGCTGATGATACAGTAATTCATTGCTCATCTTCTTCAGCTTTAAAATCACTTGAGTTGTTGCAGTCAGCCTTTGACACTGTTCCGTTAGACTCAGCTGAAGTTAGTGCTCAATGCAGATAAATCAAAGACCATGCTATTTTCAAATGGCAAGCAGCTTCCATCTCACCTTCCTAGGTTGTCAACTGTTTATGGGGTTGAAACTGAAATGGTCACATCTTATAAATACTTATGCATTCTAATTGATGAGAACCTTTCCTTTAAACTGCACATCGATAAACTTGTTTCTAAGCTAAAATGGAAATTAGGTGTTTTTTTTTTTTTTTTTAAATAAATCATGTTTTTCATTACAAGTCAGAAAACATTTGACCACCACAACTTTCTTACCCTTGTTGGACTATGGAGACCTGCTTTTTATGAATGCTCCTGATCAGTTTTTAAAGAAATTGGATACTGTATACCACTGTGCTTTGCGTTTTATTACTGGTTGCAGCTATCATGCACATTGTCATGCAGATGTAGGTCCCGAGGGTCAAAGCTGAACTGGACAAAAAAGGCTTTTAAATTTTCTGCCCCGTCTACCTGGAACGATGTGCAAAAGGACTTGAAATTGACACATCTCGTAGCTCTGGGGGATTTCAAGACAATTATAAAAGACAGAGAAATAAGCTCAATTGGATCTTGTCATTGCACTGTGTAATCATGTAATCCCACTCTTGTTTTCCTGTAGTGTGTGTGATCATATTTTATTTGTGTCTTGTGTGTTTGGGGTAACCGTTCTGCTTTTGTGCTGCCGTCTTGGCCAGAAAAGAGGTTTTAAATCTCAATGAGTTTTTTTACCTGGTTAAATAAATATTGATTGATACCTGGTGGGCGTGGTGGTGCGGTCCATTTTGATGCTTCACCATAAAACAGGAAGTCCTTAGAACTTCAACATACTATTTCCCATCTACACCAAATTGCTGAACAAGTAGAGGGTGTCGCCCTGAATACCTCCATGCATAAAAACTGTGTCATATTCATAGTGCCACTTACTGGACATAGGAATTCAGACAAACATCTTATTTACATGACATTTATAGCTTTTTTCCTCCATATCATACACTATAAGATGACATGCAACTAAAAGGTAAGCACATCCTCCGACAGCGTTGCTGCCAATCAATAATCAAAACACAACTGACCACAAATTTGTTTGAGGGATTTTTTTTTACCTGTTGTCCATTTTGTTTTTATGTAGATCGCAGAGAGTTCTTCTGACTTCAGCGTTCATTATTTAATACCGGCAGGAGCAGGCCACCAAATCATAAAGGAACAACTTCCTCATTCCTATCTGGACCAAACTTCACATGTTTGATAAGAGTCCAGCCCTGAACACATAGGCCAATATACAGTCATAGCCACATGTTGGACACAAGAAATGACATTTAACCCCTTGCTGCACTGTCCGAATCACAGACAGTTAAGAGATGCGTACACAATAATCAGGCAATGGGGCCGGGTATGTGGCACGCCCCGACGCACGTAGACTGCGAGGGCCCGTTCATCGCTCCTTGCAGCTTTAATTATTATTGTTGTTGCTTTTTTCTTTATTTATTTATGTGCTTTGTAAAATTGCATTACTTTATATATTTTTATTGTATATAATTCTTTTTTACACTGTTGGCATTCTGTGGACGGCAAAGGAAGAATTTCATTGTACAGAGAAACATGTTTCCTTACTGTACATATGACAATAAACACTTTGAGTCTTAAATCTTGAATCATAATGCTGGTTGCCAGCTACCATTAAACAGAAAAACAAGGTAGAATACAACACAGTAATAAGCTAGATGGCTATTACCACAGGACATGCAGATGAAAGCAAGACACGCTATCCATAGTGCTGTTAATTAATGTTATTGTTTGGACCATCACACTTGCATAGTGTAAGAGTAGATATTATTACAGCGCTATTTGGATGTAATCAACATTTTAATTATGCATTCTTTTCTTAGTCACTATAAAGGATTACAATTACATTTTTAATTATATCTGGCATTTTAATACAAATATGTGATTTACTCCGCAACACTGATCATTGTATAGAGAATAAAATAAATAAAATAGAATTAAAAAGCAAAGTGTATCCACTAGATATCTGACCTTACTATTTATATCAGGATGGACATATACAAGCACACACACAGCAGCATGCACACATATATTATCTGAAAGTTTGTGAACAAACAATACACACACACACAAAGACTAATCTACTTAACACAGACCATTTAAGAGCCCTTTAGCAACATACAGTAGCATAATGTGTAGATTACAAGTGCTTACAGTAATCTTTGCACTCTGCAGGCAAGAAGACAAGCCTCTTTGCGTTCTCCATTGTACATTAGTCAGCATGGAAATTTGCTCGAAGTGCAAGAGGGAGAATTATAAAGAATTTCTATAGACATCAAATCTTAACTATATTCACATAATCCCCCTCGACACACACTCATACCTCCCTTCAACGGCCCTTACACACACACACACACACACACACACACACACACTTGAGCAGAGAGGAGGAAGGGGATTAAGGAAGAAGGAGATGTGTGTGTGTGTGTGTGTGTGTGTGTGTGTGTGTGTGTGTGTGTGTGTGTGTGCCAGAACCAAAAAGTGTGTGCTTGTCTGTGTGTGTACACTTGCATGCATATTTGCAACTGTGTGTGTCCATGTATCCAGTAATCCTGCACTGAGTGAGGGGGCAGAGATAGGGAGGGTGTGCGTGCTCCTGCTGATAAAAGACATCGATCACCAGTTGCTACCAACCGCACAAGATTTTCTCACTTTCTCGAAGTGTTGAGCTCCAAAACTTAAGTCCCCAAAGTGCCCTTTTCTTAATCTCTTTTACTCCCTCACCGAGTTGGCCTGTATGTTGGAACAACTGTTGGAACTATAATGTAATTGTTCTCTTCTAGGGCTGTCGAGATGACATTAGTTTTTAGTTTCTTCTCATTGGTTTTTCACAGCTAATGGTTTTCTTTGGTCCTGTTTTAGTACAGTTTTAGCCAAAATTCCATCAAAAATAAGATTACACTTTGGACACATTACCCCAAGGACTAAAGGGGCAACCGGTGACCAGTGCCCTGTAGTCAAGCAGAGCCCCTGGCCTTAAGCATTTCATAAGTGGGTAAAAATGTTTGTAAAATGACTCCATTTATAAGGTAGGAGGCTGACATGTAAATGGTAGCTTGTCAATCAACCAACATTTTATGTTTATGGCGTTTTTCAAGAGACTCACAGAGTCCACTTTTTGTGGACATAAAAGCAATACACTAGAAATAAATATAAGAAAAAAATGACAGACATAGAGGGAGATCAATTCTGCATCCATATATCAGTATTAGCTGCCAACATTGGCGTACCACAGATTCATCAGTGTATATGTTTTCCGATATTAAAACTTATTTTATGCTGAAAAGACATGCTTGGGCTGATTAATAATCCTGAAATTCCCAGGGATGGTAAGACATAGGTGTCAAGTGGACAGTTTATTATGTAACTGTAAGATATCTCACCTCCAGACTGCAGGTAATGTCATGAATACTTCCCTCATTAAAGACGTATTTGCCCACCCTAATTACACGTTTTTCACCCTGATTAGTTCAATTCATGCTAAACGCAAAACACACCCATGACTAATGGCAAGTCTAAATACAACCCATTTGCAATGTTCACCTTATTTATCTGCACTGAAAAAAAATTGTTTGTGGTGTAGTAATATTTAGGTTAACTTTCACAATTTGTATAAACTGTGTGGACGACGTCCACAACACTCTGGTCGAACAGAGGAGCACTTTCAGCCAGAGATTAATTGCTCCTAAATGCACCACTGAGCGCCACAGGAAGTCATTCTTACCAATGGCCATCAAACTGTACAACTCCTACCTCTGATGATCAGACTCATTTGGCTATTTATAAAACAAAACAAACAATATAAGTATCCATTCTCATTTAACTTATAACGTTACAACCATTTCATTGTATATTGTATATATTTCAGATTGTATACTATACTTTACTATTTTATTATTCATTAGTTTTTTTATTGTCTACTTTGATATTTTATTTTAATGTCTACTTTAATATTTTATTTTATTTACATCTTCATCTTTATCGCTTGTTTCGATTCATGCTGTATTTCTATTTCTACTCTGCACGGAGCATTGAAACAAAAACAATTTCCCCCCGGGGATTAATAAAGTATTCTGAATCTGAATCTGAATCCAAAAGAGTAAGTTTTATTTTGTATTTTCACTTAATAGTCAAAGGTTTCATAGTCATTGCACATGAACTTAGCAATACCTAGTAAGTTGTAATAGTGTTGCTGTTTGTCTACCCGGAAGTGTAAAAACTCTTACAGGTCATGAACTCTCACATGCAATAAGAATTACTTTTCAACTGCTTTTAAAACATTCAGAACCCATGAAATTATAGAAATACTTTTTTTTTTTTTACATTTTAATATCTTGGTTATCTCAAAATATTTCATACAAATTTTAACTTATTAACAACTGGCGTTTTATCTTTAACTTGTTCCCAGGAGAGAGAGAGAGAGAAAAGAATAAATAACCTTTTTTACATAACATTGGCCATTGCTAATGACATACACAGTAATTAATCTAGCATACTTTCATTAAACAAATCCATTCAAGCTCAAATATAAGGGTCTACAATTAGGCTATACTGAGCCTGATCTATTTATACCAGAGATTTTCTTAAAATGAAGTTAACACCTTTTAGAAAAAGGTCACCTGGGGTAAAACTCCCCCTGCAACCCTGATTTGCATTTGTATAGCTCACAGCATTTTCATGAATTTTCAGAATCAGGGGAGGGGGGTCATTGGGGGACAACT
Source organism: Sparus aurata (assembly GCF_900880675.1). Taxonomy (NCBI): domain Eukaryota; kingdom Metazoa; phylum Chordata; class Actinopteri; order Spariformes; family Sparidae; genus Sparus; species Sparus aurata. The sequence continues at coordinate 2,670,801 of NC_044205.1, read as the reverse complement.
GCCAAGCAAGGCCCACGTCAATTTCCGACAATTTCCGTCAGTTTTCAGTGTTGCCTGCAAATTGCCGCGTGCATGATGGCTGGACATTCCCATGGTGTTTATACTTGCATATAATTGTTTGAACAGATGAACGTGGCACCTTCAGGCATCTGGAAATTGCACCCAAGGATGAACCAGACTTGTGCAAGTCCACAATTCTCTTCCTGATATCTTGGCTGATTTCATTTGACTTTCCCATGATGTTACACAAAGAAGCAGTGTGTTTCAGGTGTGCCTTAAAATCCACAGGTGTGTCTCTAATTAACTCAAATGTTGTCAATAAACAATAAAATCAGAATCTTCAAAAGACATGACATCATCATCTGGGCTTTCCCAAATTGTTTAAAGGCATAGTAATCTTACTGTATGTAAACTTCTGACTTTGAAGAAAGTAATAAAAAATTGTCTAAAAAAATCCTTCTCTCATTATTCTGGCATTTTGCAAATAGAAATAATTTTGGTAATCCTAACGGACCTAAAACAGGAAAAGTGATTGTCTGATTTCATGTCAGACAGTGAGAAAAAAAAGCATATGTGTCTTTTTATATAGTGTATGTAAACTTCTGGTTTCAACTGTATATATTCACAAAGTAAATAACAGACCATAAAGTAAACAGACAAAACTATATATGAGGCAAACTTGTATTTCCCAAATGAGGATCTCAAAGAAGGGAAATTAACAATAAATAAATAAATAAATAAATAAATAATAAATAATAATGGGATAGAATAAATTGAAATAAACTAATGGAAAAATAAGGGGTGATGCATGTATGCATGTTCATGTATCTGCGTGTGTGTGTGCATGTGAGTGTTAGTGTTGGGGCCGGGACCATTTAGTTCATCTCCTTAATTTGATTAAATATTTCCACTGTTTTTATCAGCCTTTCTTTACAGTATAACTTATTCCAAATATGTATTTGTTCCCTATTTATAAGAGTTAGTTTTTCCATCTCTAAACTTTGCTCTGTTGTTAATACCCATGCTCTTAATTTTGGTGTATTTGGTTGTTTCCATGCTTTGGTCACCTGCTTCAGGGCAGTTAGTCTCAGTATATTAAAAAAATAAATGTCCTTTGCTCTTATCTTTCCTTTTAAATAAATACCTAACCAATGTTGTACCTGCAGAGGCTCTTTAAGCTCAAAAATTTACTTTAGGATTTCCTTAACTCCTTCCTAGTATGTTGTCAATACAGGGCATGTAAAAAGCATTTGTATATTATTCGCCTCCTGTTCTCCGCATCTTCGCCAACATCCATCATCTAATCCAGGGAAGCATTTCTTGAGTTTCTCAGGTGTGCTAAAGAATCTCATACTCACTTTCCATGAAAACTCCCTCCAGTATTTTGATTGTGAGATATTCTGAAGTTTTCACCTTAGTTTAGTGTGTTTATTTCGGTCTTGTAAGAAAAAAAACAAATACAATAGACAAATATAAAAGTATAAATACAAAACAAAACAAAACATAACAAAACAAAAACAAAATAAATCAAAAACAAAAACAAATCAAAACAAAAACACAACAAGCAATACAATACACTTTGACCGAAAAGGTGTAGGCTGAAGCATCAGCTTATTTTGCCTACCCTTCTTAAATTAACATTTTCCGTTTGCTCATTTAAAAAAAAAAAAAAAAAAAATCACCTAATGTTCTTCTCCACTTTTCTGTTGTTATGTTGATTTTTAAATCTTTTTCCCACTTTTAACTCTTTTACGTTACTCTCTACCTCATTATACTTCTGCAGGATCTTAGAAATTCTTGACAGATTTCCTTTGTTTTTATTTCTGTTTTGCGTCATATAATTAATCAGTTCATGCTCTGATGTCCCCTCTTCTAAAAATCTACTCATGTAGCTTTTGACCTGCAGGTACTTAAAGAAATGTTTCGATTCTAATTCATATTTGCCAGATATAATATCATAAGAGTTTATTGTGGGATTGTGTCAGTCCCTTTTTAGCCCAACCTTCCAGGATTTTATCTGTTCTATTAGGAATAAAGTTTGGGTCCTCTGCCATCTCTCTAACTAATACACAGTCATTATCCATTTTTAATGTTTTACAAACGCGTTTCCAATTGGCCAATGTATTGTCAATGCAGTAATTCTGCCCTGTATAGTTTGTCCATTGCGTTCTTCTGATGAAGGGCAATATCCCAATGGATATTCTTGCCATTTCTTTTTCTATATTAATCCATTTGGTTTCTGTTTCACTTTCTGTCCATTTCATTATTGTGAGGAGTTGTGTAGCCAGGAAATAACCCTGTAAATGTGGGAGCCCTAACCCACCTTCCTCTTTTGGTTAACATAAAGTTTTAAATTTAATTCTCTGCTTTTTGTTGTTCCAGATAAAATCTGAAATAATTCTGTTACAGTTTTTAAAGTATTTCTCTGGTACTACAATAGGCAATGTTTGAAATAGAAATACGAATTGCGGAAGAACCATCATTTTAATAGTTTCTACTCTGTTTAGGAGGCTATGTGGCATTAATCCCCATCTACTCAAATCTTGCCTTATCTTAGTAATTAACGCACAGTGGTTGTTGTCATACAGTTCCTCTAAGTGTTCACTAATATTGATCCCTAGGTATTTTACCTTCTTATTCTCCCATTTAAAGCTGTAACACTCTTTCAATGCCTGGCTGGGTTGTCTCCCTATTATTTAGGATTCACATTTACTCCTATTTAGTGTGTACCCAGAGACTTTACCATATTCAGCAATTGTTTTCATTAATTCATGTATTGATTCCTCTGGGGATGTCAAGTATACAATAATATTATCAGCATAAAGTGCCAGTTTGTGAGTTTCTTTTCCAATTTGTATTCCTTTTATCTCAGTGTTCTGTCTCACTGCGGCTGCTAATATTTCAATATACATAGCAAAGATAAGGGGAGAGAGAGAGGGTCTCCCTGCCTAGTACCTCTCTGTAGTCGAATTCTTCTTGACAAGGTGCCATTAGTTTTAATTCTTGAGATTGGGTTACTATATTTCGCTTGTATCCGTAAACAAAATTTGTTATCTACCCCAAAACTGTGAAGCATCTCAAACATAAAGGGCCAACTCACTAAATCAAAGGCCTTTTGAGCATCTAATGTTAATAATACTACATCAATATATTTATTTTGAGCATAATAGATTACATTTATTGTTCTCCTAATATTGTCTGCCAAATACCTTCCAGGAATTAATCCACATTGATCTGCATCAATAACATCAGTAATTATGGTCTTTAATCTGTTTGCTTATATTGCTGATATTATTTTATAGTCTGTGTTTAGCAATGATATAGGCCGATATGATGAGCATTTTGTAGCGCCTTTTCCCTCTTTCAGGATTAATGTTAAAATTGAAAATTGCCATGTTTGAGCCCATTTTCCTGTTTCTAGCGCATAATTATATGCTTTCTTAAGTAATGGATCTATTTGCATTTTACATTTTTTATAAAATTCATTTGTGAATCCATTGTCACCTGGTGATTTTCCTCTTTTCAGCCCTTTTATTTGTTGATTAATTTCTTCTATCGTGATTGCTTTAGTCAAAACCCTATTTTTTTCCTGGGGTACCTTTGATAACTGAAGCTCCCTTAAAAACGTAAAAAATCTGAGTATTATCAATTTTAAAACATCTTTGTACACGGTTTCGTAATATTTGGCAAATTCCTCTGCTATTTCTTCTTTATCTGTTATTATTTCACCTTGTTCTACTTTTAATTTTGTAATATAAGCTTTTTTTTATTTGATTTTTAAGATTATACGCCAGGATTTCCATAGAGTTTGGTCCTCCATCATAAGTTTCCTGTTGTATGAATCTTATTAATCTATCAATCTCAGATATACACAATTTATCTAATTCAGTCTGTTTTTCCTTTGATTTCTTCCAGTCCTCATCACTTTTTGTCTCCCTGTGTCTATCCTCCAATTGTTTTATTTGTTCTGATAGCCGTTTTTGCTGTGCTTCTCTAGTCCTTTTCTTTGCCGATGCATATGCAATAATTTGACCCCTTATAACTGCTTTGGCACCTTCCCATAGTATAATTGGGTCTATTTCTTCAGTGTCATTTATTTTTACATATTCAGTTATTATATTTTGCATTCTTTCTACGAATTTTTTGTCTTGCAGGAGAGAGTTGTTTAATCTCCAAATTGATGTTCTTTTTGCATTTTTTAGTTTAACTGTAAGTGAAATTGCAGCATGGTCCGCTATATTTATAGAGCTAATTGTACAGTTTTGAGCCAATGATACATCTTTTTTAAACATAAAAAAGTAATCTGTTGTAAACTAAATGTCTCCCTGAATAAAATGTAAATTCTTTCCTGTACAGATGGAGTGTTCTCCAAACGTCAACTAGACCTATCTCTGTACACGTTTTCCTGAGGATACTTTTGGGGTTTAATACCGGATTAAAATCCCCCCCCCCCCCCCCCCCCCCCCCCCTTATGACAGTCCCCTTACATTTTGTTGTCATTAACTCTATTAATTCTAGCATGAAATCTGGTCCTATGTCAGGCGGGTAGTAAACATTAAGAGATGATATTTCCATGCTGTCTATTTTTCCAACTGCTAACACAAATCTCTCCTCTTTGTCTTTAATACAACTTTCTTTCTTGAAACCTATTTTGGACTTAATTATTGTCGCCACTCCTCTACTGGCGGAAGAATATGTACTATAGTATACCTGGCTATTGAATTCTTCCTTTAACTTTTCATGCTCCTGTCTCCTCAAGTGTGTTTCCTGCAGAGATATTACATCTGCTTTATCTCTCTCCATCTGGAGTAAAATCTTCTTCCTTTTTACTGCATTGTTCAGTCCATTAGCATTCACTGATATTATCTTCAAATCACTCAATTAACAGGTGACAAATGCATGGGTCTATCTGTCCTCTCCCCCTTGTTGGTAAGTATGAGATTATCAGTAATGGAGTAGTGAAAAGGAAATACAAAAAAACCTACCCCACCGGCAAGTACATAAGATGGAAGCGAAAAAAAATAAAAAAATAAGAATCTCTAAAAGTGTCAGTTCCAAAAAAGATATTTATTTCAACCATGTGTTCCTTCATGATTGTATTGGCGTACTTCTAGTCGCCTCTAAAATTTATACCAACTGAGTTTACAATTTACTCATGTCTACAGTGCCAACTGTTCCTCTTACCCCACTGTCTATGGTCTTTTCATCCTGTAGCCTACAGAAATCAGTAGTATGAAGCAAGAAACAAAGATAAACAAATAAAGCAAAACAAAACGTGGAGTTACTTCCCCCCTCCCTCTCCCCCCTTTTAGCTCTTTACATTTCCTTTAAATTTAAATTCCCATTTACCAAGATGTAATTTCTCTCCATTTGCATCTTTGACAAATTATACTTCATTTCTCTGTCTTTACAGTCTTCCACTCCATGCTTCTATGCGAAGTGTTCAAGTTTATACTTATATATATAAAAAAACAAACAAACTGAAAAACACATTAATATTGGAGAGATTGAGAAGAAAAACAACAAAACACACATACACCCATCCCACCCCCTCACCCCTCCCACAGGAGCGCACTTCAGAATACCCCATCCTTACATAATTATACTACTTTCCTACTCAAAAAAAATAATTAATTAATTAAAAAATAAAAATAAAATAAAAAGGAAAAAAAATAAAAAGGTAACCATGACCCCATTAACCATTACTGTACATCTCTATGATCTTAACCCCCTGCACCCCCACCCCCTCACCCCCCTGCACACCCACACACACGCACAGAGAGAGAGAGAGAGAGAGAGAGGGAAAGAGAGCGAGAGAGAGAGAAAGAGAGAGAGGGAGAGCAAAGGCCTGAGCCTTGTGAACAATGAATCCAGCCCAAATTCAGAGCAAGTTCATAGGTGAGATAGTTCATCAAAAGTTCGGATTTCCTTACTTTCAGCTTCACCTATGGGGATTAGTCCTCAGGTTCTTTGACTGTGATCCACTATTGGACTGGGATAGACATTGTCCGCTCAGTCTCCATTCCTTCTTCTGCTGTGTAGATACCTCTCTGCTCCAATTCCCTCTTTGCCACTTCTGCATTTATGTAGGTTGTTGTAGTGCCATCCGCGTTAAACACCTTAAGTCTTGCAGGGGCCAGAATGTGGGATTTAATCTTGTGCTGTCGTAGATGTTCCCGTATCTTTCTATATGGGGCTCGTTGTTGTTTCATTCTAGTCGTGAAATCATAATCCATATAGATATGTGCTCCATTAAATAAAATGTCCTTCTTTGACCAAGCTGCTTTAAGAAGATCTCTTTTACCATCATAGTTCGCCAAACTTACTATGATCGGTCTCCTGGCACATTCCCCTTCCTTCCATGTGCCAATTCTGTGCGCTCGGGTAATTTGGGGCACAGTTTCCATGTGTAAAGTTTCTTTAAACAGCTTCTGTAGGAACGCATTAACATCATTGCCTTCAATCCATTCGGCAATGTTGTAAATGCAAACATTGTTCTGTCTAGATTTATTTTAAAGAAAGTCCATCTGATCCCCCATCTCCACGATGAGAGTGTTACATTGTTTCAGCGTTTTCTGATGAGTAATACTCTCGTCCTCGAGCTCACTCACCCTGGCTTCCAGCTCCAGCACTCTGGCATTTGTTGTCTCCGCGTCTCGTATAAGTTCTGTAGTTTGTTGCATTATTTTCTTCATATCCCGCTCTGTTTCAGCTCGAAACTCATTAAACGCTGCCCTGAGCGCTTTGATCTCTCCAGCTACTGAGTCTTTCAAATCAGCAAACAGGTGTTTGATCTCACTGGCGTCTGTTATTGTTTGCTCCTGTGCTGTTTGGCTTAAGTCTGATCTAACTCAGTGTTGTTTCCTCTCAGATCTCTCGCTCTTGTCCTCGTAGGCATCCCACAAATGTTTTCTTCATTGCATGCTTCCTTTTTGTTTTACAGTATTTCAAATTTTAACGCATTCTTTGGGGCTTTGAGGACGCATTTCACACTGCCGCCATTAGTCACATGACCGGAACCAAATCCATCTTGAAGTTAGATGATGAGCAGCGTTTTTCTCTGTAATGTTAAAGTCTGTGTAAAGCAGAAATACATTTGTGTTATGAGTTTGTCACACCACAGAAACGTGTCATTGACCACTGAGCCAAATTTGAAAGATTAAAAAAATTGCCAAGTATATAAAATTAGGTCTCAAAATGATGGAAAAACAAGCACTTCTCTCTGCTGTGAAACGCTGGGGGTGTGTCAGTTAGAGGCGCTGGAACCACGCCCAAGCAGGGAGGGGAGCCTCCTCCGTGTACTGTACAAGGATGTAACCTACAGTAACAATGGAAGCTAGCAGCATCATCGGACAGACCCAGCCCGACCTGTTTGAACCATCAGAGCCAGAAACTGACTCTGAGTCAGACACTGATAGTGCTCAGCCTCGTTCCTCACAGTCCATGTTTTACATTACACACAAACGTAAAACCCCAGTCTACATATAATTCCTTGTCATAGCTATTGGTGCACATAAAATATTACCTGTAGATAGTAATTGTGCTGTCAGATGGACTCCGCTCAGGGAATGAGGCCAAATCATGTCATGATTAAACACAATAACATTTGCTAACATTACATGGGCATGACAGGATGCACGATGAAAAATCACTTTCAGGATTTGCACCTTCAGCAAAATGCATTTAATTGCTCAAATGTAAAATATTAATAACATACATAAGCACACACTTACACTTAGAGCGTAGATCTGGCCCAAAAAAAATCAAGCCCGACCCAACCTGAGCCGAGCCCGTGCAGTGATGCCAGTAACGCGTTACTCTAATCTGACCACTTATTTCAGTGAGGAGTAATCTAACAGGGTAATATTTCCAAACCACTAATCAGATTAAAGTTACTTTTTCAAATCACTATGCGTTACTATTATTTTTGTCATTTTCCTTAGTAACTAAGTAACCACTCAGGGAGTGACGTCACGTGCGCGAGAAGTCACGTTTTCAGCACGAGGACACTCACATGTAAAACCACACAGCGGCACAAACAACATGGAGGGAGGAGAGAGATGCGCCTTTTGTTGCTGGAAATACAGTCATTATTTTGAGTTATTAAAAAAAAACAACACACACACACACAAATGCTTGATCAAGGGCTGGCACGACCTGGCCCGAGGATATTGACGGGAAATATCGGCCCGGGCTCGGGCAGAGAATCTAAACTCTACTTACACTCTCTGGCGGGCACGTAATGCCGGATGAGAGACCTGTTGTCGGTGGGACGGTCACAGGCGGGCACATAATGCCGGCGGCGGAGATGAGAACATGCGCTGTCGGCAGGATGGGAGGATGCAAGCCGGGGACGAAGAGGGTCGGTTCGGCGTCAACAGACTCTTGAGCTATCCAGACTTTACCTGGTGACAGTTGCTGTAACTATCGTGGGTAAAGTGGACACTGCAGAGACGAGTGATGGTGGTGACTTTAAACTCTCCACAGTAGCTCGTCTTGACAAAATCGAACCACCGTTTCCTTACGTTGTCGTCCGTAGGAAACTTAAATAAACCAACGGCACCGTTACCCTGCACACTGTGGCATCCAGGAAAGATGCACGAGCGATATGGAGGAGACATGACTGTTTAGCTGACTGGTTGACTGGTTAGCTAGCTGTAAACTATTCTAAGAGATGCTATCCAAGACTCGAGAGGGAGCGAAAAAAACACAGAAGCTAATGCGCTGAATGTATTTAAACTGCTTCCGCAGCAGGGCCGGGTTTATGCAAATCATGGCCGCGTTATTTCTGACCCGCCCATTAAATCCTGAACACAGAAACTTTGAAACACAGTTTGTGAGCCTAGCTCCACAATTCAATTCTAAATGGTTGAATGGCTTTTTACATGTTTAAAGGAAATACATTTATGACCTTTTTAATGTGTTTAGAAGAAAATGGCTGAATTTGCTTTACCCAGACTTTAAGGTAAATCTTGTTCACACTCTTGTTCACTAGTACTAAAAGTACTGATGTAGACATGTATAGTTCGTACTTTAATATTCAAACTGTACTTCTAAATCAGACAAAAGGATTGCAATCGTCCAGATAGCTGTAGGCAGTAAGTGTGGGGGAAGATGAGGTCAAAAGGTTTAGGTGCAGTAAAGCTTGAATTTGGATGATGCTTAAAAAACAAAGATTAATGCAAAATAAAAGGTTATGAGTGGGTTAGCATGTGTTAATTCCAAGGTAGATTAAAATAAAGTCTATCTATTGTGTTACATTAAATCGGAATAGGCCTTTATCTGCTATTAGGCAAATTGAAAATGACAGTACCATGAAAACCTAAATGATGACCACATTCTGGAATGCAAGTAAAAATATTTATGCTTTTGATATTTTGCTTAATTCAAGTGAAGTCAACTCACCTTTGTTTATATAGTGCTTTACACATAATGCAGTAGATTGTGTGTGACAGAGAGAGAAAGAGATGCTTATGTAATTGAATATGTCAGCCTACAAATAAAAATATATAAACATTTATTTTATTTTCTTCATAATCTTTTCTTCACAAAGAAAACGATACCACGCTGATACAATTGCTACTGGCTGTCTAGCCATGTTGCTTTGAACGTGATTGGTTGATGTGGCTGTCATCAAGAAAACTGGCCGCCTTCTTTATGAAAATACGTCACTTTCAACTGAGTACGGCACTACCGTCAGTCGGGCTATCTGACCACTAATCGATTACCTGGATTATTTCCTGGATTATTTTACATCTGTTTGTCATGTTTTTTGTTTTTTGAGCAATTCTGAGTTGTGGGATTTCAACGTAAAAAAAAAATGGAGTATGGACGCAGTTGAAGGGTCAGACGGGTCTATTTGGTCAGCTAACATTAACCCTGTAAGACCCAAATATAGAAAAACCTAAAAAAAAAAATGTTTTGACCCTTCAGATGTTGTTGTAGGAGGCCTCTGATGCAGAAATGAAAGAGTTTAAAAAAAAAAAAAATGTTTATGTACGTGAACTTCACATTTACAACTGTTCTCCTGCTATATCAGGTAAGAAAACATTGCCCTGCCAGTTTCTGGCTCTGATGGTTCAAACAGGTCGGGCTGGGTCTGTCCGATGACACTGCTAGCTTCCATTGTTACTGTAGGTTAAGTCCTTGTACAGTACATGGAGGAGGCTCCCCTCCCTGCTTGGGCGTGGTTCCAGCGCCTCTAACTGACACGCCCCCAGCGTTTCACAGCAGAGAGAAGTGCTTGTTTTTCCATCATTTTGAGACCTAATTTTATATACTTGGCAATTTTTTTAATCTTTCAAATTTGGCTCAGTGGTCAATGACACGTTTCTGTGGTGTGACAAACTCATAACACAAATGTATTTCTGCTTTACATTACAGAGAAAAACGCTGCTCATCATCTAACTTCAAGATGGATTTGGTTCCGGTCCTGTGACTAATGGCGGCAGTGTGAAACGCGTGATTTTGAGACCTCATTTTATATACTTATCTCTTTCAAATTTGGCTCAGTGGTCAATGACACATGTTTCTGTGGTGTGACAAACTCATAACACAACTGTATTTCTGCTTTACATGGACTTTAATACATTTGGGTCCACCTTCCCCTTTCCTTAGTCTTCCCTTTAACCCCCCGCCTGACAGCCTATAAAAGGCACAATGGAGAGGATGTTTATCTTTGTTTAAGAGAAGGGTTATAGATGCCAAACATAAAGACTGAGGGAGACAGCCTCTCCTAAAACAAGCATTGATCATAGCAAGAAAAAGAGGCAATAAATCATTTGAAAATTGACTATAAAACTCAATTGGCAGGCCATCTAAACCTGGGCCCGTATTCACAAGGACTTTTATCTTAACGTTAGGAGTACTCAATCGGACTAAAAGTTTTTATGTAGGAGTCGTTTCTTAAAAGTAATTCACAAAGCCGCTGAGACCCACTTTTAGTTATGAAAACAGTGAACTCCCAAACTAGAAGTAACTCTCTGTTGCTATGGATGACCGTGGCTGGTCATATCTCTTCTCCGCCGGCTCCAGACAAAGGAGATGATTGTACGGGAAGCCCGCAAGAGACGAGGCAGCCTCCAATACCGAGGAACACCGGTGCATATCTACAAAGACTACACTCCGGAGGTCCTGGAGCAACTACTGTGACACCATATCAACACTGTACAATCTGGGCCTCGGACTGTCTCTCCTGTTCCCGGCCCAACTACAGATTACGCTGGCAAACTGCTGATAATTGGCCGCTCCAACCTCTTTTTGGCTCAGAGACCAGACGTTGAAGCTGACTAATAAACTCCAGCTCGACCGACGGCAGGCTGCACTAACTGCACTGTCTAGCCTTTCCGGGGCTGGACCCACTTCGCTTTACCAGGGATTACGGATCCTGGGCCCGCACACAACTGAAACAATGTTCAGCAGGTGAGCTCCCGGATAGCTTGGGGCTACCTGGCAGCTAATTGGTGGCCCGGTGGATGACATTTCATAACCTTAGAGAGACAAAAAAACAATGAAGACACTGGACCAGAGACATGGTAAACGGAGTCAGTAATGCAGTCAGACACTTTAAGGCCCCCACACACCGCCCAGACTCAAACCAACAGCCAACTGCCTTTATCTGACCACTCCATTGCCTCTCTTCTGACCCATTCAGCAGAAAAGTTGCATTGAAACATGCTGCCTCAACAGCTGCCAGTTACACAGTAGCGTGTATGTTCTGCGCTTGAGCGAGGTTGGGTGGCGCTAGTCTTGTGCCGTTAATCCAAAACATGAAAACAGGAAATGACGGAATGGAGTGCATAGAAAAACAAAGCGCACATCATAGAGTTCAGTGGCACACACTGAAGTACGCCCCTCCCACACGCTGATTCGCTAGCACACCGCCAATCAGAATGGTCATACAGCTAGCACACAACCAATCAGAGTATCCAATGGCTCAGACAGCCGACAGCCAACGTTCTCAGACTTTGCAAGTTGAATTGGAGCAGACACTGTCCATGCAGTCCCAAAAGCTTCCAGTACACCGAACAGATTTGTTCCCAAATTCGTCTGAGTCTCCCCAAACGCTTCAGATGGCCAATGGTTGGCTCAGTGTGTTTCAGGCTTTAAGATCTCCTTTTTTCCTTGAATTGTCGAAGGCGATATTTCCAGTGTCGTTTTCTCTTTGGCTGTGTGCCTATATATACAATTTAGATAATGGTGAAAACAGCCAAAGTGTCCCATGATGGACTGTTTCATACACTGTCCGGATGTAAATGGAACACGTTACTAGACGTGGGTTAAAATATGGATTCATCAATGCATTGCAATATATTTTTTCCCAATCCAATATCAATTCAGAAAATCCTCTGAATCGATTCCGGCAAGCAGCAGCCCCAACCACTCGCTGTCCCTAGCGGGACGCCTATACGTCCCCATCTCCAGCAGCTGGAAGCGCCTCGCCTGCGACCTCGCTCGAGGGTCGGAGGATGATGCGCCGCGGAAACACCATTGGAGCTGCGGAGGCGGGTAGCCGATGTCTGACGCACCGCTCTTTCAGAGACTGTAAACTCCCAGCGCAGCTGGTGTCACCCTGGCCGCTGCACTGTGCGCCCGCAGGTAGCACTCTCCTCCGGGGAGAGAGAGGGGTTCAGTGTCAATGTTTTACCCCCTCGTGTCTAGCCGGAGGGCGGAGGGAACACTGTTATGTCTGTTTTTATGTCAGACAAAAATGTACCATTCAGCCCCAGAAACAATACAGCTTTCTCAGCTTAACTATGGTTGCACTACTTTATGACTAAACACATCATGTGCCTTTGTTTACATTTCAATTCGAACTAGACTTCCTAGAGGAAAGATTTATAATTTAAGAGTAGTTTTTGAATTTAAAAATAGGTACAGGTACAGGTATTATAATGAATTATTTGTTTATTACTACTTATTACAGAATCGATATCAAAGCATTTAAATCAATAGTGATATTGAATCGAATTCCAACCTAAAGAATCTAAATCAAATCGAATCGTGAGGTTCTTAACAATACCCGGCCCTACACGTTACTGAGAGAGAGAGAGAGAAAGAGGAGGATGAAGATGAAGTTGCCTTGACCCTGGACTATGATTATGATTAGGATGATTAGGATAAAAATCTACTGATCTGATCTGCCTGCTAAATAAAGACTCTTTGAAAATAGCAAGCAATTATTGACAATTCTCGCCTGGGCCCATGTTCCACTTTAAGGCCCACAATCAACCCTCATAGTAGGATAATATGGGAGGATTATACATTTCCTAAATTGTTACAGTCCTGTGAGTATTTCAAATTGTGGAAAAATAGTTGTTGTTTACAGTTTGATGAGCCCATGTGACCTTTGTCTTTTTTAGACAGGCCCAAAACCTAGTTTAAATGAAAGCTATGAATCTACCCTTTAAAATGCTACCAAACATGCCCTCATAAAAGATGAGTAAAGCTCTAGAAAATGAGCATGAAGTAGGATATGCACCCGCGTCTGGAGGCGTATTTATTGTAGGGGGTGTTTAACTTCATGTGCTGATAACTGTCACAAAGCTACCACTTAGGATGGGTTATCATACCAAACTATCATCTATGGACATGTGCCATTTCAAAAACTGTTTTGCCACCTAGGTTTTGCCACCTTGAGTGGTACAGAGATGTCAAATTTTGGCCTTTGGCCCATGGACTATATCGGGCATAATTAACCCTGATTTTCAGGTTTACAGACCCAGCCTTAAACCTCATGAAGTACTGGCAGACTCCTCGGGGCCGTCCTGGTAAATATCAAACGTGTTTGATATCTAGGATTCAAAATCTGGACTGTGATTGTCATTATGTCATTTCTTTCACATTAGTCAATGAGAGGGATATCTCAGAGAGAAGAAATAGAATGACGGCTTTCCTCCCTTTATCAATTTTATCACAAACATGTCTAGCAAATTCTATTCCCTGGGGGACATCGAGAGGGCTAAGTAGCCGGTTAATGGTGGAGAATAACATTCTGGGGTTATTTTGCTGGTCTCCAATGAGAGTGGTGTAGTAGTTTGTTTTAGCCTTGGAGCGAGCTTCTTTATAAGACCTAACGTGGTCTTTGTAGGCTTCATGGTGGACGGTGAGGCCAGATCTTTTATAGAGCCTATCCAGGCAGCGACCAGTAGTCTTAAGGGTGCGGAGTTCAATGGTGAACCAGGGGGCAGAATGGGTAAAGGAGACAGTCCGGGTTTTAAGAGGGGCAAGGGAGTCAAGACCCCAGGAGACAGCAGTATTATAGTGGGCCACCAGCCCATCCAGTGAGGAGTCGAGGGGATCAGAGGCCAGGTGGGTTTCCAGGATGTTGGTCAGGGCCAGAGTGTTGCCACTGTGGGCCACTGTCTTGATGTTCCTGTATGTGATATTTCGACTTATGCGCCTCTTGGGCACAGGGACAGGAACAGTGAAGAGGACAGCATAGTGGTCAGAAACAGCGAGGTCCAGGCATTGTAGATGGGAGGGAGCTGTGCCAGTGGAGCACACCAGATCCAGTGTGTGGCCTTTGACATGGGTGGGACCTTTAACATGCTGTGTGATGTTGAAACAATCCAGGAGTGACAGGAATTCAGAGGCAAAGGGGCAGCTGGTGGAGTCCACATGGATGTTGAAATCACCAAGCAGGAGTGTAGATGTAGATATAGAGCAGATGGAGGTGAGTAGTTCAGACAGCTCAGACAGGAAGGTGGAGGAGGCTTTTGGAGGGCGGTAGATGAGGACAACATGTAGCTGTGTATGCCCAGCCAGAGAGAAGGCTGCACATTCAAATGAGGTGACATTCTGCACTGGAAGTTGTTTAACCAGGATGTCGGCTCGATGTATGACTACCAGCCCACCACCACGGCCCTTAGAGCGGGGCTTCTGGATGTAAACATAGCTTGGGAGAGTGGCTTGATTCAGAGTAAAGAAAGCATTGTCAGTCATAAACTTGCGTCTGGAGGCTCTGTGCATATAGCGGGGGCGATGAAGGAGACCAAGAGATTTAATCTCAGCGATGGAGTTTGGGGTGAAGTTACAGCAAAGGTCCAGGAGCTCCAGCGCTGAGTATTTAAAGACCCCGTCAGCAGCGGCGGAGCAGCGACCAACCAACATCATCGCAGGTCGGGGGAGACCACAGCAGCAGAGGAGAGTGATACAGGAGCCAGGCGGTGAAATAATCCTGAGGTTGTAGTGGAGAGAGGACCAACGGAGTAATGCTGGATAGCCCACAGAGAACTGAGAACGCCGGTTTGGAAGTTAGCGTTGCCAATGGTTAATTAGCGGGGCTAACAGCGGGGCTAACAGCTGATTGACGGAGAAAGGCGAGTCCACCGGGGCCAGACGTTCAGGTGTGCAGCCTTCAAAGTTTGTAGCGTGGCTCTAGAGCTTGTAAATACAGTTTGGCTTTCATATTTTCAGCAGAAAAAGTTGTTTTGTTGTGGATGAAGCAGCGATATTAACGCCAGAGTCCTCTCGCATCCGGTTGCCATGGAAGTGACATATGAAGCAAACAGTTACAACAGAGAAGCTTAAAGACATAAACCATTTGAAAGATTGTATTTTTTTTTTATCAATAATAAACCAGCACAGGTTTACTCTCAGAACTGACATCATCTGAATTCTTGTAAATCCGATGGGAGGAGAGAGATCCATTCACATTGTAACACAGCAGCAGATGCTGAAGATGTAGCTGGCAGATAATGACTGGTTTTCCACAGCTTGATTGCAGCCATTCACATTCAGACTGCTGAGGTCAAACTTGGTCCTTGCTTTTAACAAAAGCTCTGGCACAGTGGAGTTTTTAATTTCTATTCACTGCATGAGAGCTGGTTGGAGAATTCAGATAGAGGAGGTAAACTGCCATTCCAAGCTCTATATCCAGATTGTTATTGTTGAGTAACCAGAACAACCCCTTTTGCCTTAAAAAAAATATTGACCATGAAATAGCTTGCAAAACACAGTGTTTGATGCTCAGCATGAGTTTACTAATCTGTGTTCAAATTGTGTGCAATAACAGAATAAGAAGTACAGCCAGCTGACAGCAGCACGGCAGGTATTATTTATGTACAGAAATGATTGAGGAGCTGGCATTTTGAAGGGACTGCCCTGTTTAGAGAGGCAAATGTGACTTCTGGCAAATATGCACAGCTGATGTGGCAACAGTCAAATGTTGTAGCTTTAATAAAAATAGCCGTTGATTAAATTGGAAAAATGAGGGTGCAGCCAACACCAGATATGGCAGTAACTATGCCTAATAACTCGGACTCATCACCGCAATAATGGAAATATTAAGGATTCAATTAGGTAAGATATGAAAAAATGGAAGCTTCTATCTGTCGCCATACTGGAAAAAAAATGTCACAATCATTATTCTGCAATGTTTTCTGTTTCGTTTTCATAATCTGCCATAATACAGAGACAACACGTGTTCACTCTAGTTTGGTCAGTTGTCATAAGCTTCAAATCATGATAATAATTATAATAAATATAGTGGCTCACCTTCGTCAGTATCGGCGCACACTGGGTTGACAGGCTTGTACGTGTGCAATTGTACAGGTACAGAGGTAAGTAAAAGGAAGTGCATGAACACAGCAAAAGTCCAAAACTTTCCCTTCGTTTTTGCCGTTTTATTATTATACACAATCTCGTGGTTAAAACAATACTCTGAACTGCTGGCATGGTCAAAAACCGTCTGGCTTTCTTGGCGTGCACACCTGTGCTGATTAGCACACCCTACTAAATAGAAACCACCACAGACCTGAACAGACACTGCCACCTGTCTGCAAAAATGTGCACAACACCCAAAACAAACAACGAATGAACAATCTGGCTCCTACAATAAATTACATTTATATAGCGTCCTTCAGGGTACCCAAGGGCACTTAACAAAGTGGAACAAACATATATGAAAACAAAAAAAAACAAAGAATAAATGGAGCGCCTGTCAGTCAGCATAGAGGGAACAGCCACACCGCCATCAACACCGTCGTCAACACCTCCTTCAGCACCGCAGGGAATAGCACCTTCCGTCTAGAAGCAAACTTGCGTCTGGAGGCCCCGTGCACACAGCCGGGGGGGGGGACGCAGGAGGCCAGAGATCCAATCCCAGTGATGGAGCCTAGGGTGAAGTGACAGCAGAGCTGAACATGCGCTCATTTTCATGCGATGAACACCTGAAGACCCCACCAGCAACGGCAGAGCAGCGACCATCCAACATCGCCATGAGCTAGGGGAGACCACAGCCACAGAGGAGAGTGACAAAGGAGCCAGGTGGTGAAAAACCAAGGTTGTGGTGGAATGAGTACTTAATACCCACAGAGTATTAATTACGTCTACTTATAAGTTAGCATTGCTATGCTAACAGCTGATCTGCGGAGAAAGGTGAGTCCATGGAGCCAATTTTTCATGTGTGCAACCTTCAAAGGTAGTAGCGCAGCCTCAGAGCTTGCAAAGACAACTTGGCTTTCTTCTTCAACAGAAAAGAGCCGTTTTGTCAGGGATCGAGAAGCGGCAATATTCACGCCAGCGTCCTCTCACATCCGGGTTCAGTCAAATCATGACACTCTTACCATCCCTATAGCATCTGTTTTGCAGTCAGACGGCTTCAAAGCCAAGAAAGCAGTAATAGATAAAAAAGATACGCCCGAACATTAGACTTTCAAAATCAAGCTTGCTGAGATAAGTACATAAGTGATGATGATTGGCTCTCTAACGTTGAGTGAGAGTTCTTAAGCCAATCAGTGGCAATGTTCGGTTTACACACAAGCCACACACTCACACAGCAGCCTCACACACACAAACTAGCAGAGGTGAACTGCAGCAATGGCGAGTCCGGAGGGAAAGTTAACGTTTTCAAAGTTGAAGTACAGACACTACTTTAATCTCCTTTGTCCACGTCCGTTGTAAGCAACTCTGATCTAATGAAGCATCTCTCAGTGGCACACGCTTCTACAAAACTGGCCAAAAACTCCGTTGCTGCCGCTGTTGATGATGATAGCAGGCCAGGTGTGGCTAACGTGAGCTCCGCTAACAGCTTCACAAAAACTTGTGACACAGACTGAACTGAATGCACTCTATGGCAAAATATCGGGGAGAACAGGAAATACATATACATATTAAATACATATCTAGATGCTGAGTACGCTAAAATGACTGCCGAGCTCAAAAGGGGGAAGAAATAAAAGTAACGCAATAGTTACTTTTCCTGGTAACTAATTACTTTTATAGTGGAGTAATTCTGCTACTAACTCAGTTACTTTTTGGAAGAAGTAACTAGTAACTATAACTAATTACTTTTTAAAAGTAACGTGTCCAACACTCTTTATTTCCTTTACTGTAAGTGCATTGGGACAACAAAAAAAGCAGTAGAAAAAAGACAATTTTTACATCATTTTACACAAAACTCCAAAATCAGATCACAAAATCATTGGCACTCTATTAAAACTGTGGATAAATAATTTCATTCCAAGCACGTGATCTTCGTTTAAACTCACCTGTGGCAAGTAACTCTTGCTGGCAATATAGAAACTGAAGCAAGTTAGAGTGTATAAACGTTGAACTCAAGCATTGTGCTGTGTGCCTGTGTGTGCCACACCAAGCATGGAGAAGAGTGGAGCCGAGAAATGTCTGACGACTTAAAAAGCAAAATTGTGGGAAAATATCACCAATCTCAAGGTTTCAAGTCAATCTTCAGAAATCTTAAAATTCCTTTGTCAACTGTGCGCAATATAATCAAGAAGTTTATAACCCATGAAACTGTGGCAAATCTCCCTGGACGTGGACGGAAGAAAAAAATTGATGAAAGAATGCAACGCAGGATATTTCGAATGGTGGATAAACAACCTCAGTCACCTTCCACACAAATTCAGGCTGTCCTGGAAAACTCAGGGTGCAACGGTGTCAGCTCGAACCATAAGTAGCCATCTGAATCAGATGAAGTGCTATGGCAGGAAACCAAGGAGAACCCCACTTCTGACACAGAGGCATAAAAAAGCCAGACTGCAGTTTGCAAGAACATACCTTCAATCCCTAAGCTTCAGTAAGCTTCAATCCCTCTGGGAGAATGTTTTGTGGAGAGATTAGACTAAGGTAGAGCTTTTTAGCAAAGCACGTCATTCTACTGTTAATAGAAAATGGAATGAGGCCCACAAAGAAAGGAACACGGTACCTACAGTCAAATATGGTGGAGCTTCAAAGATGTTTTGGGGTTGTTTTGCTGCCTCTGGCACTCGGTGCATTGATTGTGTGCAAGGAGTCATGAAATCTGGAGACTATCAAAAGATTTTGGCCCGTAATGTAGGGCCTAGTGTCAGAAAGCTGGATCTGCATCAGAGGTCATGGTTGTTCCAGCAGGACAATGACCCAAAACATACCTCACAAAGCACCCAGAAATGGTTGGAGCCAAAGCACTGGAGAATTCTGAAGTGGCCAGCATTGAGTCCGGATCTAAATCCCATAGCACCCCTATGGAAGGATCTCAAAATTGCTGTTGCAAGAAGGCACCCTTCAAAGTCTGAGAGACCTGGAGCAGTTTGCAAAAGAGGAGTGGTCCAAAATTCCAGTTGAGAGGTGTAGGAAACGTGTTGATGGTTATAGGAAGCGATTGGTTTCAATTATTTTCTCCAAAGGGTGTGCAACTTAATATTAATTTGAGGGTGCCAATGATTTTGTCCGACGCATTTTTTGAGTTTTGTGTAAAATGATGTCAAATTTGGCTTTTTTCTTCTACTTTTTTGTGTTGTCCCAATGCACTTAAAGGTCCCATATTATGAAAAACATGTTTTCTCTGATCTCTATATAAGCTGGTCCTAACCACTTCACATCAGACTGCTTCAGTAATGAGGGTTAGTACAAAGCTGGCTTTGCCTCGACACTGACCCTTGTAAAGGGATCTGTCCCACCCATACCGGACCCAGCAACTGCACCCGAGCCACAGGTAAGTGTCACCACGTTTTGATAGTATTTACAGTTGCCTACGAGTATGGTGAAGTCAGCTGGAAATTGGCTAACTACTTATCTCCGCTTCGGTCAACCATGCAATGGCGCTTGAAGCAAGTTTAATGTTCATAATATCACGATTGAGCTTGGTTGTCACAGTAAAAAGTCTGGAAACATGTGAATAGAATAGAATAGAATATCTTTATGGACATTATAACAGGTACAACAAAATTAAGTGCAGTCCTTATTCAGTGCAAAAACATCTATTGAGGTAGTAGATGCATAAATAAATACATAAATAAAAACTACTGTATGCATATTAAGGCTAAAAACACATAGGAGACACACCCATACATACATCCACATTCAAAAATTGCACATAGCCCTTTGACCAAGGTAAGTAATAATAATAATAATACATTTTATTTATAAGCGCCTTTCAGGTCACTCAAGGACACTTTACAAAAACAAACAGCAGTCAAGCAGCAAAATGAACTATACAAATGAAGTATACATAAAACAAATAAAAACATTACAAATCATCAGGGAAAGCAATTTTAAAAAGATGAGTCTTCAGTTGTGATTTAAAAGTAGTAATAGATGGGCACTGGCGCAAACTGAGGGAGAGAGCATTCCACAGTGTGGGGCCAGCCACACTGAAGGCCCTGTCACCCATAGAGCCTAGTCTAGAGGGGGGAATGGAGAGGAGACGGGAATCAGAGGAATGTAGTGAACGGAGTGGCGAATAGGGATGGAGAAGACAGGATAGATAGGGAGGTGCCAGGGCATGAAGACATTTAAAAACCAGAAGAAGTAATAATAATAATAATGAATTTTATTTGTAACGCACTTTATATTGAGCAAACAATCTCAAAGTGCTACATCAATAAAACAAGAATTGGAGAGAGAACGTCTCCAACTAGACGAATAAAAGGTGTTTTAAAAGAGATTCGGTATTGGACTGGGAGCCAATGCAGGTGCTGAAGGGTAGAGGTGATGTGTGCCCAGGACCGTGTGTGAGTTAGGACTCTGGCAGCTGAGTTTTGGACATATTGAAGTCTTTGGTTGGGCAATCCGAGGAGAAGGCTATTGCAGTAGTCCAGTCTGGATGTAATGAAGGCATGAATGAGTGTTTCTGTGACAGGGTGAGATAGAGAGGGGCGGAGTCTGGAGATGTTCTTAAGATGGAAGAAGGCTGTTTTTGTGATGTTTTTGATATGTGATTCAAAGCAGAGTGTGGAGTCTAAGGTGATACCTAAGTTTATAACTTCAGCAACAGTGGATGTGATGAAACCAGGGATGGAGAAGCTCAGGTGGGAGGTTTTGCTGAGAGTGGCTTGGGAGAGTGGTGAGAATTATGCTTTAGTAGCACTATTCAATGCATTATGGCTGTTGGATAAAAACTGTTTTGTAGTCTGTTTGTTCTTGTTTTCATGGACCTGTATCTCCTGTCTGACGGCAGTAGTTTGAACAGTGTGTGACCGGAATGTAATGAGTCCTGTACAACGGTTCTGGCCTTTTTGAGGCAGAGGGAACTGTGAAGTTCTTCCAGAGAGGGGAGAGGGCAGCCAATGATTTTCTGTGTTGCCTTTGTGACCCCCAGGAACTTTTTCCTCTGTGCCACAGTGCAGCTTGAAAAGCACACAATAAGACAGTATGACAAGATGTTCTCAATTGAGCAGAAGTAAAGTCCCTGCTGGGCCTTCTCCACCAGCTCATTGGTCTGGACGCTCCAGGTCAGGTCCTCCATGATGTTGACTCCCAGGAAGTGGAAGTCGTTGACCCTCTCCACACAGGTCCCGTCTATGAGCAGCGGCTGGATGTCCGTTTTCTTCCACCTGAAGTCCACGATGAGCTCCTTGGTCTTTGATGTGTTGAGGAGCAAGTTGTTAACTCTGCCCCACACCTCGAATCGCGACACCTCATATCTGTAGTTGGACTCATCCCCCCTCGAGATGAGCCTCACTACTGTGGTGTCATCGGCAAATTTGACGAAGGTGTTGCTCCAAGAGATTGGAGACTGTGTTGGAGACAAACACAGCTCTCGCTAGCTGTTAGCCATTAGCTACATTGTAGTAAATGTAACAACATATATAGACAAACTAAGTAATGTATTCAGACACACTTACCATTCTAAAACATCCTGCTGAGAGAGTACAGAGTCTGTACTTCTGCAGGAGCCTCTCCTTCTGGGTCCGATTCTGGATCAAATTGGTATGGTTGAACGACAGCATCTTGGTGAGCCATAGTGATACATCCACCGTAAAACATTAGCGCATGCTACCGCTAGTGTAAGCGGCATCGGCTCCCTAAGAGGGGCATGTAGCAGGCAAGCAGGCGTTAACAGAGCGAGCTCATTAGCATTTAAAAAACAATGTTATATTTTATCCTATTTTTTACCACATTTACATAGTCATTGGGCCCTATTGTTCAGTCTCACAACGCTATTGGAGAGTAAATTTGTTTATAAGTCCCGCCTAATGGCCATGAACTCACACAACCTCTAAAGGTTTCCTTCAAACAACATCTCTTTGTTTCATTGGACTAAATTAATCAGATTCATGTTAGTAAAATGTCTTTGACATTTTTTTTTGTTGTCATTACAATGTCTTGAAAATTTACATATGTAGTTATTGCATAATAGATTCATCAAACACTGGGTGAGTGTGGTAGCCAAAATAGCAGGCTTGTTGCAGTAGGCACAAACAGGTTGTATTCCCTCCACTACACCACTGCCTGAAACATAGTGTTTTCTTTATACATGGACAGTATACATACTAGCCTTGTGTTGTGTTCTGTTCAATTTGACTGATTTAAAAGTTTTATCTGATCAGACTAACCTAACATTTCATGACTTTGTCCACAAAGAGGATATCACAGACAATTCAGTTCTGGGAAAGGTGAAACTGTTCATGAATGTTTGGTGTGGATGTAAGTGGGGGTATGCATGTTTTCCTTTTAGTATGATCATTAGAGAGCATTACAAGCAGTATCGTCATGTCAAGACAGTATTGTGTGACTAAATGGCTGGTGATTGGGATGCACATTTCTAGTAGCATGATAAGTAGAGAGCATAGGCTAAGCCATTTCCATTTCCATTTCCATTTAGGGCATTTAGCAGATACTTTTGTCCAAAGCGACTTACAATAAGCAGACAGTATTGTCTGCCTGGAAAACATTGGGGAATTTATGACGTGGGAACAGCCTGGCAGGTGCGCCTGCCCAACTGTGACCTTGAAGACGAGAAGAGATTGAAGAAAAAGGGGAGAGGAAGCTATGACGTCAGAGTGGAGGGGAATCACAACATCTGTGATGTCAAATGGTATGACAACAGGGCCGTCACACATGTGTCATCCTTTGCTGGACCTGAACTTTTATTTTATCCAACTGATTTTTTGATTTTACAGTGAACACATCAGAGCCATGAGCTTCTCTCTTCTCCCACTGAAAACCAACACACTGCTAATTAACGCGCTTTGACACACGCATTGAAATGGACTCAATGAGGAAATAAAACAGATTACTGTATGTCAGAATCAAAATCTTGGTTGGATAGTAGTTTGTTAGTCAAGACAATCTAAAGTTAGGGTTAGTTTATTGCACATGATGCTTAATTATGCATCAGTCACATGCCAGGCTGCCGCTGGACAAACCTATATTTTGTTAATCTACAAACTAGATCTTGGTGGTTTATATAGTATAAGCTATAAACAGTAAGCAACATCTAAAATTATCTTCACTGATAAGGAATAAGCAATTGTAAAGTAGCCTAATAAAACTTAACAGTGTGAGCACCAGAGCTGCCGGCTGCAGCTGCTGTCCAGCCCAGTGCAAACAAACAGGCCTCTGTTGGACATCACGTCATCTCCAGGTAGAACAATTATTGTAAAACACTTGCAGTATGGCCATGCTCTTCATATGTCAAATGCAAACAGCAACAGACAATAAACAAGGTTCAAAATCAATGCACAAATAAATAAATGTGGTAAATAATAAAGTAATTGACAACACTGAATCCAATTTAGTGTTAACTTGACACTTTTCCCTGCTCTGACTCTGAAGATAAATGTGCACAGTCCACATACAGCCTTCTGTATGCGATGAGTGTGTTGGTTTTGCAAAATAAAAAGACAAAGAAAAGACACAGAGATGGTTTTTATTCAATACCGGATGAAATGAGAAAAATACGAAATTACACTATGCTGTAGCAATGGCATTTAGTACGGTGGCCCTGAAGTGCAAATGACAGCGACAAAAAGAAAAACACAATGACACAGACAAAAACAAAAACACAACATTTACCAAAACAACCACAAAAGCAAAAACACAACAACATTAACAAAAACACAACCACAAAAACACAACCACATTAAGAAAAACACAACAACATTAACAAAAACACAACCACAAAAACAAAAACACAACCACATTAAGAAAAACACAAATGCAACGGCAAATCAGAAAACACAACGCCATTAACCAAACCCGAAGAGGTAGGTACCCTCAGGCGACATGAATCGTCGCTGACTGGACTGGTCCATCCTTTGATGAATGCATTCATTGTGTTATGATATATTTTTTAAAAAAATGAAATAACACCAAAATGTACATTTTATTCAAGTTTAATTATATAATAATCAATACTCATATAGTAAACCGTAATTATTGCATATATTTACACAAGATTTTAATAGAGAAATCAAAAGAAACTTATTTGATTATGAAATATTTCATTTTAACACTTAATGATATAAATACAAAAATAATGATAATCGAAAAAGCTGGAAACGAGCTGATCTAAAACAAACCAAAAGATTACCTCCGCTTTCCTCGCACGGTTACCACACACAGGCTTGTGGCATTTTAAGTGTCCCACATTTTTTTTCGTTTCCACCTCTTTCGGACCAGCACGGCCTCAGTGTCCGTGGCTGCTGCTGCTGCTGCTGCTGCAGTGGTTGCTTCCGCTGCTGCCCACCTTGTGCCGACTGCCGTGACCCCTTTCCCCTCCATGTATTCTGCCCTCAGCTCCTCTGCCAGTTGCTGCAGGACTTTCCTCCAGCTCTCCTGCTGTTGGTGCACTCCTTGAATGAGATGCGGGCATTGATCCAGGCCAGGTTGAGGAGGATGTTGTAGGAGACCGCCACTGGCCATCTTCCGTACCGCCTTTGACGGAGTACGCCCTCGCCATCTGGTCCGGGTCCTCGCCGTACTTGGTGTTGTTGTAGTAAATCACAGACTCTGGTTTTGCCTTCGCCCCACTAAAGGTGCCTACACCTGTGTGCACGGTGCTCATGATGCAGGCATTCTTCCTCGGCTTTCCCTGGTAGTGATGGGAATTCCGGCTCTTTTAAGAGAGCCGGTTCGTGGCTCGGCTCACTAAAAGTTTATTACCAAAAATAATTAAACATGGTGTGTAAAATGAATTACTACCAAATGTTTATTATTTATATGACTTATTATACTCAACATGGAACTTACAAGTAAATTTACAAAGAAGGGCAGCTGGAGGCCACTAACAAAGTTAGAGACAAGAGAGACAATGAAAGCAGCAAACCACGCAAAATGATGAGCGAAAGTCGTCACTGGCGGCACTCTTGTTTTGAAAACATGTAAACCATCACTGCATGAAAAGTGGGATTTTGGTCAATATGTGGCACTGTAGATTGACGTGGAATTTCAGGTTTGTGACTGCACGCAGCAATTTGCAGGCAACACCGAAAACTGCCGTGAATTGTCGGAAATTGACGTGGGCCTTGCTTGGCAGTTGTCCCCCCATTACGTAAAGTAATTCTTATTACGTGTGAGAGCTCATGACCTTTAAGAGTTTTTACACATCCGGGTAGACTGGAGCGTGAGTGACGAGGAAGAAGGAGCGGAGAGTTAATGGCGTCGAGCAGCTGACAGTGGACTGTGTGTGTCGTCAGTGTCGTGTTTTATCACTCGTGTGGGCAGATTATGCTTTGTACATTTACACAGTTGTGGTGTGATTGTGTTTG
This sequence comes from Sparus aurata, assembly GCF_900880675.1. Lineage (NCBI taxonomy): Eukaryota > Metazoa > Chordata > Actinopteri > Spariformes > Sparidae > Sparus > Sparus aurata. The sequence continues at coordinate 2,644,870 of NC_044205.1, read as the reverse complement.
TGCAAATAAAGCTCTTTCTTTGAATAAACAACACCTTCCTGGCAAATGTTCCTTTCCTTAATAAATTAATTCATGTCCTTGATGATATCATAAATATAAATGAATGAATGTATATATATAAATAAAATGACCCAGGGTGACCAATCAAGAGTGATTTTGCTTGTTTATAAGTAGTGGTTTCATCCAATACTGAGTGAGGATATTCAAGCCAGCCCACACATTCTCTGGCAAGGCGTGGTTTCGCTGCTATTCATATGCAAATTTGAGCCGTTCGCAACTCCGGGAGCTCCACATACGTCATGGTTCGTTTCCGTCAGTATGTGGCACAGACGAATGTGACGTTCGCAGGCTGTAAATTGCCATAAACTGCCAAAAATTAGGGAGGTTTCCGGGCGTTTATGGGGATGAAAATCCCACTTTTCATGCAGTGCATGTCCTTCCGGTTCAAAGGAAGGACCAGTCCAATCAGCGACAAATCATGTCACCTGAGGGTACCTACCTTTTCCGGTATGGTTAATGTCGTCGTGTTTTCTGATTTGCCGTTGTGTTTTCTGTTTTGTTGTTGTGTTTTTGTTTTTGTGGTTGTGTTTTTGTTAAAGTGGTTGTGTTTTTCTTAATGTGGTTGTGTTTTTGTTGTTGTGGTTGTGTTTTTCTCAATGTGGTTGTGTTTTTCTTAATGTGCTTGTGTTTTTGTTTTTGTGGTTGTGTTTTTGTTAATGTGGTTATGTTTTTCTTAATGCGGTTGTGTTTTTGTTTTTGTCGTTGTCGTTTGCACTTCAGGGCCACCGTAATTTAGAGTTTCATTTAAAATAAACTTGGGTATCACATATACACATCATATGTAATTGTGTACATGACATCTGTTTTTGATTCTTCCATTATGATATCTTTTGCCTGTCTTTCTACTGTTCTTTACTGCTTTTGTGTTCTTATTGCTATCTATTATTCCTTTTACTGCTCAAAGTCTTTTTATCTGTTTAGTCAACCAGTAAAAATATGTACAGTGCCACTTTGCCATTGCTGAGCATAATGTGGTCAAACGTGGTATAAAGTAGAGTCCTGTCCTCAGGATTTTACTGTCATGATCAGAATTCAAGCAGTCTGCTGCCACCTAGCGTCTACAGTTATTGTGATGCTACTGTAGACGTGTTTATCTGATAAGGGTGGGCTGGAAAAATGAAAAATTCTCAAGATGAAACAGTAGAGCAAATTCTGGACACACCCTCTCATGCAATGTTTTTTTATTTTTATTTTTCAATTATTTTTAACATTGTATATCAATACTGAAGATATCCAAACTGAGACATAAAATATATGGAATTATAACAACAAAAAATGTATAAACAGACCAGAATATAATTTATGGTTTTTATTCTTCAAAGAAGCCACCTTTTGCGTTGATGACAGCTTTGCACACTTTTGGGGTTGGGGTTGGTACACGGTTCAATACATTGAATAACCCTATTCGACTACTCCTCTAATCCATCATGGCAAAAACCACTCAACTGAGTAAAGACGAATGAACTTAAAGTGAAACTCTCGCCAAAATGCAACCAAGGCTTTATTTGTGATTGAATATGAGTTAAACCTTCGGATAAATGCATAATTATGACGAAAGAGGCACTTTTAAGATTTACTGTAGTTTCGTTTTCTGGCAAGCTAATTCTGAACGGGAGTGCTCGGGGCAGGATACGATGGCATCACCAGGGTCTCTACTCATGAACACGAGCATTGAGAACATTGTTTGTGTACACAGAGTTTATGAAAAAGAAGGTTTTTGAACTACTCACGTTAGCTGCTGCATCTCCGGTGGAGGCAAAAAGTGTCGATCCACGAGTGCGACCATCAGGAAGGAGAGTAATGGTGGGACGCTCCTCAAGCTTAGTTCCATATGAATGCACGGATAATTCGTTGTTTTGTCATTAGCGAAAAGCAACATTGACGTCCACGTTGGAAAAGGGAGCCTCATATCACAAGCAATACTACAAACAGCAGCCGTAAAAGTCACATGACATCTTGCATGGATAGTTGTTGCCAGAAGCCAGTATGCTACCGGTGACCTGAGAGACACAAACACAGCACAACAGTGAAGAAGACCGAGAGGAGGCACCGAAGTTGTCACAGCGTAAATCAAGATGGTTTGTTTTTGTGCTGTTCCTGGATGTGCGAAGAAGATGAAAAGTAATATTCCTGAAACTTTTCACAGACTGCCGTTCAGGTGCAGTAGGAATATCCTGAATCAGTGGCTAATTGTTTTGCAAGTCAACATCAACACGCCGATCGAGACGCTAAGAAAGAAGGACTGCAGAGTTTGTAGTGACCACTTTGACCATGACGACTTCACGATGACTCCAACACTCAGGAAACCAAAGAAAGTGTTTTTGAGGAAAAATGCTATTCCAAGAGCTGTACAAGTGGCTGCAGAAAGAGTGGAGGTAATGCACTTTTGGTTATATTCTACCGAAATGTTAGTGACGACAGCTTCTAGATGGGACGGGGGTTGGGTGCATAATTAAACTTTGTGTGTTTGCTAGTCTTTGAATCACGAAGTCGCAAAGTTATTGCACGGATCTGTACATGGAGTAAAATTGTACATGGCATTTGAAAAGTCTGCCTTTACTACTATGCCAGTTAGTAAGTGGATAGGAGGGGGGTCTTGTGAGTTGCTCAGGTAGCCTAACCTGGACGTGTTACAATAGGTAGCATACTGGCTTCCGGCAACTACTATCCATGCGAGATGTCACGTGACTTTTCCAGCTGCTGATTGTAGTATTGCTTGTAATATGAGGCTCCCTTTTTAACGTGGACGTCAATGTTGCTTTTTGCTAACGACAAAACAATGAATTATCCGTGCATTCATACGGAACTAAGCTTGAGGAGCGTCCCACCATTACTCTCCTTCCTGATGGTCGCACTCGTGGATCGACACTTTTTGCCTGCATGACGGCCGCGCGCCAGAGATGCAGCGGCTAACATGAGTAATTCAAAAACCTTCTTTTTCATAAACTCTGTGCACACAAACAATGTTCTCAATGCTCGTGTTCATGAGTAGAGACCCTGGTGATGCTATGAGCAAAGTTTCACGTTGTGTCGAGCCTTCTTAGTGTTCTAAAAATAGCGATTTTGATGCAATCGTATCCTGCCCCAAGCACTCCCGTTCAAAATTAGCTTGCCCGAAATCTAAACTACAGTAAATCTTAAAAGTGCCTCTTTTGTCATAATTATGCATTTACCCGAAGGTTTGACTCATATTCAATCACAAATAAAGCCTTGGTTGCATTTTGGTGAGAGTTTCACTTTAAACACAGTTGAGATGGTTTGGGATGAGCTGGACCGCAGAGTGAAGGCAAAGCAGCCAACAAGTGTTCAACACCTTTGGGAACTCCTTCAAGACTGTTGGAAACCATTTCAGGTGACTACCTTATGAATCTGATCATCAAGAGAATGTCAGAAGTGTGCAAAGCTGGTGGCTACTTAGAAGAAAACACAATATAAAAGTATAACACTTTTTTTGTTCATTGCATAATTCCATGTGTGTTCCTTCTTAGTTTTGATTACTTCAGTATTGATCTAAAATGTATTAAATAATAAGAATGAAGAAAAACCATTGAATGAGAAGGTGTGTCCAAACTTTTTACTGGTATGGTATATGGAAGAAGACATCTTCAAAATCAATAAGAACAAAAAGTTGTTTGAAAAAATAATATTTAGAAAAGGTAATTGACTTGATTTGAATACAAATGAATTTTTTTTTGGCTCATGCTTTGAGAAGATGACTTGCAGTAAGTAACACACATGAAACGTTACAGAAAACTGTAGAAGCTGTAGGAGGAACACTGAAGCCTTACCTTCTGTTTTTCCTTCTTTTTTTTTTCCTTTCCTCCCAGATGCAACTGACTCAATGAATGAAATCATTTTTACTACAGCGACAGCCTCAGGGATTTACCTTTCTTTATTCCGTTTATCTCCTTGTTCACATTTTCTTTCAGTTGGCTGAAAAGCCCTTTGTATTTTATTACATGTTGCTACATATGTGTAGCAACTTTTTTTCATAGCACCTCCACTAAGGTTCCAAGTGAGCCAAGGCGCTACGTACCCTGGCTGATTGGTCAGATCTGGTCTCTACCGCGCCACGTTGCTATGGCGACTAGTACTACTAAGCACGGAGAGACAAGGCGAGTTGTGCTGAGTCGCCGGTACCGGTCATTCACGGCATGGCATCAAAACGAACCTATTCATCTGGTTCAGAAACAAGAAAGAAGAAGAAACTAGATGAAGAAAAACGCTTTTTTTGTCATGATGTAGGTGGAGGTGGAGCTTTAATGCTGAATTTTTTGCAGACTTAAGTGTGTGCTTTAGGAAAGGGCTAAAATTACATGCCATGTGAATGCCATAAGACTGATTGACTTAAGTGACACCCGCTTTAGGGAATTATAGCAGGTCCAGCACATTGGCATTACATTTGGAGGGAGGGTCCATCATAGACCTTGTTACACCTGCCAATGTAATAATGTCCACTAACGTAATAAACCACAGATGTAATAAAAATTTGCAGCATTTAATGTAATAAACCCACAAATGTAATACATTTTCAACAAGCATAATAGCCGCTGCCTACTACAAATGTAACACGCGATTTCCCACAAATGTAATAACTATTACGTTTGCAGGGTTTTTTTATTACGTTTGTTGGGACATGAAAATCTTTATTGTAATAATTTCCCACAAATGTAATAATACAATGAATAATGGTTGTTGTTTATGTGTTTGCCTATACAACTACCAATACTAGTGACCGTGGGTGCAAAATCCAGCTGCTGACTCCCCGCTCCACTATCACACAACGGATCCCCCCTCTCTCCATTAGGTCTAATGTGTTACATCAAAATGATGTAAATGTCTTCACCACAGCACCCCCAAAGGATGGTACAGGGAAACAGCAGATTCAAATCAAACTAGAACTGCAAGCAGTTATGAATGGGGGCCAAGCCCCCCCGCGCACCGCAGAGCCCACCGAAGTTGGCCCCAAAGGATGCCGGGCTCGGGGCAAAAGTGAGGACACAGGCCCACGTCTGAGCCGTGGTATTCGCTGTAACGGGAAGTGCACTGGAAATGCAAAAGGCTGAATGTGTGCCTATTTGGATTTGTCGTAATAAGCCACGCCCACATTGACCAGTCATGACCACATTCAAGATATGGCCTCAGGATTGGCCCTACATCATACCGACCAAATTTTGTAAAAATTGGTGTAGCCGTTCAGGAGATATAAACTTCCCATCTTTTTAGCGCCACCTATTGGTCAAAATTTGCCAAAATTGGCTCATTCCTTCCCAGTCTCATGGCAACAAAGGATGTCAAATTTGGTGTTGAACGTTTGATGGAGATATCAAACAGTTTACATTTTATAGCTAGCTACAGAAATTTGTTCTTTAATAATCTGCGCATTTTTTGACCGAGCAAAAATCTTTTGATAACTTTAGATGAGGTCCAGCTGAAGAGTGTACGTGGCAAGTTTCATGCAGATCGAACAAAATCCCAAGGAGGAGTTTGAAAAAGTAGGTTTTGCATATGTGGCGATTTAGCGAACGAAATGTGCAGCAGAAGTGGGCGTATCTTATGTCAGAAAACCCAGCTCTATGGAGGGAACACATTGATATAAGATTTGCGAATGTGTTATTTAAAATGTGGAAGGTACAGGCAAAAACGCGGTTGCATCCATTATAGCGCCACCTATATTCCAATTTGCACCAAATTTGGCACAGAGCCTCTGGATGACTTCGGAAATAATTGACTTAAGTTCAATGTTGAAAGCATTTAGTTTGACCGAATTATGAAACAATATGTGTTTTTTAGCTAGCAAAAAAGATTGTTTGGTTATAACTAGCAGATTTTTTGGAGTGCCAAAATTCTTTTGATAACTTCTCATCAGACACATGTGGAGATTCTATGTGCAAAGTTTCAGGCAGATGGCACTTAAATTGTAGGAGTTCGAAAAAGTAGGTTTTGCATATGTGCCGATTTAGCGAACAAAATGTGCAGCAGAAGTGGGCGTGTCCTATGTCAGAAAACCCAGCTTTATTCAGGGAACATATGGATATAAGGTTTGCAAATATGTTATTTAAAATGTGGATGTTACAGACAAAAATGCGATTGCATCCATTAAAATGTGCAATTTTTGGAATGGAAGAACTGTGTCCTATTCTATCTGTACCATATAAATTTCAAAGCTCTCAGCATAATAGTTTGGCTGAAATTAATGTTTGTTGTTTATCTTGTAATAAGCCACGCCCACATTGAGCAGTCATGACCACCTTTAAGATATGGCCTCAGGATTGGCCCTACATCATACCGACCAAATTTCGTAAAAATCGGTCTAGCTGTTCAAGAGATATAAACTTCCCATATTTTTAGCGCCCCCTAGTGGCCAAAATTCGCCAAATTGGGCTCATCCCTTCCCAGTGTTATGGCAACCAAGGATCTCAAATTTGGTGTTAACAGCATTTAGTTTACCGAGATATCAAACAGTTTACATTTTTACAACTAGCTACAGAAATGTGTTCGTGAATAATTTGCGCATTTTTTGACCAAGCAAAATTCTTTTGATAACTTTAGATCAGGTCCAGCTGAAGAGTGTACGTGCCAAGTTTCACGCAGACGGGACAAAATCCCAAGGAGGAGTTTGAAAAAGTAGGTTTTCCAGTTTTTGAGATTTTGCGAAAAAACTTTACAACCGGAAGTGGGCGTGGGCATTGCAAAGTGATTCAGCTCCATTCGGGGAATCTGGGGATACAAGGTTTTTGAATGTACGACATACGGTTTGGGAGTTATAGGCAAAAATGTGTTGGGCTAGGTTATAACGCCCCCTGCAGGCGGATATATGTAGTTTTTTGTGTCTGAGATATTCGCAGGAGTCTGGACCAACCCCCAAAATTGCACTGCCCTCCCTTGCACGGTTTAGCCTGCAGCACCACTCTTAGCTGGAGAAAAATACAAATAAAAATCTTTACAATTACAATAGGGTTCCTAGCACCGCGACCGTTTCCTCGGCCCCTCGGGCTTGGCCCCCTAATAAAAGCAGAGAAAATTGGCATTCAGTGAGAACCGCTGCAAAGTGGAGGCCTCTTGAGGCCTTTACCTGTAAAGAAAACTTTGTCAAGATGCTTCTGCAGGATAATAAATTGAAAAGATGTTACGTTGAGTGCAGACTCTCATAATCCAAATGTGAACTTCACTGACCCAATAAGCAAATTTCTGACTATTTTAGATGAAAAATCTTTTCACACCTCATATTTACAAGCTGTCACTGACAAAATGCACTGCAAACACCCACAGTTGTGTCTGTACTTTGTAGCAGTTTGGTTACATTTAAATCAATTATCAAAATCAAACCCTACAAAGTACACATGTGCTAAGAACACACATACCCCTGAATACATTCTTAAACACAAAGACAGTGGTAAACAACAGCAGAGCAGAAGCATAAAACACACGATTTATATGAATTCAACCACACCACCAATTCAAGTTCGAAAAATAGTTATCTTAAACAAACAAAAGAAAGAAGTCAAAGTTAGGTTCAAGTATTCCCAACCACGGTTCAGTCAATCCATAAACAAAAAACCCAAGAAGACGACGAAAGAAAGATAAAAATAAAACAAAACAAAGGATCACCAGGCCTCTTGGGTACAAGTGATCTGTTTGTTGTCAGGTCTCCAGAGACTAGGGATGTATATCGTTAGGATTTTATCGATACCGATACCGATACTCCTTATCGGTACCGATACTTATCGATACTCTTATCGATACTACAACATGTCATTTTGTGTAAAAAAAAAAAAAAAAAGACTTTACAAGATGTCAAAAGATTCAATCTTTTATTACCACAAGGTAATAATAAAGCTTCAACAGAACAGAAGCTATGCAATTACAAATACTCCGTAACAGATAACTAGGACTTTTATATCTGGCGGATGCCGGAGCACAATGCAGCAATTCAAGTACCGAAAAATCAATATAACATCTGGTTACTTTTAAAAAAAAAAAACAATCCGTGTTGACACCAGCACACAAATCTCAAAAAAGAGACAAACACAAGCTCTTCTACTAATCCTTCGGTCAGGAACACTTCCTGTTGTTGTTTTTATGACTCATACCTATAACTGCGGTCGCGAGTGATTATGTGCAGAAACTACTCGGCCTCGCGACGCCAGCTGTCTACCGTACTGTGCCGTGGCTGACTCAAAACGCAACCGGTGGGGCAGGGTTTCTGCAGGTATCAGCAAATCTCATTTCATGCTTTTTCATGCCCTTTTTCATGCCACTTTAAACTAATTTAATGCCAGTGTCCAAATGCAGATACTTTCACACACAAATTGTAAGCATTTGACAATGCCAATTTTGTATCTGAAAATCCAAATTTAACTGTCAGATGGATCACAAGACGGTTTACAGTCATTAAATGCAACACAAAGTGCTTCACAAAATAAGAACACAACAAAATACAAATATTTCACTGGGCAGCACACATCTCTGCCCGGTGGATCTCAAAACAACATGCACTGATAATTAAAAGTAATGAACCTATACTGCTTATGGCAGAAGGCAAATTCGCCAAAATGTTGAACTATCACGTCAACCACTCACAAAAGATAGACTAACTTCAAGTAAGCACTGTCATCTGAACTGAATGCTGGTATTGAAACAGGGTGTAGCCAGGCTTTGGTTTCTAGGGGGGAATAACCTCTGTCCTCCCCACCACACACACACCCACACTGAGGATCCAGGTGAGGAAAATCCACCCATGGTGAGCCATTAGTGCATATGTCTTAGTTCCTTTCCTTTTTGCTCCAACTCTGTCTCAACATTTTTCAGTTCAAGGCATTTATCCTTGTGTCTCCTCCTTAGAGTATTTGACTTGGTGATCATTTGAGCCATGAGTGTATCGTCATTGGATGCATATGAGTGATGCTTCACTGCAGTGTTTAGACACCAGAGCACCTCCGCTTCCAAAGTCGCATTCGAGCCAAATGCTGCTCGCACGTCGGTGGTCTTCCCCGCTGTCCCGGCTCTGCTGGGGGTAGTCGTTGTCGCGGCTCTGCTGTGGCCTAAGTTGGCAGGAGTGGTGGTAGCAGCGGCAGCTGCAGGTGTAGGGGTGACAGCAGATGTTGCGCTGCTGGTCACGGCCAAAAAATTCGACACGGTTAACTGCTGCCTGCCTTTCAACGCCGACTTTTGACTCCCTGACTGCATGTGAGATTTTACCGCATTGACGCCCATTGTGCAAAGTTTGAAGTTTTTTTTGCACATGGTGCAAAATGCCTCTCCGGGTTTACCTTCTACAGGCTTTAACCAGCTTCTAAATTGTTCATCCTCCAACCACTTCTGCTGAAACTTGCATTTCCCCATTTTTCCGTCATTTATTTCCTCGGTTCTTTAGTCACGGCCACAGCATTCACACACACACACACACACACACACACACACACACACTAGATAGCATTACTACGGTGTCTCAACTTTGTGCACCGGCCGTAAAAAGGTAGCCGATTAAAAGGTTCCGCCTGTCAACCATTACGCTATACTTCCGATCAAAATTAGATTTAGATGTTTATATAATCAAAATAAATCGTGAAAAACAATGTTTTTATTCAATCAAGTTTTTTTAATGCCTCTGAACAGCGAAGTTCATGCTTTTTCATGCCATTTCATGCCTGAATTTTCACAAAATCCATTTAATGACTTTTCATGCTTTTTAATGACCCGCGGAAACCCTGTGGGGGTTACCAGACGGCAGACGGCGGAGGAAAACTGGATCGGAGCCGTAACGCAGCGGTCAGTATGCAGGGGAAATTCGGAGTAAGCAACATCACCAAACACTTGGAGCATAGTATGAAGCTAAAGGAGTGCAGCGAGTTTGATTGCTATAAAAAGTGGGGAACAGTTAGCAGCCCGGCTAGCAGCCTGGCTAATGCTAAAGACTGCAGCGCCATGACAGCGGTACCCGGTTTCATTTCTGCGATGCCAAGTCACAGAGTTTTTTGTTAAGTTTATAGTCATTATGGTCGGGTAAACGTTCAGAAACCATCCATGTCAAAAACCGATCCTAAAAAAAAAGTTTTTCTTTTTTTTTTAAAAAGTACCGATAATGGTACAGTTTGTCCAGAATCTTAACGGTAACCCAAAAAGTACCTGTCCTCGGTATATATCCTTACCAGAGACTGCTTTCATTGAATGACTAATTCCTTTCATGATGACACATGTAAATATTGCGGACTTTACACAGCGCAAAATGCCTGGGGCAGACTGACGGCATGAAGGACTTGTTTTTCATATATGCCATATTGCATTAATGCTGTGGCTCAACCTAAAGAAAACATAAAGAGCTGTACTGTCAGGAAGCGGGATCACTGGTTGACAGAGCTGGTGGGTATGTGGAGGTGAATGAAAAGAAAAATAACTAATATTTCTTATTTATAGTCGATGTCATTTGGGCAATCGCCACAACGTTGTTGCATTTTGGAACTTTACCACTTTCTAGGAAACTGATTGATATCCCTGCATCTCTCCAATCTTATGATTAGGCTTTCTCCAAGTCAATCGCAATTTCACTTTATGTTTCTGTTTCTTTACATGAACTGAAACTGAAACTTAAGTGTAAATAAGAAGGTCAAAAGGACTGCACAGATTACTAAGGAAGATAGTAATCTGATAGAAAAGTGATTTTGTTTTTTAAGGCAATAATCTTGTCAAACACTGAAATAATCACAGGGAAAGCAGTCAGTCCAGCTATTAGTGTCCATTGCTGTTGAATTCCTATGGAGCTCATATGGTACCCTGCCAAATGGACAGCAAACTATTAATTAAAAATTGTCGACAAATTCCAAACATTTCACTGTGTCTTTGCGGTACTGACAAGATAAACACAAGGTTGTCACTACAAGTTAGCCCACTGAGGGCTAAAGAGAAGACCTCAAGACAAAGCAGTTGTGCTGCACATATTTTTTTTATGAAAAGATGACAACATTTCTGTATCTCTTTCTTTTCCTCTCCATAGCAATCATTTAATAAGCAATCTTTCTTAAAGTAGGGCAACTATTAGAGACATGATCCATTTACTTTTATCTGGCAGTGATGGAGTAGGGCATTTGTTCCTCGCCTTGCTCCTTTCATATTGCTTCAGTGGTGACACATAAACCTGGCATGCTTCTTAATGGGATCTCATCCATAATGTTGAATGAGGGGGACAATTATTTCATGTTAGGAGATTAGAAATATGATGTCTAACAAGGGCCCCTGCTGTCCATGTTGACTCCCTGGGGTCTAATAAATTGGAGAGATGAGAAGGATCTCCAGATGCGGATGTCTCTGTCAGGAATGTGACTGTATGATGTTTCTTCTGTCAGCTCGAAAGTCAGCCTAACCAAAATGTAGGGGCTAAGACAGATTACATTTTGATGGATAAAAAAAGGAAAAAAAACAAAAACATTTTGATATACAGTATATATATACAATGCATCTCTATATATTGTTTTATCAGATGTTCAGATTGTAAAGATATATGAAATATTTCTGCATCACAATGCCCCAAAAAACATGAAGACCTCTGTTATATATTTTGTTGTGTACTAAGATTAGTTCATTCTCAGTACAGTTTAGTTTATTAAAAGCTTTTTTTTTTTTTCACTGGCCTTAAAAACACATTTCTTCAATCTAAAAGACTCTATAACGTGAAACATGAATGCTGTAGCAGGACTGTTGGACAGCAATAAATCCACAGGCTTTAACCCAGAATGGTTCTGAATGGTGTTTTAGTACTCTGACAGTTTTGTTTGGTGCATAGTGTTACTTATCCATATTCACTTTAGTTTAGCGATTGGTTCTGGTTAAGAAATACTGTCAGTTTATTTCCACTTAGGAGCTAAGGGAGTAATTCCACAATGGGTGAGCTAAAACACAAGCCTATGATATCACGGTGCTGCTATGGCAGCCTGATTGTGTTTCTGTTCAAGGGCCTCATTTATAAACGTTGCGTACGCACAAAAGAAGGTGTACACCACTCTCTACGCATACCGTGGGATTTATAAAAAGAGAACTTGGCGGGAAAATGTGCGGTCCTCCACGCAAACTCTGACCCATGCGTACGCAGATAACTGGGGTAAGGAGAAACTGCGCCACTGATGGCAGAAGAAAGAAACGGGAGAAACTGTGTGAAAATGTATTCAAAAAAAATATTTCTACAATGAATAAACAAACATCTTCCCTGGAGTGCACACAGGAAACATATGATTTAGAACAATAGTATGACAACAGTAGAGCAAATTACGTTTACACTGACATGAATGCAGTTGAATATATTAATATCCTATATCATATAGACCATTTCGTTTCAACTCCGTTTTCAATGCATAACGCATAAAAGACGTTGTAACTGTGTTTTGTTGCCATACAAATTAAGACTATGATTATCTTGTATTGTTAGTCTGAATGACTGTTAGTCAATTAGATTATTCTCACATGTGTAGCAGATATTAACTAATAGATGGGTATATAAAGGCATGTATTCACAATGCGTTATGGCGCACAATGGCTGCTTTGGCACTGTTGGAGGATGTGGCAAATGGAAGGATACGGAGGGAGCGGAACTTCAGAGACTAGCAAGATCCACTGGCCAACAGTGATGAGTAGCTGATGGGCCCAGCGTTAGAGAGGAGCACCCGCAGAAACCACGCCGTGCCAGTCCCGCTTCAAGTGCTCACAACACTCGGGTTTCATCCGGCACATTTCAGAGGGAATTGGCTGACAGGTCAGGGATATCCCAGCCAACCTTTAGCCGTGTTATGCCAGACGTGTTAGGAGGTATAATTGGCTTGTCGCAGCAGAACATAAAGTTTCCTTATACTGTGGGTGAACAGGCAAATAAAAATGCGCAATTTGCAGCAATGTCCGGTTTCCCAAATGTAATCGGTGCCACTTACTGCACTCATGTTGCTATAAGAGCACCGAGTGAGAATGAATTGGGCCGGCACCGGTGTCCCCCTCCACCTCCATCACCACGTCACTCAGGAGGGATTCCCTGATGATCCCCGCCAGTTGTTCATCCAGCGGGGTGAGATCCGGTTGACCCGTTCCCCCGCCCGTGGCACAGACGTGTGACACCAGGCACTTTTTTACTTCCACTTTTATGTCTGATCACTTTTTTTCACTTCGGCCACACTCCGACTTTCTGAGGCAACAACATTTACATTGTCTGCCACATGCTGCCACTCTAGAGCCTTTTTGGCATTGGTGACCCGACCCAACACTGTGCCCACCAAATAAGCCTTCCTCTTCTCCACCTCCCCGACAAGAACTTCCACCTCACACTGGGTGAAACTGCGCTTCTTGGAAGCATGACTAAAGCAGAGAGAAAGGCGTTCTCTCTGCTTTTGGCATGCTTTCAGTCATGAATGAATATTAATTAGGGGCGTTTCTCAGAATTTTCATAGGCAACTATGGGTGTGGTATGACCCACACACAGGTGCGCCACATTTTGAGTGGATTGTGATTTATAAAGGGAAATCGGCGTAGGACGTACGCGTGTGCTGTTTTATAAATCAGGATATTTTTGTGCTTACGCACTTCATGTGTTTCGTGTGTACGCAACCTTTTGACGTCGATCCTACGCACAGTTTTATAAATGAGGCCCCTGGTTGTGTTCTGCCTTTCCCCCCTCCTTTCTCCCTCACCTGCTCCTTCCCTGTGTGTGTGTCTGTGGGTGTGGCAGCAGCAGCCACAGCAGCAGAGTGGCACACCTGAATCGTCATCCACTGGTGTAGATCCATCTACTTGGTCTCTGCACCACTTCGGAGCCCATCATTGTGGCCCATATGGTGACTATACAGTGCCGCTCACCAGTGTTTTTGATACTGAGAGTATTTTGTGTTTCAATGTTTCGGCTACTGCTCTAATGCTTGCATCTCTGTCGGCTCATCTGCAGAAGTCTCCACACTGTAAACCCGGATAAGTAAAATCTACTTTTAAAAAATCAAGGTAACTCGTTGCCTTAAAATGTTTAAGTAATGAAGCATTAGTTGAATAAATGAAGTGGATGCACTTGAGCCCATAATGGAATCGAATAGAACATTTAAGTTGAATGTACTAAAAACCGCGTTATAGTAACTGAAGATATTTAGTTTAAACTATCATTCCCCACCCATTTATTTAACTCAACTTAAGTAAGCATTACTATATGACCAATTCAGCTACATTGTATATTCTAACTGACCAAACTTAATTAGGGCCCGAGCAGGTCATCGTCCTGTGAGGTCCCAATTGTAATTGGAAGAATTATTCTTCATTAGGGCCCGAGCAGGTCATCGACCTGTGAGGTCCCTATTGTAATTGGAAGAATTATTCTTCATTATTATTATTATTCCTCTGCGCTTTGACTGCAGTTTTGGAAGCCTGAGCATACCCAAAAAGTCACCAAATTTGGAATATACGTCACATCTGGCGAAAAATTTGATAATTTAATGTCGTTGGGCGAGGTCGTGACCTGCGGGCTCTGTAGCGCGCCCTAAAGTTCAGCCCCGCCTCCCACAACTGTGTAGAAGGACGAAAATCAATACGCAGGTTCCTCATGACCAGACGCACAAAAAATCGTCTTGGAGACTTCAAAGTCACTCAGTAGCATCCTCTGACCTTGAAGATGAAAAGTTATGGAAATCTTTATCCTACGTCATACCTGCTGGCCGCAGTGGAGTGGTCAATTCAAATCCTTCGCCGTGAAACATCGTATCCTCATAACTTCTTCATACAATGTCTTATCCCGGCCAAATCTCTAAGGAATGCAGAGGGAGTCGCCCTGATGAGATCTGTGTAGTCATGGGGCGTGGCCGTGACGCGTGGGCTCTGTAGCGCCACCTATTGTGATGCCCCGCTTCCTACATGTAACATAGAAGGACGAAAATTGGTACGCCGATTCCTCATGACCGGACGCACAAAAAACCCATTTGGACCCCTAGTGTCAGTCCAACAGGAAGGCAGCCATGTAGATGTGTGGCGGCGTTTTTGTCCAAATCATGCCTACTTTGAAAATTATCTTGTCCTAGAGCTTAAACACCACAGTCTTCAAATTAACTCAGTAATTTTCTTCATGCCTTGAAGAACAAAAGTTATTAAAATCATTCAAATGCGCGATGGTTATGTTGGCCTTTCGGTGGAAACCATTTTGTCCTCATGCCGTCAAGCATCGAGGCTTCATAACTTCAACATACAATTTCCTATCCACACCAAACTGCTTGTAACTGTAAATGCTGTCTCCCCGAACAAATCTCAGCATCAATACTTAGTCTGCCATTTTGCGTTTGGCCGCCATGTTGAATTATGCCAATCTTCATACTTAAATTATCTCCTCCTACAGATGTAACACCACCGACTTCAAAGTCACTCAGTAGCATCCTCTGACCTTGAAAATGAAAAGTTATTAAAATCTTTATCCTAAGTCATACCTGCTGGCAGTTGCGGAGCCCGCCATAACAATCCTTCGTCATGAAGCATCAAGTGCTGATATCTCCTTCATACTATTTCCTAGCTCGGCCAAATCTAGAGGGAATCTAGAGGGAGTGGCCCTGAATAGATCTGTGCATCAATACTGTGTCATATCCATAGCGCCACCCACTGGAAACATGAAGCAAGTTTTATTTCAGGCAATTTGGGCGTCCTACATGCATGTACATGAATGAAATGTGGCACGCATGTGTGTCATGACAAGACGCACAAATGACTCATTTACACCCACACTCTCAGTCAAACAGGAAGTGGTCAATTTTGCTTAGAAGCACATGAATTGATGGTGTAGGTGATGCAAGTCGCCACTAGATGGCACTGTTGTCTTTCAAGGCACATGTATCCTACCTGAATGACCTCTGAATTCAATTCCAGTAAGTCAGCCACATATTCATCAGATTTTATTGAAACTTCAAAAGGTGGCAGCACGCACTTCTTGGAATAATAACTGGCAAACAAAGCAGAACTTAGATCAAAAGCTTGACACTGATAGACAGCCATAAATACATTTTTGAAAGAAGGCAAGTGAAGCATTATTCTACACTCATTTATGTGCAGTAATGACAAACATAGGCTGTGTCCGAATTCAGGGGTAGCATCCTTCAAGGACCCATCCTTCGCCGCCAGCAAAAGCCGGGTCCTTCAGAGAGACCTGCAGGCCTCGTCAGCCTGTTGTGAAATTGGACGGTCTACCCTTTGCAGCATTTCCTGGTTGCGTCACCAGATGTTTCCGCCCCTACCCGCACCTCACTATTTCTGGTGAGGTAAGGTCCGCCAAAGTGACAAGAAGAGTAAAGTTTGACTGTCAGATCTGTTTGAGCTTCTGGAAACCCTGATTTCCTTTTTAATACTTCTGCTTGTGGAGGAAGAGGAGAAGCGGCTCTGGTTTATCTACGGCTGAGAGGACCGTGGAGAGGTAAACCTGTTATTGAACCCACAGTAATGTTATCAATATTACCATTATTAGCTAGCTAACAGTTTGGGATCATTAACATACCAATACATTACGTTAATGCTGACATATAAACTGCTGATCACCATATATGATTTTATTATGATTTTAAAGGCATTGTATTTTAAATGTTTGGTAGATAGTTTAGTTTGCTGTCATTTATTATGATTATTATCATCATAATTAGAGTATGAAAACATAATTCCCGCCTCTTTCTTAACCCTCATGTTGTGTTCCGGTCAAATCTGTCCGATTTAAAAAGTTTTATCTCTTAAAAATGGATTTAATTTGATCAGACTGACCTAAGAGTCCATGACTTTGTCCACAAAGAGGATTTCAACACACAAAATAAATAGTATTTATTTGCATACAGTTTTGTGTATTTTATTCAACTTTTGTACACTCTTGGTGTTCCCGGTCAAAAATGACCAGTCATTAGAAATGAATGGGGGAGACTACAATTAGTGTAAAAAACTGATCTCAGGTACAACCTCATTTGTCATATGGACACAGACACACATGCACACGCGCACGCACGCACGCACACACACACACACACACACACACACACACACAGACACACCCCTTGGTTCCCAGGCAACCACCACGGGAACCATAGCCCAGTAGAGTCTCTCTCCCGCGGGAACAACACCTGTTCTCAGAAAGTTATTGGAACATTGTTTCAATAATATTGAACTTTTCTCGCAGCTTTGGTAGCCTATATAAATGCTTTTTTGAGGCCTTGCTCACAATTCATTGTGTGGCAGCACCATGGCACGTCAATATATCATAAGTGAGGCTATTGATTACATATGTGATCACCACACTGGTGAGGAGGAGAGAGGCCAGGAAACTGACAGTGAGGATGGATTAGAGGAGGAAGTGTCAGAATGACAGATGACACAGAATATAATCCAGACCAAGAATTAACTGATGGGGAGGAATCCAGTGATGAAGAGGATGGCCATGCTGAGGCTGCTGTCACATTCAGGTCGAAGAATGGTAACTTATCCTGGTCTTCATCCCCACCTGAGACCCACCTAACCCTTTGACCGGGAACACAACTAGTGTTACTTTTCATGGATCACAGCCTGATCTAAATCTGTTAATCTTGGTCCATTTATGTTGAAGAAGTAAAACAAGTCTATAACATCTCCACAGTCACAATACGATATAAGATATGAGTCAACCTCTGAACATCTAATGGTTGAAAGTAAAAGGCATTAAGCTGAGCATCACCAACGTATTTTAACTGATATTTTGAGGTTTTAAGGTCCCTTGAAGTTTAACATATCTGGCGTTTGACGCTGAAATGATAAAAAACTGAGTATAGACCCAATACTTACATTTGAATGAGAGATCTGCGCCACTTGAGGTTGCCATTATTTATTTATTCATTCTCTTTAGCCGCGCAATGAATCTTGGGCAATTTGTGGCCGCGAAGGATAGTAGCGGTGTGTCCTCCAGGAACAGGCAAAAGAAGGAGGCATTTGTGGGGAGCATTTGGAGCACACTTTGAATTTGGACAGGCTTTGCGCGGCTTAGTGACGTAATTGCACTTCAAATACGCACTCGGAAGGATGGTGCCCCTGAATTTGGACAAAGCCATAGTCAGATGTACATGGCATTTGCAGGTAGTTTTGTCTGAATTGCACGTTACAACATGGCATAATTGCAAGGTAATGTTTAGAGCCACATAATGGCAGCACGCCCCGACATGCGCGCGGACTGCGAGGGCCCGTTCATCACTGCTTGCAGTTTTAATTTTTTTAGTTCCTGAAACTCAAAATAAATCTTTCAACCAATAGAGCCACGAAAATAGATACAACTGCAACATTACACTGATCACTGATTGAACATATCTTTTTTTTCAGCTACAAATGAAACAAAGCCATGGCCTAATAGGCTTCTAGTGTGTAGATTCCTTAGTGATGGCACGAAAAGAAAAATATCTCTTCCTCTTTACCTCCAGTCATTACAATATTGTACTGCACCTCTCCGAATCTGGTTGACAAACTGGCAAAATAAAACTTTGCCCTGCTGAACACTAGCATCTTATCATTTACACTTCAACACTTAACATTTACTCTTCAATTTGGTTGACAAACTGGCAAAATAAAACTCCGCCCTGCTGAACACTGGCATCTTAACACTCCCCACATAACATTTTTTTTTGTCCGTCCTTCTCTCCTTACCGTCTCTCTCTTCACTTTACTTTTACTGCCAAAAAACCCCTCACATTTGACGACTTGCAATGAGGAGATGCTGGATCTTACATTGCAAGCTGATTCTTGAGTGTCTGAAGTTTAGGTTTCAGATCTCTACTTCAGTTCAGAAGTACCTGTTGAAAAAAATCAAAAGTGTTCTTCATGTACTTTGGGTAGTTGAGATGCAGTGCATAGGTAAGTCCAAGGACAATGGACATGGCCTGGGGCAGGCTCTCAACATCCATCACAATGTTTCCCTCCAAGATGATTCCCACTGAGGATGCATTGTGGTGAAGGGACTGCGTGTGTGGAGTGATGTTTTCCTGTTCATGGCAGAGGATCCCCACTGGCACATCATTGTACGAAACTTCCTCATCATCAGCGTCCTGAAAAAAGGAACAGGGCATGATCACGTCAACATGACAACATAGTGCTACAAACACCCTCTATAGGTACACAGCCCACATGTCTGCCCTGTCCAGTGTTCTCCCACTGCCCAGTGTAGCAAAAGCTACAGAAGATCACTCAGGACAGGTGCAAGAGGCATCCACAAATGATCTGGGGTGAACACACGTCACAATTTTGGAGTATGCCCCCACCAGACAAGTTTTTTTTTTTTTTCAAACAACAATAACAATAAAAAAGAAACTATTAACACATGCACACCTTATAATAATATGAATCGTAGGGAGAGAGGAGGGGAGGTAGAGAACGGGGGGAGCAACGGAGGGGAGGTAAAGGGAGGGGAAGGGAGATAGTAAACAGGGGAGCTAGAAATGTGAGGTGGAGAGAAGGGAAATGAGGTAGAGGAAGAGGAGGGGAGATAGTGAATGGGGGGAGCTAGGGAGGGGGGAAGGAGAAGAGGAGGTAGGGAAAAATCAAAGTTGCTTACAAAGCAGGCCTTGAAGAAGGTGGATGGATCATCACTGAGAATGACAGGAAGCCCCCTGAGGACAAGGAATCTGACTTCTGTCACAGCTGAAACCTGGGGGGTTGAGGGAGCAGAGAGGACATCTCACACTTGAAATAGGGTCCATATGTTACCCTGAATACTATGTGCACACACATAATCAATAATACACAGCAGAACCATTTACGTACTGGACCCCACCTGTTAACTCACACAGTGTTCTTGACATTATGCATACAGGTAGTTATTTGCATACCTCATTTAAAGATCAACTAGCAAAACCTGGCAAACTAATAGAATACTCCATTACACTTAGGCTACTCAAAGTTAAGGAGAAGAAAGCATCTACCAACAGGATAGCTCACATTACCAGTTGATTTATTTACACCACATGTGTGTTCTTTCAAGTTCAATCAAGTATCTGACTGTTTTCTAAGATGTAAATATAGAATTAAAAATCAACTAATCTTTGTTTGTTGCATCAGGTCAGCCAAGACCTGCCCTGTGACGCCCCTCTTTGCCTTGAAGATTTCCATGAGCCTGGGACTGTGATGGTCTAGGGCCTCATAGAACTCCTGTCTCAGGCTCTTACCAACCACCCTGCTGAACTCCAGACACACATGAAACATGTAAAAACAAAACATGTTCATGTTCAAATGAGTTGACACCATGATGTGATCTTTTCATACAGCAACTCAGACTGCAATATTACTCTTTAATACATTTTTGATGAGTACTATGGAGCCCCTCTGGTGACAGCTGAGGGGCTCCATAAAACAAAGCATACGAGACAAATCTATAGGCCTTGCTGGTGTTCAAGTAAAGAGAGCCGGCCAACGTTGACATATCTGGGTGATGGCAGGCTTGTCCTTCACAACTTCATTCCTTCGATGAGCGAATGTTGGCTCCATCTTCTGCTTGATGAGGGCTCCATTTAGGGTTTTTCCTTTTTCTTTTCGTCCACTAAGACCTGTTGAGCATCTTCAAGGCTGGAGTCATCCTGGCCATCTGGATAATCTCGTAAGTAATTGACCTTTCCTCTCTTTGGCTTCTTGATTCTCTTGTTAGGTAGGTCATCTTGAATTTCAAGCCGTTTTTCCAACTGCTCCAGCCGTACACTGATCCTTGTTCTTTGAGACATGGGTGTGCTCGCACCAGAGCTGAGGCAACAGCTTCAAATTCTGCATTTGTTGGGTATGCTTTCAAGGCATATATGGTCTCGGCCAGCCTCTCAAGGATGTCGTGTTTGAGCTCCTTTGACGGAATGAGGTGTATTCCATCCCTGAGATGGACCAGGTTTTCTTGACGCATTCTATATTCCACATCAACAGAGAATTTCGGTATATACATATCAAATACCTCTGGCCACTGGCGTTGTCTTTCCTCAGAGGAGTTGGAGAGGATGTCTGTGTCTGCCTGGCTGGGTGTGTGGCTTAGTTCTTCACTTGGTGTTGACAGTGGGATGGGCGCCTCCATAAGAGAAAGCACTCAAATGATTTTGAGGGTAGGTCGCTCAGGTAGCTCTGATGTCTCTGTTAGATTGCACAGAATAAATGGGTTGGGTTGACAACCAAAAGACCCCACATATTAGGAAGCCTTGTGGCCTAATGTGCAGGAAAAAATGCTCAAGTAAGATAACAGAGAGCCAGAGGAGGGATATATGTGGTGCTTAAGATGACCTACCCAGATAGGAAAAGCTTCATATTCCATATGATATCTCAAGAGCAGACTAAGCGACACACCACAGGGGGCCCAAGCAGGCGCAAGCGGTCACACAAATACCACCTCAATGATGACAAGGGCCAGCGACAAGAGGTGTGCAAATCTATGTTTTTATCCACCCTAGGATACCACCCGAAGAATGATCGGCTAATAATGACGGTTTTTGGTAGTACTGACTCCTCAGGTCAAGCCCCACCGCAAGAACGAAGGGGAAGGTATAACCCTGGTTACAAGTTGGACTTGACTCCAATGTTTCAACATATTGAATCATTTCACCCATCAGTTAGCCATTATAGGCGGGAGAATGCTCCGAACAGGCGGTATCTGCCGAGTGACATCAACATCAAGTCAATGTTTCAAGATTTTAGGCAGAAGTACAAAAAAGGTTCATATGAGATGTACAGGAAGGCCGTGAAGGAACTAAACATCAGCTTCACAAAGCTGGGGGAGGAGGAGTGTGAGCACTGCCTGCGGCATGATGTTCACATTAAGGAGGATCACCAAGCTGATGCCATGACCACTACTGAATGCCAGGACTGTCGACAATGAGAACGTAGTGGACCTCCAGTGCACAAATATTCTTGCCTGGAGCAGCAGCCACTCAGTGACCAAACTGAAAAAGGTGCCAAATCTGTCTGGAATGGCCATCATCCAGCACAGAAGGGGCTCCAGGAGCATGTTTATTAAACTTACTCATGATGAAGAGGAGTACACAGAATGTGACTTCCTAATGAAGAAGGTAAGAAAGCGTAAGATATCTCACATGAAGAACTATAAACATTGTACAACTTGCAATTATATGCAAATTTTGGTTGATAGGTGACCTTGGAGTACCCTGGGCAGATGAGACTTGGAGACAAGGGGGTAGAGAGGGAGAAGAAGATGGACATCATCTCTAAGCTCTGCCCAATGATGCCCCCACACCGCCGTCACTTTTGGCGCCTCTGAAAACAAGGTCTGTTTCCTTTGCCCACTCTGCTCCTTGGTTTACACCAACGCTACGCCAGCTCAAAACCAAAGGCTGTTGCCTGGAACGCCTTTATGGCAAAACCGGCCTAGTAGTGCACAAAGAAATGCATCATAATCACATACTCCAATACAAGGATGCTATTTCTCTAGCCAAAACCACATACTACTCAACCTTAAAGGTGCAGTAGGTAACTCTTATAAAAGTAACTTTGTATCATATTTGCTAAAACTGTCACTATGTAAAGGCAGCATTACATGAAACTAGTAATCTGTAAAAAAAACAGGCTCATTAAGTCCCGCCTACTGCTCCTACTGCAAGTTGCCAGAATCCACCGCGACCGGGCAATAAGAACCAATCAGAGCCAGGATGGTGTTTGATGGACTGTCTGACAGCTGTCGATAACCGCGCACGCACACGCTGCGGACAGCTCCCGCCCCCTTCCTCCTCAGCTCCGCTCGGTCAAGCTCATATCTCCGAAAGCGGCTTCAGGAGCTCAGAGACAGCGATTTGCGAGCAACAACCATCAGCGAGTACAAAACTACCGATACCTCCGATAGCAACAACAGCGTACACAGCAAAGACGAGTAAAAAGAGGAAGGTAGAAAAAAGAAAAGCAAAAAAGAGAGAATTAGAAAGAGCCTGGGATAAAACCAGAGTAAACATCGGAGTAGCTTTTCAGAGGTGGAGGGAGCTCCGTGATCTGGAAGGGCTCAGAACCGACGCAGCGTTGGCGACTTTTCTGCTTGACAGGTAATTATCCCTGCTTGATTTACACAATGTTTGGTTTGTAATTGTTACACTAGTCCTCCGTAGTGCATGTTATTTTACTGTGATGTTGCAGTCGGGCTAACGTTAGCTTGATTCCGATGCTAGCGCTAACGTTAGCTAGTTTCCGATGCTAATGCTAACGGTACTGGTTGGTGTTGTTTTATTAGAAAGTAGCAGAAAATATCCTTATGAAGTGACCTGGCAGTCTTGTCGGTTTTGATGTGTGGTTTACTGGCCATTAGTAATATTCACTAACAGTTTCGGTTATAAAAAATCTTCGAACTAACTTACTGAAATCAGTGTGTGCTGTAGATTACTTTTCATGTTGACATAATTTATTTCTGCTCGTTTGTTGGCCAGCAATGTTGACTTTTCACAACAGTAATGTCTAGCCTCGGCAACTTTGCCGTTTTCACAATGTGAAATTGCAAAATCTTTCCCTGAGAATCACTGCGGCTTTCTGGATCTTATGCTGGGTGCAGCTTGTTCAAAGTCTCAAAGCCTGCTCTTTGTAAGCTTATAATAATGTCAACCCCCAGCTGACCTGAGATGGGGTTTATTTGTTTATAATTTCTGACTGACTGACTGAAAAAAATAATATACTGTTTTCATATAGATATCAGCCAAGTCGGATCACCACAGATCCAATACTCGCCCTTTCCAGCATTGTTGGCGATGCACTCTCAGATAGGTAAGACAATAATTGTGTATATTGCCTAATTGAATTGATGTAACAGCCTCTGTGGGATTCATTGTATGTTATTAGATGGTATGTTATCCAGACTGCCACCAACACTCTAGATGAGAATACAGAGGCTGTGACGTCATATATCAGCTTCTGTGAAGACTGCTGTATCCCATCACGCACCAGGGTCAGTTATAGAAATGTCAATCCCTGGTTCACAGCCAACACCTCATGCCCACCACCGCCCTTGAATCTCGGCATTACAATAATGCAGAACTTGGACAGTTTCTTTATATTTTAAAAATCTCTCCTGTTTTCTATTTTTTTTAAATCAATTTTGTAATTCCTGTACAGCTCTTCCGTCTTTATTTATCAATCATCCCACATGTATGTCACTGTCTGATTATTGTTTATTGTCTTCAATGCATGCACCTTATATACCAAGACAAATTCCTCATTGGTGTAAAATCCTCCTTGGTAATAAATCTGTTTCTGATTTATGATTCTGGGGTTTTGTCTGACTCTGATCATGTCCAGTGATTCCAACAAAGATAATCACAATTAAAAATTGGAGGCAAGTTGGTAACATAAATTAAATATAAAGTAGATGATTGAGTGTGTGTGTACTACTTCAATGTGTGATAAATTTATAGCCAGGAAATGTTCAGATAATGGTTTGAGTTCAATTATGTGATTTTCTACAGAGATGATGACTTTGCTGTAGAGGGTATTGGTTTCTTTGAAGCTGAGGAAACTGCTATTCAAGTTTTGGAAGCAAGGTAAGTCAGTGATCAATGGTAATGATACTCAATTCAGTTGGATAACAATACCTTATGTATGCATTTTTTGCCACAACCTGGGAAATGTTTAGTCTTAAAAATGTGTATTTCTCTATCTTTTGTTTTTAGTATGTCATCGCTGGACATTCATGATGACATTGATGAAAATGACTTTAATCATATACAAAACTCTGTGCAAGTGTTAGGCATACATTTTATGTGAGATTTGATTTGTTAATAGTCATTGACTAACATTTATTGTCTTCTACATAGTATTGACTGGGCAGAGGACAGGACGTGGTCTCTGAGCAAGGACACAGGAGATGTTTCAACTTCAGAGGAAGAGGAAACCATAGAGGAGGATAGTCACTATGATGACAGTGATGATGAAGATTACAATCCACCTTTATGTATTCGGTAAGTTCCTAACCAAAAGTTCTGTTTCATGAACATTATTTTCTTTTCTCATCAGTTTTTCTATTCATACAGGACTGGTGGTGCCATTAAAAGCAGAATATGCCTGGATGTTCTTCAGTCCATCAGCATGGAGGACACTGTGCATGACATTGTAGACCCAGAGCCAATGAAACCACCACGAGTGCCAGAAAAAATTCATGTCCCTAAGTGAAGACGACATCATCGGTCAATGTGCATCCATCACTTACCTTGTCTGTTTGGAACAGCTTGCAGAGTATCTTGTGCTGCCAATCCCACTGTGTACAGTAAAAGACCCACTGACATCTGTGGAATGTCGGGCTCCTGGACCATTCAAAATACAGACCCAGTCGAGAGGAACAGCTGTCATCATACAATGGGTATGTTCAAACTATGCAAGACAGTCTAGTCTTTAATTTACTACTCCTTTGTGTTGTCAAAAATGTTACATTGACAAATGTAATGATAAATAACATCTTGTCTTTTTACTCTTTGTCTTCCAGATCTGTCCAAACAATCACTCTGTCTGGCAGTGGAATTCTCAGCCTAGATTCAAGTACGGGATGCAGGCTGGTGACTTCATGTTGGCATCAAATATAGTCCCTGAGCAGAAGTAGTTTACAGGCTGCAATCAAAGGACAACATTGTAGTACTTGGTGAGTGTTATAGTCAATGAATGCATCAAAGGCAAATGTCTAATGATTCTGTGCTGACAATGTTGTCTTCGAGTTTGACAACAAACCCTCTTTCCTTGTGAATCTGTCATTATTCATAGCTGACGGGCGTATGGACAGTCCTGGGTTCTGTGCACAGTGCTGCACCTACACCGTTATGGAAAATGACACCAAAGAGATCTTGTCAATTGTCAACATTGACAAGCGAGAGACGCAGAGGAGCTCTACGATAATGGAGAAGGAAGGCTTTATCAGGAGCTTTGAGAAGCTCCGCCAGGAAGTGAAACTTGCCGAAGTGTGCACATATGCACATTTACAGATATTTCTCTCTTCAGTAAGTCCATGCTATTTGGCCTTAGTCTGTGGCCTAACTGTTTAGCTTTATTATTCTTATGTAATTCAGCTCAGGCACAGTAACATTTTCAATAATTTCCATTCACCACCACTCCTACAGGCAACACTGATAATTAATACTTGTATTAGTAAATGTTGGCTTGACCCTTATCGAGATTACATTTGGTTAATGAACAGTATACCTAATTACATTGCATGTTATACTTTGATTACACAGATCCAGCGAAGGGGAAATGCAAGGACAGTGGAGTGTGTCACACTCTAGATATGTGGATGGGTCAAAAAACCTGGGCAAGAAGATACAAGCAGTAAGTGTGTTTATAGAAATTAAGACATCCCAACTATCAGACACTTATATGTTTCTCCAAAGTAATGTATTTATGTATTTATTTAGGCAGGACAACGAAGGGGTTGTTCCATCCTTTTGCAGTGGAACAAGGATATCTGCAATCATTTCTGGTACTGCTGCAAGATGGCTGAAAACTATGATGACTTCTTTGTGAGTAATCCAATTATTCACTCATCCATACTAGGTGTACAGCTGATTTTGGCTGTTACATCTTAGCACTGATCTTTGTGTTGAAATGTATGGGCCAATTACAGCATATATCTTTTCAGCTTTTAGTGGTCACTCCATGCAAAATGTATTACTTTTTACAAATTTCAAAACATCTTCCTACAATTAAAAAAAAATTATAAATAAATAAGTGTAAAAGTAAAGCCAACTCAGAGAAATTGACCGGCCTGCATTTCTAAGTTCAAACTCTTATGTTCCTGTTCTTGTTGTGCTTTAGGACATGTGGATTGGCCTTCTGCATTATGTCACAGGAGAGCATGAGTGGTCCCTCGATGCCTGTCAACATGGTCCCTAGGGGAAGACAGAGAAAAGGAGTGGCTAGGGAAGGGGTCTGCTGCCCATGAAGTTCTGTCTGAGATCATCCTCAGTGAACGCTGGCTGATGAGGTTCACAAGTACTTGCACTTCAGGTAGGATTATGCAGTTTAATTTCCCTTTTGTGTTGCTTTTCAAAGATTATTCAGTGTTTTTATGTACATGTACACTTAGAGTACAGTTCAGAAAGAAATTATAATCTGATATTTCGCATTGAACTTGTAGGTCAACTGCAGAGCTGGAGTCCTTTCATAATCACATACTGATGTAAGCCAGCAAGCGTTTTAGTTTCAGCCCTCCAGTCTACGAAGCCCGAATCTTACTGGCTGGCCTAGGACTACAACAACCATGTCCACAGACCAGACAAGAGAAGACCTGACGGCTCCATAGAGCATGTTATAAGCATAATAAAAGTTTTTAATTCTATCTTAGTTTCTCACCATCTCAGCCACTATTTTCTGTACCAAGAAAGAATGTTTAGATAACTGGATAATGTTTTTATATGCAACAGTGTCCTGGTTTCTCAAAAATGGGATAACATGTTTATATGTGCAAAACATAACCAGGATACTCCAAAAACACGATCATAATCAGGATACTAGTGCGGATTGTTGTGTTGGATATATAATTTTATATTTATAGTGTTTATTTTTTCAGTAACTTTTTAAAAATGGCAACAAATATAAAGTTGTCATATTTGATTTTCATACAGTTTTATAGTCCAATTTCTATTTTCAGATACCGCAAACTCTACAATAAGAAGTCGAGGAAGTGGAGTTTGTATGCCATAAAGGAATAAAGGATTACAGTTACATCCCAGATCTTCAAAAGACAATAATAAGGAAACGGGTTTCCTCAGGACATGGGCTGCCTCGACTAACAACCATGAGGCCAGATGACCCACGTCAACATGGAGTCCTGTCTGGCGTACCAGCTCCAACCACCCAGGAGCTATTGGAGACACAAGTCAGCAGGGGGCAAGGTAAGAATTGTTGCTGGTTGTATCTCTTCAGAAAATAAAAAAAGATATTTCTTGTTAGCTGTTTATTTAGCTTTATTTAGACTGTGGCCAGTTGTGTTCAAGCTGTCACAGGCAGATACTGCCTCCCTGATGGTTACTGAAAACTATAAAAGGTACAACAATGTTGTCAGGCTGGGGGGTTAAAGGGAAGACTAAGGATAAGGGGAAGGTGGACCCAAATGCAGTTACATGAGAGGCAAGGTTATGGGGAAATAAAAAGCGAGCTTTATTTTAAAGCTGAATACAAAAAACAGAAGCAGACAAAACGGGTGCAAGAGGCAAAGTAGCATCCAAAAACAGCAAGGCAAAGTAGCAACTAAAAAGCAAGACAAAGTACAAAGAAAAAGGCAAAGTTCAAATCAAACATGGAAAATGCAAAACTCAAATCCAAAACACATACCATGGGGATCGGGGATCGGGGATCGGGGATCGAGGAACAGACAGGAACAGACAGGAGCAGGCACAGGAGCAGGCACATGAGCAGGCACATGAACAGGAACATGGAGGCGACAGAGGCTGACAATTACAATGACCAGACAAGGAGTGAGGGGAACACAGAGACTAAATACACAGACACTGATGACAAGACGAGGAACAGGTGAGGTGGACCAACAGGTGAGGTAACGAAGGGGAGGAGCACATGAGAACATGAAGGGAACAAAGCAATAGACAGAGGGAGCCAGAGGGAAGATAGGAAAAAACACAGGAGAACTTAAAGGACACATGAGGGCATGGGAAAAACAAGACACAAGACAAGATACAAAGACAAGGAAATCAAATACAAGAAACCACAAGACAAAACCAGACACAAGAACACAACGAACAAGAATCTACAGTCATGACAAATGTATTTTAAAAATAAGTCAGGCCTCATCTGGCAAGGTCTAATAAAAAATTCACACTACAACCAAGGCATCATTTTGACTGTTTAAAATGTTCAATTTAATAACTTTGTTGAAATACAACCCATGTGACTATAGGACCCTGACTATTCCTAAATGTGTGTATATTTTACATCCAATTCTTTGTTCTCTTTCCACAGGTCAGAGATTGCCACATACATAGAGGCATGAAGATAAAGAATCTTCCAACAAAAATAAAAGTTTATGTTGACCTTGACTGACAACTGACTGTGCATCGTTACTCTGCATACAACTTACATTGTTATATTACTTTGACAAAAAAGATTGACAATATTTAAAGAGTTATTACTTGTTTTTGATAAGCATATTTGCTTTTGAGACATGCATGCGTAGACCCAGAAACAGTGATTCTAATTTCTTATACTGCAGGTTAGTTTTTTAAACTAGTCCGAAGGGTATATCAATAAAATAGGGTGAGGTGCTATGTTTGTTTTTACATTTATTAAATTATAATCAAATCACTTTAGAAACAAACTTTATCAAATAAATAATGAAATAAATCATTTTAAATAATACATTTTACATGTACAAATTGAACAATATAAAAATGAAAAACCACACAAATATTTTGAAATGTAAATTTTGAACACTATAAAAAAAGAATAATCTATGTACAGTATTGCACAACACTCAAACTATTTACAAGTTACAAGGGTAACAGCAGCTACACCCTCCTGGGAATGAACCCCCTATACTGTCCATGAAGATCAGGAAAGCGGTCACGAATTGCCCACACACAACAGCTTGGAATTACCACTCTGTGACCAGCACCCAGAACCCCGTACTGCCAAGCAACAAACTGCCTATATGATGCATGGCGAAACTGGCGGTTGTCCTCTCCTGCATCAGGAAGATCAGCTACTGCACGCAAGTTGTTCCAGATCCTCCTTGCAAGCCGTAAGACACCCCCCTGCAAAATGAATGCCTCCATGTGCGGCAGGGTTGAAATGCACATTTGAGGATGTTGGTTGCAGCATTTGTTTTCAACAACCATGGGCATTTCCCTGCATCTCTGGCAGATGCACCATGATGGCTGATGTTGGAGAGGAGGTGCTGTTGGAGGAGCAGCAGGGGCTGAGTGGCTGAGAACATCAAAGATGAGGCTGGGGTTCCGTGTCAAAGTTCGCTCCAAAATGTGGCATGCTTGATGTAGATCCAAGCGTTGAATTTGCTCCTAGTAGATAAAGTATTTAGTAAAATGGATGTTTACTGAGGCTCATAACAACAACTATTACCTCTGATACAATGATAATTGTTTGTTTAGAAACAGACTATAACTACTGAAACTACTTACACGTTCAAATGCAATCCTCTGCAATCTCAAATCTTCCACTCGAGCAAAATCTTCTGCACCGAGGTCATCGGGTGTATGGCCCACACGATGCCCTCTGCTCTGAACCACCTTGTCCACGGCTCCCTCGTCTACCCGTGCTCACTGCTGGGGTGTACTCTTCCTCTGAGCCCAGTGTCTCAGTTTCAAAACTCTAACCATATCAATAAATAAAAATGTCACACATTTTGCAAAGCGACAAATGTAAATAAGCTGCTAACTTACTGGCGTGACGGAAATAATGTGCTAAGCTAAACACTACGCTTTCATCTTCAGAAACACTAACGTTATTTTTTCCACAAAATTACACTATTGCTAAATAAACATGTAATGAATTGAGGAACAAGTTTCTAGGTAAAGTAAAGCCATGTGAAAGTCATTGTAAAGCGTTTTATATCTAGCTATGTGGAGTGTAGCTCATGTTACGTTATTACCCAGTCATGCGCCATGTTGTTTACCTGGCCTCTTCCGTCGAGTGCACAGGTCGTGTGCGTCGCGTGCACGGCAGCCTCCTCTTGGGGAGGGACTTTGGAGGCAGGGCAGGAGAGCAGCGGAGAGGGAGGGGGAGGGATCTGAAAGTTGTACTTGTTCAAATTTAATGCTAAGTCCTCTCTCTCCTCCAGTTTACCAACTGCACCTTTAATCAGGACAGCGGATGGGAACACTAGAGCCCTATTCTCAACCATCAACAATATCTTGAAACCACCGGATGCCCTACCTCCTCACCTACTCACAGCTGCACAGTGTGACAACTTCATGACCTTCTTCAATGCCAAAATTGAAAACATCCACCGGACACTGACTACTTCAAATAACTCTACACCCTCTCTCCATCAGCTCTCCACTTGCCAGTTTCAAACTGCCCACTGTCTCTGAAATAACCAGACTCATCTTCAAATCCAAATCATCTACCTGCCAGTTAGACCCCCTGCCCACCTACCTGGTAAAAAGCTGCATGCCTGCCTTGTCCTCTCTCATAACTGATATCATTCATTCCTCATTGACTTCTGGTGTTGTTCCATCATCACTAAAGACTGCTGCAATTACTCCAACTATCAAGAAACCTGGTGCAGACCCAAATGATTTGAACAACTTCCGTCCCATCTCAAACTTGCCATTTATCTCAAAAATACTCGAAAGAACTGTTGCAGCTCAACTAAACAACCATCTGTCTCACTACAACCTCTTTGAACAATTTCAGTCTGGATTTCGTGCCCATCGTAGCACTGAGACAACCCTCGTGAAAATCACAAATGACCTTTTAATGGCATCTGACTCTGGCTTACTCTCCATCCTGGTTCTCCTCGACCTCAGCACAGCCTTTGACACTGTCTCACATGACATCCTCCTGGACAGGCTGGCCTCCACTGGAATCACTGATATCCCTCTGGCTTGGCTGAAATCCTATCTCACTGGTCGCACACAATTTGTCCAACTCAAGAACCTAAGATCTTCCTCCGCTCCAGTCTCCAGCGGTGTTCCCCAGGGCTCTGTCCTCGGCCCCCTCCTGTTCACTATTTACCTTCTGCCCCTTGGACACATTCTCAGGAAATTCCATATTCAATTCCACTGCTATGCTGACGATACACAGCTTTATATCTCCACCAAGCCTACTTCCACTCTACCAGCCACAGCTCTATCCAACTGCCTACTGGAGATTAAATCATGGTTCTCACTCAACTTCCTTAAACTGAACAGTGACAAAACCGAGGACCTCCTCGTTGGCACCAGATCCACCCTGGCAAAGCACAACCCCTTCTCTATGTCCATCAACAATACCATTGTGTCACCATCACCCCAGGTAAGTAGCCTTGGTGTCATCCTGGAAGGCACCTTAACCTTTTAAGCCCACATCAATAATTATATTCTCGTAAACACCCTGGTTACATCTCTTCTGGACTACTGCAATTCTCTCCTCCATGGTCTTCCTTGGAAATCACTCCATAAACTCCAACTGGTCCAGAACGCAGCTGCGCGTATCATCACCAGAACTCCCTTTGCTGAACACATCACCCCAGCCCTGCAACAACTCCATTGGCTCCCTATCAAATCCCGCATCGATTTCAAGATTCTAATCCTCACTTTCAAGATCCTTCATAACCTGGCACCATCATATCTCGCTGAACTGATCCATACTCACACACCCTCCCTTACCCTCAGACCCTCTTCTACCATCCAGCTCTTTACCCTATCTGCCAACCTAACCACCATGGGGTCAAGAGCTTTCAGTCGATCTGCCCCCAGCCTCTGGAACTCTCTCCCACTAGACATTCGCACTTCTGACACTGTCTCCACTTTTAAATCTCACCTGAAAACACACTTATTCCGCATGGCTTACTCTGTATCAGCCTAATCATATAATCACACTCCTGCCTATTCTCCATTCCACTCTATGGCACTATTCTCACCCTGGAAGCTCAACCCTGCCTAACCCGGCCCGGTTGACTTCCTGTATAGTGAGGACTGCGGAATCTAAATCCTGCACACACTTTTCCCTTCCTACCTATTGCACTATTCTCACCCCGGAAGCTCAGCCCTGCCTAACCCGGCCCGGTTGACTTCCTGTTTGGTGAGGACTGCAGAGTCTGAATTCTGTGCCGAGACGGCACCATTTAATTGCATCCTCTTACTTATCTATTGATTTGCACTAAATTGTCCTGTACTTGTACTGTCTTTTGTTGTACTTTGTTGTTATGTGCGGTGTCCTTGAGTGCTTTGAAAGGCGCCTTCAAATAACATACATTATTATTATTATTATTATTACTATTCCTCTTCAGTAATTGTTTTTAAAGAGATTCTAAGTTAGGAGTGAATTATTGAATTCAATGGTGAGGCACTTCTTGGATCGGACAGCAATGTGACACAAAACATGCTCCTCGTGCACAGATAGGCAATCAGTGTATTGACATGGCAACTGAACATTTTCTGCAAAGCCGGGCTACACATTAAAAAGCCTATACTTGACTCAAAATATTATATTTTAATTTTAATTTATTATATTATAATATGAATATTAAAGTTATTTTTTATGAATTAATTGTATCAATCCATAATAAAACAGCTGTTTTATGTAGATCAGATGAATGGCTCTCAAAATGTGCGAACCAGACAGAAAGACAGACAGAGAATCCTTGTTTTTAGATTTCCATGTATGTTTGAACAGGGCTTTAGTCTTGTGATAGCCTTCCAAAATCTCGTGCAAAGGTCAAATCTGTAAAGACTCACAACAGTGCACAGTCGACCTGTAGAAATGCCACACAACTATCATGCAACTGGAACAAACTGTAGTTGCCTTCAGTGGACAGTGCATACGAACACACATATGACTTCTGTTCAAGTCTGCTTTGAAATGTGTGCAACCACATTGATTATAGACAAACAAATATTTAAAATCTTCAAAACCTGTCCAAAAAGATAACAGATTGTTCAGTCTCATTCCCATTTCTTCAAATACCGACCTTATTGCTGGCGACCCGTTGATATTTGACAACAAGTGCAACAAACTAAGACATACATAGCAAGCCAGCTATTTTTTTTAATTGCCAAACAGAAAGAAGGAGTCTGAACCCTGCACAGTTTCTGTCAGTACTGTAACCTTATGTTTCACAAAGCTCTCCCCTATAACTAAAAGCCAGTCAAAGATTTATACG
Source organism: Sparus aurata (assembly GCF_900880675.1). NCBI lineage: Eukaryota > Metazoa > Chordata > Actinopteri > Spariformes > Sparidae > Sparus > Sparus aurata. The sequence goes on along the minus strand of NC_044205.1, from coordinate 2,611,053 downwards.
TGTCTCTTGCTCACTCATTTTCTTGTCTTAGCTTCCTCTGTCAACTTCCTCTTTGGTCTCTTCACCTCTGCCATGATGTCCATAGAGGCCAAGTTCCGATGCACATTTGGCTGGCTAAGGTTTTCAGCTCATATTGTCAGCATTCGCTACTCCTGGCATGGAAACGTCCTCCTGGAATTCAGAGCTCCTGTGCTAGCGAATAATGGGATAATAAACTGTTTCAATCCAACTGGTTGAATATTCATCTATTGATGCACTTAGACACATCATCAGTGATGGAACCTGGGGTCATTGGGTGTTTCGGGTCTTTCAGCATCATACACCCTCACCCAGGCGACCCAGCCAGGATTGATCAAGTCCCGACTTGTGTCTATGTAGCGTGTACCCACGGATCGCCCCTCTTGATCCACAGCCATCTAGAGGCCTTCTCAGCTGCCTCTGTGGTGGTTCTGATGGCCTTTCTCTGGCGTGCACCTGTGATGCCAAGCAGGCTGTATGCTTTGCAGAGAGATCGTGCTGCGAAGCCTCTACAGCCCACCTCTATTGGCACACACCACACTCAGGGTGGTTTCAACGATGTGCTGTGGGAATCTGAGCTGCTTCCCCAGGTCGGCCTTCATCTGCCAGTCCGGTGCGGTTCCAAGGAGGCCCACTGCCCCCCCTTGCCTCGCCTGCCTTGCTGGTCGAAGAGGCTTGTTCTGGGTGATGCAGGTGAAGATGGTTTCTGCTATTTCCTTTAGCACTTTGTCGTGGCGCCAAGTATAGGGTCCTTCTCCCAGGGCTTTTGGGCAACAGCTGAGGATGTGCTCTAGTGTCCCTCTTCTGAGACACAAAGGACATGATGGTGTGTCAACCCTGCCCCAACAGAAGAGGTTGGATGGGCTGGGTAAGACGTCATAGACAGACGCAATCAGGAACTTGATCCGGTGCGGCTCAGCTTGCCAAAGCTCGGCCCAGGAGATCTTGCGGTTCACTGCCTGTTCCCATCTCGTCCATGCGCCCTGCTGTCACATCCCCACCATTTGGCTAGCATGTAGTTCCTCCACCACAGCTCTCACCTCGTCTTGGACCAGTCGGCGTCTGTCTTTAGCCAGTGCTTTGTCGTAGCACGTGGATGGAGTGCTACCGAGCCCTGCTCGTCCCGATGCCACAGGGCCGACCAGCACGCTGTGGCGCAAGCGTGACTCAGCCTGCTCGACTGCTTCCTGCGCCCTCCACTTCCTCCCTGTCCTGACTACGATGCCAGCCTGGGAGACTTTCAGGTCATTGGATTCCCTGTATTGCAGCACCTCTCTTGCACAGGTAACCATGAACTCCTCATTCAGGCTGCTAATGGGGAGCTTCAGTCTGTTGTTCTGCCCGTACAGAGCGATGCTACTCAGGCTTCATGGCAGGCCCAGCTATCTACGGAGATGACGACTGACCCTCCTCTCAAAGCCCTCTACTGCTGTTATTGGGAACTCATACACAAGCAGGGGCCACAGAATCATCGGGAGAATACCGTGCTGGTAAATCCAAGCCTTAAATTTACCAGGCAGACCCGACTTGTCCACTGCTGATAGCCATGCCTCCAGCTCCCGATTTGTGGCCTTGATGGATGCAGCGTCCTTGAGAATGTGATCGAAGGTCTTGATTCAACTAAACAATCTCACATAAACAAACAATCTCCATGTGTGTTTCTTTGTGTGGAGGGGGTGTGCAGGGTTGTAGTGGTACCATGACACGAGGCATTGTGCATTGTGTGCCTAGAAACTACAACAGTTGTCAAAAACGTTGTTGGCGTCCATTTTATCTATAGAGCCTAACATTACCAATCACAATTTACCTCAAGGGGCTTTAATATCCATAGAGAATTGAAACCCTCTGTCCCTGGACCCTGAATTTTATATGAAAAATCTCCCCCAAAAAGCCCATTTTACAAGGTATAAAAGGAGGAAACCTCGGGAAGAGCAACAGAGGAGAGATCCCATACCCAGAATTGATAGACATTCAGTAGATATTGTCTATACCAGGGGTCTCAATGCTGTAGGCAACATGATGCACACCACCAACTTCTCATTGAGGAAATAACTCCTTTTTCCTCTTAACGTAATGTGATGTGCACAGTCTAAATTAGTTTTTTATGAGGAAAAACGATTTGCAATGTTAAAAACTAATGTGCAAACAGAGTATATGAGCAGCAGTGTTGAAAGTACAAATGAATTTCAGCTAGTTCATTGCAAGGTTTCAAAAAGTAAAGAGAATGGGAAGAAGATTTGCAGTAACTGTCAAAATGTAATTATTTAAAAAAGGCACAAAACAGCAAAAAGTCCTCAGTTTACTCTGCCTCAACTCTCTGTGATTTAGAGTTTACTGATACGACCTAAAGAAAATGCTGACTGATGCTTATCACTGCATGAAAAGTGGGATTTTCGTCAGTATGCGGCACTGTAGATTGACGTGGAATTTCAGGTTGCGGCTGCACGTGGCAATTTGCAGGCAACACTGAAAACTGACGTAAATTGTCGGAAATTGACGTGGGCCTTGCTTGGCAGTTGTCCCCCAATGACCCCCCTCCCCCTGATTCTAGGGGAGGCTTTAACATGTAAATGAAAATACTGTGAGCTATACAAATGCAAATCAGGGTTGCAGGGGGAGTTTTATCCTAGGTGACCTTTTTCTAAGAGGTGTTAACTTCATTTTAAGAAAATCTCTGGTATAAATAGATCAGGCTCAGTATAGCCTAATTATAGACCCTTATATTTGAGCTTGAATGGATTTATTTAATGAAAGTATGCTAGATTAATTACTGTGTACGTCATTAGCAATGGCCAATGTTATGTAAAAAAGATTATTTATTCTTTTCTCTCTCTCTCTCCTGGGAACAAGTTAAAGATAAAACGCCAGTTGTTAAGAAGTTAAAATTTGCATGAAATATTTTGAGATAACCAAGATATTAAAATGTAAAAAGAAAAAGTATTTCTATAATTTCATGGGTTCTGAATGTTTTAAAAGCAGTTGAAAAGTAATTCTTATTGCGTGTGAGAGTTCATGACCTGTAAGAGTTTTTACACTTCCGGGTTGACCGGAGCGTGAGTGACGAGGAAGAAGGAGCGGAGAGTTAATGGCGTCGAGCAGCTGACAGTGGACTGTGTGTGTCGTCAGTGTCGTGTTTTATCACTAACAGACTGTGAACTGTTGTCGGACGATGTGCTGTGAGTGTGTGAGTTGGACTCTCCATCGCAGTCGAAGTGTTTGTGTTTTATTGGACACGAAGCAAGTTCGGCTAAGCTAGCTAGCAGGAGCTAGGCTAGCGGCCCGGCCATTGTCGAGAGGACGTCTGCGCGGACTGGAGAAGCTCGCCAACGGACGGAGCTTCGCTGCCGCAGAGGGACACGGAGGTTTATCGCTGCGAGCATTTTGTTTTCACAGACTAACCTCGCATCATAACAAGGCCGAGACCTCCTGTTAGCTCGGAGCCACGTCTGCAAGTCCAGATTTACATGATGCCGATAATGACGCCATTGTGTGTAAGTAACTGTTACTGTTTTCTCCCTCGTTTAATTTTACTGTGACTTACGTTTCTTTATTCATACCAGTCTTTTTAATTGTTTTCCAGCTGCCTGTAAGACATTACGAGACAGTACGCAGGACAACAACCAACCAGATCTTGCATCGCAGGCGGAGGCTGTGAGGAGTTCAGCTCAGAGTCGATCGAGGACGAAGAGGGTAAGATTTATGAGATTAGATCAGTTTTTGGTCAATGTGACTATTATTCTATAAAATAATAGATGTGTTGTGTCCATATGCAGTGCATCGCGCAGTACTGATCGTCTTTATTGATTATTTTTACTGCTGCTGGAAGCGAGACAGTGTGCTAGCTGAGAATGAGGTGGACCTTTGGAAGTGCGCCGCCATGGACCTGATGTCTGAGGAGGAAGACGGCACAAGATGGCGGGTGTCTGGATGAATTGTGCGACCTCCGTCCTTTCGCAGCCGGGAGCTCACCGAGCTCTGTGCCACACTGCTGTCACATGAGAGGCGATTCCGAAGTACAGGGCAGCGCACCACAGACGTCTTCAAAAACAGACACTTCGCGGTGCTGCAGGATTTTGGGCCTCTTGTGAGCTTCCCGTTTGTTGTGTGGGCAAATTATGCTTTGTACATGCTGTGTGTTTGTGTTTGTGCTAATACAACTCTTTCTTTGAATAAACAACTCCTTCCTGGCAAATGTTCCTTTCCTCAGTAAATTCATTAATGTCATTGATGATATCATAAATATAAATATATAAACATAATACATATATATATATATATATATATATATATATATATATATATATATATATATATATATTCCCACCAGGGTTTACATTTATAATTACCCAGGGTGACCAATCACGAGTGATTTTGCTTGTTTATGAGTAGTGGTTTCATCCAATACTGAGTGAGGATATTCAAGCCAGCCCACACATTCTCTGGCCAGGCGTGGTTTCGCTGCTATTCATATGCAAATTAGTGGCGTTCGCACGTCTGGGAGCTCCGCTGACGTCATGGTTCGTTTCCGACAATTTTCGGCACAGACAAACGCCACGTTCACAGCCTGTAAATTGTTGTTAACTGCCGAAAATTAGGGAGATTTCCGGGCGTTTACGGGGCCGAAAATCCCACTTTTCATGCATTGTATTGTACCACAGGAGCTTTGAATTCCAGGAGAAGAAGGGTAAAAAGTTGAATTTTGCAAAAGCTGGAAAGACAGAAAGGCTAAAAAGTAATGGGCTGAATAGGCTAAAACAGTTGAACATTTTGAAAGCTGAACAGTTTCTCTAGCAGAACATAAAGCTGAATGTTTGAAAAAGCTGAAAAGGCTGAAAAGTAAGAGGGCTGAAAGAGCTTAAAACGTTGACCAGTTTCATAGCTGAACAGTTTCTATATATAAGTAGTAGCAATAGTCGCAGTAGTAGGAGGACGTATTGGTAGTTGTAGGAGCCATGAATTAATTGGTAGGTGTTTTTTTCTATTAGTCACAAGGTGAAGGGATATTGTTATCTTTTTGGTGTTTGTTTTGGTTATATTTTATTATCAGAATCAGAATCAGAATCAGAAATACTTTAATAATCCCAGGGGGAAATTATTTTTGTTACACACTCCAGATATACAAACAACATATATTATACAAGCAACATATATATATATATATATATATATATATATATATATATATATATATATATATATATATATATATATATATACATAATACAAAAATATAAAAGATCAATGTACAGTTTAAATAATGTGCACCAAGTGCAAACAAAAAACAAACAAAAAAAAGAAAAATGATTGTCCATATTTTTGCTTGAGTCAGGTTACAGAAGGAGGGGTGTCTGACTCTCTAAGGGAGGCGTTATAACGTTTAATGACCACAGGCAGGAATGATTTCCTGTGGTGCTCAGTGATGCATCTGGGTGAGAGGAGTCTTCCACTGAATGTGCTCCACTGCTGGGCCAGTGTGTCGTAGAGAGGGTGTGTGACATTATCCAAGATGGACTTAAGCTTGGATAGCATCCTCCTCTCTGCCACAGTCGTCAGAGTGTCCAGCTCCTCCCCTACAACATCACCAGCCCTCCTGATCAGTTTGTGTAGTCTGTTGTTATCTGCTACCTTCAGCCCACTGCCCCAGCATGTGACAGCGAAGAAAATCGCACTGGCCACAACAGACTCATAGAACATCCTCAGCATTGTCCGGCAGATGTTAAATGACCTTAGCCTCCTTAGGAAAAAGAGTGTGCTTTGGCCTTTTTTATAGACCGCCTCTGTGTTTCCAGTCCAGTCCAACTTATTATTAAAGTACACTCCCAGATATTTATATTCCTCAACAGCGTCCACAGGGACACCCTGGATGGAAACAGGGGTCACTGGTGTTTTCGCCCTCCTCAGATCCACTATGAGCTCCCTTGTTTTTGTCACATTGAGCTGCAGATGATTCCGTTCACTCCAAGTGACAAAGTTGTCCACAACAGTCCTGTATTCATTCTCATCACCCTTCTTGATGCAGCCAACTATTGCTGAATCATCAGAAAACTTCTGAAGGTAGCAGGACTCAGTGCAATAGTTGAAGTCAGAGGTGAATAGGGTGAAGAGGAAGGGAGAGAGGACAGTCCCCTGTGGGGCCCCAGTGTTGCTGACCACCCTGTCCGACACACAGTTCTGTAGGCGTACGTCCTGTGGTCTGCCCATCAGGTAATCACCAATCCAGGACACCATGGGGGCCTCAACCTGCATGGCAGCCATCTTCTCACCCAGTAGAGCTGGACGGATGGTGTTGAAAGCTTGTCCAGATGAGTGTAGACTCTGTTCAGCAGGTAGATGATGCCGTCCTCAGCTCCCAGGCGGGGCTGGTAGGCGAACTGTAGTGGATCAGTGAAGGGCCTGACAATAGGCCTTAGCTGCTCCAGGACGAGCCTCTCCAGGGTCTTCATGATGTGGGACGTCAGGGCCACCGGTCTGTAGTCCTGAGGGCTGCTAGGACGCGGCGTCTTTGGCACAGGAACGAGGCAGGATGTCTTCCACAGCACAGGGACCCTCTGGAGGTGCAGGCTCAGGTTGAAAACTTAACTGTACTCCACACAGCTGGGGGGCACAGGCTTTAAGCATCCTGGGAAGAACACCGTCGGGGCCTGCAGCTTTGCTGGAGTGGAGTCTCGTCAGCTGTTTTCTCACCAGGTCAGGCGTGCAGAACACTGTAGAGGTGACAGTTGGGGGAGAGGTGAGGTCCTCAGGTTGTGGAGGACATGATGCAGAGCAGGGGGGAGGGGTGGAGTAGGTGGGTGTGAATTGAGGTGGAGGGGGGCAGACAATGGGTCTGTAAGGAGGAGGAGGGGGAGTGGCAATTGTTGTTGGGCAGCCAGCAGCAGAGTCTTGTGGGATAGGGGCCGCAGTATCAAACCTATTGAAAAAAAGGTTCAGTTAATTGGCCCGGTCCACACGGCCCTCCAACCCCATGCTACCAGTCCTCTGGAACCCGGTGATGGTTCTCATGCCACTCCACACATCCCTCATGTTGTTTCTCTTAAGTTTACTCTCCAGCTTTCTCCTGTAATTGTCTTTAGCCTCCCTGATGTTAAGTTTGAGTACTCCCTGCCCTCTCCTCACCTCATCACGGTTGCCCTCTCTGAACGCTCTTTTCTTTTCATTGAGGATGGCCTTGATGTCCTTAGTGATCCAAGGTTTATTATTAGCGTAACAGGTTACAGTCCGAGCAGGGACATTGGTCGAAATGTCCCTGTGCAGCCATGTCTCAGTAAAACACATTCCGTGTGGCTCTGCGTTAGCGCCGTTAGCTCGTCCATTTTGTTGCTAAGGGACCGTACATTTCCCATAACAACAGAGGGGAGACAGGGCTTAAATCTTCTCCTTTCCATAAGCCTTATGTGGTCATATTGAGTAGGGGGATAGCAGGTCACGTGGATGTGGGCAGGGTTATTAGTTAATATAGGCACTTGTTCATTTCTCATTGTTGGAGAGAGAGGGTGAGCTGGGTCATGTACTTTTGTTGAACGCTATTTATCTTTGATCACTCTGATTACTCTGATTTTGAGCTTGTGCATTTTATCATGACTTGATCGTCGTTTTTCATTAATAAAAAGTATAGCAGTGACTTCTTTTAGGAAGTGCGTCAGACAACCAGGCCCAACCTCAGTCTCTCAGCGACTCCGTTGTTCATTTAAGTTGCTACAGTAGTAGTTGTACAAGTAGTTCCGCTAGTAGTAGTAGTAGTAGTAGTAGTAGCAGAGGTAGCAGTTGTAGCTGGGAAGACATTATGGACCAAAGTTTTTTCTCAATATTCTACCAAATCATGAGAGACAAGAAACTTCATTACAAATACATTTTAATTGTTTTTAATTTTATTAGTATTTTGTCAGGGCTATTTGTGTCAGTTTGTAATTCACACAGTAATTAGAGCATTTCAAGATTTAATTGAAGTATCTGCAGTAATAAAGCAGTACAAGTGAAATCCACAGCATGATACACAAACAAGCCTCATGAGATACAAGAATAGAAATCAAAACATATTTCAAAAACATTTACAAAATAATTTCAAATCTATTCATGTGAGCATTACAACTTTATTGCACAATAATTACTACACAGATTATTTAATAATGAATCGTGAATCAAAAGTGGATAGTTGTTCAGTAATTAATTTATATCTATCGTAATATGTTGTGAAAACATGATTGAATACTTGGCCTATGCATATTTCATTGCACAAGTAGGATTAAAAAGTTAATGAAATAGATTAAACTCAATTTAATGACATTAAATCTATATGAACTAACTCAAGTGATCTGAAGGAAATTAAATGGTACTGAACATTGTTAATTTTAGATCCCACACCATGGGGGCACTTTGATCAACCAGTAGGAACCTTAAAGGATTTTATGGCAATATGGTATGAATATCACTGTCAAATGCATGTACTAAGAGCAAAGAATTTTTGAAGGCCCTTCAGGCAACTTTGAAAAAGAAGTGTCTTTAGACAAAGATCAGCTAATTAATTTAACCTTAAGTATATTTCGGGACATTTTCTATAGTTTGTGGGATTGGTTGATTATTTCAATGAATTAAATATATTTTCCGTTTTTCTGTCAAACACCCACCAATGAACAATTTATAAGAGAATAGAATATACATGAAAGCAGGCCTTGCAAAACCAAAATCCACTGTGCCTCTATCAAGTAACCGGTGAACAAATAAAAATGTCTTAAAAACTCTGCACCTTGGAACAACCACAAAGAAATATTTCGGCACCATGCTGGTTGCAATTGCCTCGACGACTGATGTGCAAAGGGAAGCGATCTTTTAAAACCCATTCAGCAAATTTTGACTGTTCAAAAAAAAAGATTATGAGACTGTAAGTTTTTTAGGCACATTAACTGGCTTTGAAGTGACTTTTGGGTTAATCTCTATGAATTGTTTGACTACTCCTTGGCCACTATTAGCTTCAGAGAAACAAACAAAACTTTTAATAAAATTAGACAAAAAAAAAATGTGATCATCATTACATTTCCTCTTGGGAAATAAATAAAAGAAATGCAATAAAACAAAATACTAAGACACAGATAAGGGAAGAATATATAGAAAATACAAGAAAGCTGTGGAGTGGCTGGATCACAATGGAGGAAGACCTGAAGAAAGAACTTAATTCAAAATACACTCCCAACTGTAACTTTAGAGTCAAAAGCTACACAAACTGTTTAATCAATACAAAACAGATAGAACATTTTATCAAGAATATTTGTTCAAAACCTTATGCTTAGTTATGGAGAAACCTTTGTAATGAGAGGGAAGGCACATGTCTCTGTGTGAACCAGCAGTGAGGGCTCCATTGTCAACTGACAGTTATTGTCGACTGACAGTTAAGGTGGTGCAGCTGGCTCGCCTGTGGCACCATGGTGTTGCTGGTCATGAGTCACACCATTGAAGAGTATAGGACCAAGTTGGGCTGGTATCGTCACAGAGGAGCACTGTGTCTCCCATCCAGGGAGAGTATCTGGCAGGGCCACCCACCCTGCTAGAGAGTGTAGTGAGAAATTTGGTGGAAATGTGGGGTTTCAACTGGTAGGTGGAAGTACATTGGCAAGTATGTGTTACATTGAGAACACATACTTTCTGGTGTGTTTTTGCTACGGTAAATGTTGGCAGCTGTATACAGCTGCTGAAATAGTTTTGGCCTGTGCATTTATCAACGCTGACCCAGACCCACCCTGACAAATGCACAGGCCAAAATTTGCTGGGGATATGGTCCGTTACAGAACAGCTAACTGTAAAACAATGTAGCCTTTTTGATTATTTCTGATGCTTGACCTATAAATGACATGCCTCTGTGTGTTATTTTTCATTAGTTCTTACTTGTAATTGTATTTCCTATGTTTGCCACATTCTTAATTCTATTTTATTCTTGTGTATTCTGTGACGCATTTTTATCAGCCAAGTTTTTTAAATGTTGTTCTTTTATCCATCCTGTGAAGCATTTTTACTAGCCAAGGTTTTTTTCTCCAGATTGGAGATTTGCTGTGTGTAATTCTCTCAGCAACATAATGTCCTTGCAGTCAATGTCTCTTAGACACATTACAACATTCATATCCAGTGTTGAGCGGTGTATCTTCTTGGTCCACCCTCCCTCCCACACAGGCTGCAAAGAGAATACCCCAACTCTGAGTAATTGTAGACTATTGTATTTTTATTTTTTTAAAATCTGTATAACTACATGATCTGTCAAATTATGGACATTGCATTTTCAGTAAAAGTTGATCATTGAGAAAAACTTTTAGATTTTACCATGGCCAGTTTTTTTTTCTGTGTGTTTTGAATCAAAAAGTGACTGAACAAAAGATATACTTTTTCACACAAAATGGTATTAAACAATCTCTTAAAAAATATTAGTTTAGTCACAAATCCCTGGATTTTTAACTGTCGCTAAGACTCAACGGATTTCTTAATAAACTGCTGCAGGAGATTACACAGTACACAGGATTGGGATAAATGTAGTACATTTTCGTGACACCTGAATTGTGATAGTGTTGTGGTTGAGAGATGAACATGAGGTCCAGCAATGTGTTCTTCTCTGTGGTTGCAGCAGTGATTAGTTGGGCATATCTTCTAGACCGGTACAGCATCAGTATTGGAATACTTCTTTTTGATAAGAGATTCTCATTGAAATCGCCACAGACAATGATGGGGTGGCAATTCATTATCTCAAGTGAATCCAAAAGGCTTACCAGGTTTGACAGAAATTAAGTAATACTGTAGTCTAGAGGTCTGTACATAGCTGCAATCAGTGCACTCACAGGGGCTTCAACCTCTGTTTGCCATTTGTGGGAGATTTCTGTACAACATGTGTCTGTTGTGCTTGAACATAATGTATCCCTCTAAATGGAGGCTGTGTGCGACAAAGGAGCCTTGTAGGTGAGTTTCTGTGAGACACAGAGCATCTGCAAGACACAGTATTGCGTAGAGAATTAAATATTCGTCGGGAGATGATTATCAGACCGCGCATAGATGTTCTTGCATTTCCAGACAATTATCTTTTTGAGCGGTACCATTTCACATCACAGCCTGTGAGAATGACCACAATTACAGCTGGATGATACAGCAAAAAATTATCCACAGGCAAGGTTTGAGGTGGGTCACCAAGGAGGTTCTTTTATTCATCCCTCTTGGCAAACAGCATAGGCACATCAGTATCACCAACCAAAGAACCCCAGGTTGTCAAAATGGCGCCTATTTATAGGGTGTCAACCTATTACCCTGGAAGAATCCATTCCCCGGGATCCCCTGCCTAAAACATGTTTAACCCACCATTGTTTTTTTATTTCTGTATCTACACCACATCATATGTGACCTATATATATCCTACTCTACATCCACTAACAGAGAAAATACACCAATACACTTCATATTACCTCCACTAAAATACAATGCACACATTTACCATCCCCACACCAATTTACACTTGGCTGTCCCCGGAACTATATAACCGGCGTCCGTTTCCTGTGATCCTGCCTTTTGCCTGCACATCCTGAAGACAAAAGACTGGTGAGTACACAACACTCTTGATTTATTCACTGCACACACTCATGGAGCAACACAATACCCATTCATAGCTTCTTGATTAAGCAACTAACACATTTCACATGCACATTTAACCCCATGTCCCTCTGCTCCAGGTCGAGCTGTGCGGCCCACACAGCAAACACCAAGACCCAACAAAGGACAACAAACATGGCGACAAACATTCAATACATATGATAAACATTTCAATACAAATGTACAAAAAGCAATGTGTTAAAATGTATTGTGCAAATCTCCAATAAAGTGCTGTTGCTCTTCTTAAAGTGTCTGTGCAATTATTAAAGTGCATCTGTAGTCACTCTCAGTCTAAAGTGCGTGGTGCCATGTGTGCAAAACTGGTGACGATGTGCTCTTCGTCACACAGCCCATCATTTACATACACAACCTAATCCGTCCTTACATTTCCAACATTACCAACCGAAGTCATGCTCTCACATCCCAGCAGATATTGTGTGTTGTGCTGCGTTTTTTTGCAAATGGGAGTTTTTTATACAACGTCGGAGATGCAGAGCACTTGAGCAAGGCAACTGTATGTAGAGCGGTCAGAAAAGTGTGCCTCGCCCTAAAATGGCTACTACCCATCTTTATCATTTTCAGCTCCTCTGCCTCCGTTAGAGGTGGCGGTGCTGGGCCACCACCCGTTTTACGTCCATCTGCTTTCTTTCTGTTGGCTGAGTAGAAGTCTGTGTTAGTTTAAATAGGCTTAATTATTTAACAGAACATGATATAGATGAGAAGACATTTATGTGTGGCAAAACAGCATTATGTTGGGGATAAAACAACTGTACAGTCAAACAGCCACTTAATATTTACTTTACAATGTAAAACATGATCAAAATGAGGTACCCCCATGAGATTATGCCGAGATCTAATGTTTTTATATTTCATCTTAAGTTGCTGCCAAGTGCGCTTCTCCCACGCGGGGTTGTTCCTAAATGAAATAAATTAATAGGCTACCACTCAAGTAGTTTCCCCCTGTAATATTATTGTGATTGCAAAGGACTACATTTAAACTTATGCACTGACCCGAGCACCAATGTTCTCCCACGCCTTCTACCTCTCTTTTGCTGCTGCAGCGGTGTTACACTTCTAAAAACGTGTGCAAACTAACCGTTTGAGCGCATTAATATTTCCAGTGGGGTGAAAAACATAGCCCTCCTCTTCCCAGTTGCCATGGTGACTCGTCGAATCGGGGCTCCATTGATGCTGTCTTTTTATACTTGTGGTGCACGTGCTTAACTCCAGGTGAAACTACTCAGAGTTGATCAAACTAACTCAAATCAGCTGTTCTGGAACCGAAAACTCAGAGTTTCCTGTCTCAGAGTAGATCAACTCGGAGTTCAGGGTTAGACTCAGAGTTTGCTGAACCTGCTTTGTGAAACAGACCCCAGATGTCTTTGTCATACCTTGAACCTTATGTATAGTGCAAGCAAAGGCAAGTTTAATGGAAAACTGTCTGCGTACCACTCCTTTCTGTTTCATATCCCCCTCCGCTCTGTCAATGTACACAAGATTATCGGGTCCTCCTGGTGCTCCTTCAAGCTGTTTCATCATCTATCTTGAGCCCAAGCATAGTGACTTGTGCAAAACCATTTTGTTTACTGACATCCCTCCAAATGTTTTTTGAATGCCTTTAATCTGTTTCAGTCTGGCATCGACACATGCAAAAAGTGGCTTTGACATTGATGATGATGACTTCAGCATCTAACAGATCTGATCTTCTCATCCAGTCTGTTGCCAAATCCTTGAAATGGGGGTTTGAAGCTTCTCTGCAGCTTGAGCAGAGAGTGCAGTGTTGAACCTGATATATTAAAGGCTGCGGTTCCAGGGAAAGCAGTCAACAGGACAGTGGGGTTTGATTGTTCAGCCTCTTCAGCACATCTCAGCAGTTTGCACAGTATCTTAGATGCCTTTGAGTAGATGCATTTGATGAGATGTGACTTTCCTGTTCCAGCAACACTGTTTATATAAAAGAAGAATTGCTCAGGATCAAGGCCACAGACACACTTTATGCACCAGTCTCTGACTGCATGGAACACACGTCTGTTTCTGGCTCAGATTCTGATACATTTGACGTAAGAGTGTGGGGTCAACTGCAGTGGGTTCTTTGATGGCTCTGGCTTCTGTTACAGCATTAGCCTGCTTTGCATATTCTGGGACATCTTCCTGCACATTTTCCTGATCTGGCGCTCTTGCTTCCAGTTCTTCAATACACTCCAACCTCTCAATTCAGATTCAGGTGCCAGATTACACCATTCATCAATCACACCTCTGTTCTGTTCAAAACTCCTCAATTGCAATCTCAATTTCTTCACTGTTTTTTTTCATATTTTTCTCTGTTTCGTTTCACAATGCATTTGACAGACTCTGGACGGTTAGCACCTTGTAGTTGAACATGACCATGTTTGTAGATTGACTTATATGTGGGTTTCAGTTCATTGTCTGATCTGCAAATCAGGGTAGCAGGGGGAGTTTTACCCCAGGTGGCATTTTCCTAAAAGGTATTAACTTCATTTTAAGAAAATGTCTGCTATAAATAGATAAGGCTCAGTATAGCCTAATTATAGACTTTTAAAGTTTAGCTCGAATTGATTATCTAATGAAAGTATGCTAGATTAATTATTGTGTATGTCATTAGCTATGGCCAATATTATGTATTTTTTTTCTTTTCTCTCCTGGGAGCAAGTTAAAAATAAAACGCTGGTTGTTAAGAAGTTAAAATTTGCATGAAATATTTTGATGTAAATTATATATTAAAATGTATATATAATTTTTGTTTAAAATGTGTGACAGTGGACCGTGTGTCAGTGTCGTGTTTTATCACTAACGGACTGTGAGCTGTTGTCGGACGATGTGCTGTGAGTGTGTGAGTTGAACTCTCCATCGCAGTTGAAGTGTTTGTGTTTTATTGGACATGAAGCAAGTTCGGCTAAGCTAGCTAGCAGGAGCTAGGCTAGTGGCAAGGCCATTGTCGAGAGGAGGCCTGCGCTGACAGGAGGAGCTTTGCCGGGTCGCCACAGAGAGTGTTGCCGACAGAGGGCGCTTCACTGCTGCAGTGAGACACGGGGGTTTATCGCTGCAAGCATTTTGTGTTTACAGACTAACGTCGCCTCATAACGAGGCCGTGAACTCTTATTAGCTCGGAGCTATGTCTGCAAGTCCAGATTTACATGATGCCGATAATGACGCCATTGTGTGTGAGTAACTTTCACTGTTTTCTCCTTCCTTGTTTAATTTTACTGTGTCTTACGTTTTTTATTCATGCCACTCATTTAATTGTTTTCCAGCTGCCTGTAAGACTTTACGAGACAGTATGCAGGAGCTTCAGGTACAACCAACCAGATCTTGCATCGCAGGCGGAAGCTGTGAAGAGTTCAGCTCAGAGTCGATCGAGAACAAAGAGGGTAAGACTTATCAGATTAGATTTGTTTTTGGTCAATGTGACTATTATTCGGGCGCATTAATAGATGGGATATGTCCATACGCAGTGCATTGCACGGTACTGTTCGTCTTTATTGATTGTTTTTACAGCTGCTTGGAGCATGGAATTGTCCAACATCTCTTCGTATGCTGAAGCTTTCAGAGTTCCTTTCACTGGAACTAAGGGGCCAAGCCCAGCTCCTGAAAAACAACCACACACCATAATCCCCACTAACTAACCCTCCACCAAACTTTACAATTGGCACAATGCAGTCCGACAAGTAACGTTCTCCTGGAAGTCAGACAAGTAACGTTCTCCTGGCAACCGCCAAACCCAGACTCGTCCATCAGAATGATTTGTCACTCCAGAGAACACATCTCTACTGCTCTAGAGTCCAGTGGCGGTGTGCTTTACACCACTGCATCCAACGCTTTGCATTGCACTTGCTGATGTATGGCTTGGATGCAGCTGCTCGGCCATGGAAACCCATTCCATTTAGCTCTCTACGCACTGTTCTTGAGCTAATCTGAAGGCCACATGAAGTTTGGAGGTCTGTAGCGATTGACCATACGGAAAGTTGGCAATCTCTGCGCACTATGCGCCTCAGCATCCGCTGACCCCGCTCCATCATTTTACGTGGCCTACTACTTTGTGGCTGAGTTGCTGTCGTTCTCAATTGCCTCCACTTTGTTATAATACCATTGACAGTTGACTGTTAAATATTCAGGAGCGAGAACATTTCATGACTGGACTTGTTGCACAGGTGGCATATCACAGTACCACGCTGGAATTCACTGAGCTCCTGAAAGCGACCTATTCTTTCACAAATGTTTGTAGAAACAGTCTGCATGCCTAGGTGCTTGCTTTTATACACCTGTAGCCATGGAAGTGATTGGAACACCTGATTTCAATTATTTGGATGGGCGAGTGAATACTTTTGGCAGTACAGTGTATAGTCATTGCATATCTCTTCTTATGTATACTCCTTAATGCAAGATTGTTGTTACGCCTCTCACTTATTCATTGTCTCATTAGTTGTCTTTGGTTTTATCTGAATTCAGAATTGAGTCTGAACTGGTTTGTTATGTAGTCCCTTTGTTTCTGTCTGAATTTAGGATTTTATCTATATGCAGTTGTTATATTATTTCTCTTCTTAGCATAATTCTGATTTTTTTCAGATTTTGGAAATATGCCTGTTTTCTTTGTCTGAGTTCTTCATCAGAATATTGCCTGTTTGCAGAAGATTCTTTTGTTGTTCTGAAAGCTTTGTCCGAAGCATACTTTTCCTTTTCTTTTCTCGTTTGATTCTCCTTTATTGAGATACCTTTCCAGAGCACAAAAGTCTCCTCTTATATTTTCAACTCACCTGCCTACTAAGTTTTGATAGATGAGAAGTCATGTAAGGCACTTTCACTGTACTACATTGTATCAATTATTGGAGCAGAAGAGTTTGATTAATTTTGAGGAGCTGCAGGTAAATGTTTGCGAAATGTATTTTGAAGGTATTTTAATGTCTAAATGAAGTTTAAGAACTTTATCAGGTAGCTCATCAGTCATTAATTGGCTATCATCAGGGAACCTTTTCCTGGCTTCTTTATATAACATATTACCTTAATCCAAAACAAGGTCAAGGTCTGCTCTGGTGATGTTTTCATTCTCTAGGAGAAATGCAAGAAAGGTTAACAAGTTACAGGGACACTGCTGGTTCCTGAATATGCCATATTTGACAGATGCACTGACGTGTTGTTCAGAAGGCTGTGTTTTGCCTCTATGATGTCAGAATCTGAGATCTGGTGCACATCACCCGAATAGCTTACAGCATAGGAGCGAACTTTTTCACTGGGATCTTTACTGTGATGTCCTTTCTTTACCATGTCAGCATAAGAGACCTGTGGCGAAGGCACATCTCCTGAATGGTTTACCTTGTGTAGGAACTTGCCCTCTCTCCTGTTTCGGCCGTGATCACCTTTCAATCAAACTGTTTTTCCAGCAGGCGGTGTTACGCTGTAGCTCAGTGGGTTGAGCTGGTGGACCAATGATTGGAAGGTCGCTGGTTCGCATCCCCTGCTCCCCTGGGGTGGGACTGAGCTACATGCCGAAGTATCCTTGAGCAAGATACTGAACCCCAGAATTGCTCCTGATGTGCAGTTGGCACCCTGTAGGGCAGCCACTGCCATCAGTAAGGGTCCTGCAATGAGCTGGCGACTCGTTCAGGGTGTACCATATCACCCATAAGTCGAACTGGATTTGGCCCCAGTAAGACCTGCAACCCCCCACGGGGGGATAAAAGGCGGCAACATCCCGCAACCCTGACAGAAAAGCGGAAAAGAAAACGAACGAACGGTGTTACGCTCGGTCTAGGGAGCTGAGCCCAACATAAATAACGAACACCCAAACACGGTGTAAGTAAAGAGAAAATGCAATTTATTACAATTCAACATGTGCAATTATGTACAGTGATAGGTGCAATATATACAAACTGATGAAGTGTGGCTTCAGGTTGAGCCCGGGCCTTAAACAACAACAAAAACAATCTAACCTCTGGAGCTCGAAATCTACCTAATCCCTACAGAAAAGGAAAAGAAACAAAAAGACAAGTGCTTATCCTAACTCCCTAACCTAATAAAAAACAGGAGAAAACAGAAGTAAAGAAAAAGGCAGCTCACCACTACTGCTTCCCTAAGCACAGACACTCTTGCTCTGGTTTTACCCAGAGCCCACACACACTCACAATTACTCTCGCACTCAAACAAACAAACACACTCTAAGTATGTCGCACACAAATTTTCCACAGTACACTTTCACAGTTTCTCTCAGCTCGGTAGATGCCTCCCCATTAGCAATCCATCCGCACCTGAGCATCTGGAATTGGAAACAGGACTGTTGTTTCACAAAGATGTGTTGATAATAGAGTGCCTTTTGAACCATAATTAAAGAAGGATGGTTGCTGGATTGTCTCATTTCCCCTTTGATATGACAGACACCTCCTCCAGAGAAGCATTAGTTTGGAAATCTAATCTGGCTCTTCCACCTCACGTGTCAAACCATTATTTATGACGATGTTGTTGCAGTTTGACATTCCAATCCCACAGCGGGGGACTGTACTCATTCAGGTTTCCAATAAGTTCTGAATAATCAATAAACTAGGATCTCATTGTCTTAATTGTAACAGATTAACACATATTGGAGAAAATCCATAAAACTGATGTTTTCCATGTGTCTCTATGTTATTTTGGAGCTAAGATCAAGTTTTATTGTTTAATGAGTTTGAGGTTTGGGAAAAAACTACAGCCCCTCCCTTTGGTGATTGGCAGTGGTGTGCACAAGGGGGGGGCAATTGTTGAAAAACACGCGCTAAAGTGCCCTCCTGGGAGCCAAAATGCGCGCTAAAGTGCCATCTTGGTTGGCAAAACACACTAAACTACCCCCTTGGCTGGTTAAAACATGATAAACTGCCCTCTTGGGTGGCAAAAACGCGTGCTAAAGTGCCTTCTTGGAAGCCAAACCGCGTGCTAAAGTGCCCTTCTTTTCGCCCCTGCCCTTCAAAAAGTCTGTGCATGCCACTGGTGATTGGAACAGACTCTCAGAAGATCTTTGTGTTTAATGCCTTTGTTATTTACCAGTTAAGTATATCTGACATATGTTTTTGTTGACAAGCATTAAGAGAACTAGAAGGAACATGTGTAAGTCCACAGTCCTACCATATGTTGAAGTGTGTTTTATCTTTAATCATGTTTTAATTCTTTTTTTAGTGATAAGTGATTTTAGTCATGTCGTATCCTTTCATGTAGACAAAATCCCCCTCTTAAGCCATGGTGAAATTATGGGAAAGGTGAAATACTATCTCGGAACATTAAAAGCAATAGTTTAGTTTAATTGAGTCTTGTGAATTTAAACTCATAATGTCACAGGAGAAGTGAATGAGGTCAGCCTGCCCCCCTGAGTCCGTCTCAAGGGTAATAAAAACAGAAAAACATGCTCTCACTCCCTCTCTTACCCTCTCTCACTTTACTTTTTTTCTTGCTTTCTGACTTCTCTTCTTCTCTTCACTCTCTTCTCTTCTCCTTTCTTTTAAAGTATAATCCTTTACTTTATTTTTATTTTTGCGACAAGCTTTAAGACAAGCAAATTGAATCACTGCTTTAAGTGCTTCACTCTTATCAAAGTTTTAACAGTACGAAGTTCTTTCCTTTTTGTTTTTCTTAATATATCGTTAAAGTTTAATAATGTATGCTGACAATACTCTGCTATATACTCACGGGAAAAATGCAACTCTTAGCCCTCTGGAC
Organism: Sparus aurata; assembly: GCF_900880675.1. Taxonomy (NCBI): domain Eukaryota; kingdom Metazoa; phylum Chordata; class Actinopteri; order Spariformes; family Sparidae; genus Sparus; species Sparus aurata. The sequence continues at coordinate 2,591,727 of NC_044205.1, read as the reverse complement.
TCTATGCTGGCCATTTGTGTCCACCTCACTTCCTTTTTGTTGATCATTTTAGCTGTGTTAATGCATATGGAATGATATTTCCCAAGGGTCTGGATTTTTGTCTGATCTTTTAATTTTCAAAACCTGCTCTTTAAATATGTCAATATTATACTGTATATCTACAATTGTAACTTATGGCTCTATCGTGGACACTTTTGGCCAATTGAAACCCATGAAAACTACATTTTTTAATTCCGTTTGATTTACAGTATAAAATCATATAATTTAGGTAAAATGGCTCTCTTTCTAAACTCAACACTTGAACATTTTAGTTTTTAATGTTTTCTACCAGATTATGTCATTTGTCCATTTTTGGGCAAGGGAGCAATTTCAGGTAATATTCTTAGTTTCCACTAGGGGCGTATGATGGCTTCCTGCACTCCAATGGAGCAAATGAATGACACAATTTTGACATTGGTGTGATCCTAAGGATGTCAGGTAATGATGTGTGTTTGTGCATGAAAAAAAAAAAAAATGTGCCTGCAAATATGTATTAGCAAGATAAAGTGACAGAAGTTATAGTGTATCATACCTCCAAGTTTCAGTGAAATACTCTTGGTACAGGTTATTGAGCTTTGAGTTTCCAAGGCAAACCTGGCTGTGATGCACAGGTTGAAAACACCTGTAGCTTTGATATTTTCATAAAAAAATGCCACACACAGCTGCTCTCCAAAAAAAAGGATCACAGGTCATCTTGACCTCTGGCTTCTGGGGAAACAAAAACAAAGTCTGACACTGTTTATAAATCTGTCCTGGAGTTTATGCAGGTGCTGTCAGTACTAATGCTATAAGTGAGCCTGTCAGCTCCCAGATCGTTCTTTATCTGGCAAGATGGCGAGAAGGTCATATTCCCTGACTGAAGCACTTGAGTATGTGGTGGGCTCAGAGAGTGAAGATGGGGAGAAATCCTCTGCGCTTGAGGAGGAGACATCTTCTACCCAAGATGAGGACACGTCCTCTCCTGAAGATGATGGGACACCTTCCTCAGTGGATGACAGCAACACCACTGATGACGACTTCCAGCCAGTGCCTGATTCCTCTTCCTCAGGGGAAGAGGACAGTACAGACACAGCGATGGAGGCCGATCAGCTGATGGCAGAGACAGAGGAGCTGGCGGGTGAGTGGCTGCTCGTCATGGGAAAATTATGTGGTTTCCCACTGCTGAAGAGACCCTGCACCACAATCCAGTACCCACTGGTATCACCCTAGGGCCCACCCTGTATGCAGTTGGCCACATCAGCTACATGAGGTCTTTTATTTTTTTTATTTAACCTTTATTTAACCAGGAAAAAGACTCATTGAGATTAAAAATCTCTTTTACAAGAGTGTCCTGGCCAAGACAGGCAGCAGCATATTCATACATACACACAAACACATGGTAGACAAAGACATTAAAAACAATTTGCATCCAAAACAGCAACATTTGAACGTCAGCTACAGTAATTACAGCCTCAGGCAAAACATCTACATCCAGATGTTTTTGCCTCCAGGTCATCCAATTTCACCTTAAAAGAGTTCAACGACACCAACTCATTATGTTTCAAAGTTTTTTGCAACATAAAACAGGTCTGCCTTTGACCTGTTTATAACAGAGGAGATCATTTAGCTGCTGTGCACCAACACAAACCTGCATGGGAGGCGAAGGTGTGAGAATTGGAGGGATGTGGATGAAGTGGAGATGAGAGCCTACATTGGGATTCTGATTCTGGCTGGTGTCTACCGCTCAAGACATGAAGCAACACGTGGCATGTGGGATGCCAAGACAGGACGGGCCATGTTTTGTGCTACGATGCCCCTCTACAGCTTCACTTAGATCAGCGCTAACATCTGCTTTGATGACAGGCTCTCCCACCCAGGACGCTTCAGGAATGAAAACTCGCTGCATTTCGCATCGTGTGGGAAAAGTGGGTGGCTTGCCTCCCCCTCTTATTCAATCCAGGGGTTGATGTGTGTGTTGACAAGCAGCTTGTTGCATTCATAGGTCATTGTGGACTTCGACCAGTGGCGTGCACAGACCTTTTGAAAGGCAGGGGCGAAAAGCAAAAAAAGGGCACATACAGCACATTCTCGCGACTAAAGAGGGCACATTAGCGCGCGTTTTGGCTACCAAGAGGGCACTTTAGCGCCAAGAGGGCAGTTTATCATGTTTTAACCAGCCAAGGGGGCAGTTTGGTGTGTTTTGCCAAACAAGAGGGCACTTTAATGCACTTTTTGGCTCCCAAGAGCCCAAGAGGGCGCTTCAGCGCGCGTTTTGGCCCCCAAGAGGGCACTTTAGCACGCGTTTTGGCCCCCAAGAGGGCACTTTAGTGTGCATTTTTCAACAATTGGGCCACTGCCCAATTTAAAGGATTAAAATTCAGAATTTGAATGAAATTTTAGTTTTCATGACCAGGACTGATGCAAATTTTAAAAAATGGAGAAAAAAAGTGGATTTTATATATATATATATATATATATATATATATATATATATATATATATATATATATATATTAGTTTTATAGCATTTCAGAAATGTAAACAGGAGGTGGATATACTTTCAGTATATAGTGTTTGTATATAGCAATTTGTAAGCAAACAGGAGGTGGACACTTTTGGCCATGCATAAGCTAAGAGGGAGTTTTTATGTTTTTTCTGCCACTGCACAAAAAACTAATGAAGCATAAAAATAATTGATATTGCTTATTATTGACACACATTTAGCTGCAATGATGGTTAAAGAATAATTCAGGTAGCATGTATTATTTTGTAAAAACATGCTGATTTCATGCTATTCTCCTATAAATCATCAGAATTATGTATCTAATAGGCATTTAAAGGGTTAAAATTCGATTTGATGAAATTTTAGTTTTCATGACCAGGACTGATGCAAATTTAAAAAACTGGGGAAAAAAAGTGGAATTTTTTTATATATGTATTAGTTTTTATAGCATTTTGAAATGTAAACATGAGGTGACACTTTTGGCCACGACAAGCTGAGATGGAGTTTTTTGTTTTTCTGTCACTTCACAAAAAAATGAGGAATCATAAAAATCATTGTACGGCTTATTATTGACACACATTAAGCTGCAATGATGGTTAAAGAATAATACAGGTAGCATGTATTTTTTTGCAAAAACAATGGGATTTAATGCTATTCTCCCTTACAATCATGGAATTTTTTTATATATGTATTAGTTTTATAGCATTTTAGAAATGTAAACATGAGGTGGACACTTTTGGCCACGAACAAGCTGAGAGGGAGTTTTTATGTTTTTCTGTCACTGCACAAAAAAATGATGAAGCATAAAAATCATTGATACTGCTTATTATTGACACACATTAAGCTGCAATGATGGTTAAAGAATAATACAGGTAGCATGTATTATTTTGCAAAAACATGGTGATTTAATGCTATTCTCCCTTACAAATCATCAGCATTATGTTATCTAATAGGCATTTAAAGGGTTAAAATTCAGAATTTGAATGAAATTTTAGTTTTCATGACAAGGACTGATGCAAATTTAAAAAACTAGTAAAAAAAAATGGAATTTTTTAAATATATATATTAGTTTTATAGCATTTTGGAAATGTAAACAAGAGGTGGACACTTTTGGCCACGAACAAGCTGAGAGGGAGTTTTATCTACTTTGCCTTCCCTGCACAAAAATAACAATGCATAATAATCAATGTTGTTGTTAATCAGTTACATATCTCAGACTGTGTTATTGATAATACAAGATAAACCGGTAGCACTAAGAAGATAGGCAGTGATCATTTTTGTGGTAGTTTTCCAACAAGCGCATAGTGCAAACAAATTGGCATTTGAGGGGTTAAAAAATTAAAAATGAATTAATTTTTTGTACTTATGACAAGAACTGATATTAATTAAACATTTTATGCAGTAAAAGCAGCAAAAAACATACAAAATCCCAAAAATTACAGACTCAATCTGTTGGTGGCCATTTTTGGCCACGAACAAGCTGAGAGGGTAGTAAAAACGAACAAGGCCAGAGGGTTAAATAAAACAGCAACACCAGCTCTCTTTGAAGATTGTCCAGCACCAAGTACCTCACCTACCCATTCTCTTTTTAGATGACCAAGTTTCTCTATTCTTACATGTGTTTCTTGGAGAAAAACGATATCTGGGGAGAATTTTTTTAAATGCTTTAATATTTTACCACGTTTAACCTGATTGTTTGTTCCGTTCACATTCCAGGATATAATTCTTAATTTCGTGCTATTCATTAGACTAATCTAAAGATCAAGTGTAAAACAAGAAAGTATATATTTCTTCTTGTCATCGCAAAGTGCATACCGATACAACAAACAGCCTTCTTATTTTCCATTTTCCCGCCTATCCCTCCCTCCTCTCTTTTCCCCTCCCGTCCTCCCTCCCACCCACTCCCACACACACATAGAAGGTGCCGCACATAAGACAAAAAGAACAGCAAACAAATACACATTAAAGAAAAAAGCAGAGAAAAAACAAACAAGCAAAGAATAAACACAAACGTGTTCATAGGGATATCGTCCATAATATGTTCTCCTCAGCGGTCCATAATAAAAGTCACTGTCACCTAATGCTTCCCAGATATGTAAATAAACGGGAGAAAATAATAATAATAATAAAATAAACAAACAAACAAAATTCTGACCATAGAGTATTGTTTATAGTTATTCCGCCTTATCGTTGTCTATTAGGTCAGATCAGTAGTTTAAGCGATAACTCCAGCAACAGTCTTACCGCTGCGTCAAGGCGCACATCACCGGTCTCTTTTATCCAGGTTTACTCCACACCAGTTGATCCTTTTGCGGCCTCGGAATCCAGAAACGCTGAGGCTTGAGCAACATCCTCGAACATGTATCGCTCACCACCCCGGTTTAGAGAGATCCTCGCTGGGTAAAGCAGAAAAGCCTGGAAGCCGGCCTGACGCGCCCCGTTTAGGACCGGGTAGCAGGGCTTGCGTCTTTTAGATGTAGTCTCGCTGTAGTCTGGCGCAAATTTTATCTGATGACCAGCTACCATGACTGGCTGCCTTCTTGACTCATTGAGGATTCTGTCCCGGTCAGTGAATCTCAAACACTTTAGGATTAGTGGTCGAGGTTTGGAAAAAGCATCTCTCGGCGCACCAACCCTGTGCACACGCATTATTTCTGGAGGTTGCTCAGCCAGCGCAGGAAACCATTTTGAGAGATTGGCAAACAAATATTGCCTGGAGTTAGATGTTTCGAATCCCTTCTTGAGATTTATCAAGAGTATATTATCTCTACATGCTCGATCTTCAATCTGGACAAGTTTGTCTTCGTATTTGGTCAGCTTAGTCTGATTTTGCGTACAATCTGTCTCGAGCTTCTGCACATTAGTTTCAATCTTCCCCACAGCGGTATGCAGTGATTTTAGTTGGTCAGCTTGGCGATTCAGAGTAGATTGCATTGTGTCGACTTTTTTTTCTAGCCGACTAAATCGTTCTTTAGCAACATCATCCGCTTCTTGAAAGTGCTTGGACAGCGCAGTTTCAATGAATTTTGCAAGTGATTCAGAGTCTTTGCAGTCAAGAGCAGCGTTGGAAAGCTGGCTCATTGTTTGGCGTTCACGTGTGGCGGCTCTCCTAGTGCGCATCAATTGTGCAATGTTTGCTCTTCCCTCCGATTAAATCTCAGGTATTGCTCAGTTTACTCACAGCGATGCATCGAAGAGAGAGAGAGTGAGAAAAAAAAAAACACTCTGGCATTAGGGTATTTAATCCATTTTATGGACGCTCGGAGAGAACAGTCGGTGTCACTCTGCCGCCATCTTTTCACCAGTTACCATGGTAATTAAAACTTAAACGGTAACCTTCACCGTCGGGAATTTTACCATGGTTTACCGTGACACCGGTAACCGTTACATCCCTACTTCACAGTCACCTACACCACACAGAACAGTACTCATCAGCCGCTGGAAGGTGGCAGGTGCATTTCTCATGTACGAACGGCATGACGGCATACTGTAAAAAGTGATCAGGTGTGACAAAGGTGCTAATTTCGGATGCATGGCAAGTTAGTGGGACCTGCCAGTACCCTTTCAGGAGGTCTAATTTTGTCACGAATTTGGTAGATCTGACACAATCAATGAGGTCATCCATAAGCGGTAACGGGAAGGAGTCTGGTTTAGTAATGGCGTTAACCTTACGGTAATCATTACAGGACCGTTTGGTCTGGTCGGACTTTGGGACCAGTATTAAAGATGAGCTCCAAGAGCTACTGCTTGGGACGGCGAATCCATGATCAAGAAGGTATTGTACTTCTTTTGCATCATGGCACGTTTATTGGGATGGACACGATATGCACGTTGTTTGATAGGTTTGTGATTTTCCACCTTAATATCATGTTTGATTATATTAGTTTGGGTGGGAATGTCACCAAAGAGCTTCGGCGAAGTCTAGGATGAGACAACGAATATCGGACCTGGCGGAGTCGGACAGATGATCAAGGTAAACTTCTAAATTACTCACAATCTCCAAATTTCAGAGGCGCGCACATGGGACAGAGTTACATCTGTCATTCAGCCCATCATCCGTGGCATTATATGGGGGCTGTATGACAGACATGGAGACTACAGGCATGGCAACAGGTCGGCACAATCCTCACGACCAACATACTTTTTCAGCATGTTGATGTAGCATACGCGAGTTTTCTTTCTGCGGTCAGGTGTTCGAATTACATAATCAGTCTCACTGAGTTGCCGATCAACCAAATACGGTCCTGAAAATTTGGCTTGCAGAGCAGAACCAACGACGGGCAACAAAACCAACACACGGTCACCTGACTGGAAGGCCCGTGCAACAGATTTTTTATCGAAACGCACTTTCATTTTGTGTTGTGCGGCTGAGAGCGAGGCACGGGACAGCTCACACGCATGGTGCAGTCGCTCTCGAAACAAACTAACATAGTCCAGAAAGTTTTCTCTGGAGACAGATTTCTCCAAGAGTCATTTCTCACAGAGCAGACGTAACGGACCGGTGCCCAAAAACTAGGTTGGCCGTACTAAAACCAAGTGACTCTTGTCTCGTTTCCCTCACTGCAAACAACAGTAGCGGTAACCCCTCATCCCATTCTCGGTTTGACTCAGTGCAGAATTTTCGAAGCAGACTTTTGAGTGTCTGGTGAAATCTCTCCAATGCACCTTGGCTCGCTGGATGATAAGCACTGGAGGTATGGTGCTTAACATTCAACTCGGTCATGACCTGAGCAGATTTTGGACATAAAGTTCGAGCCCTGGTCGCTTTGGATACGTCTGGGAAGGCCAAATGTGGAAAAAAATTTAACTAGTGCCTTCACGATACCTCAGACTTTCAACGAGCGCAATGGGACTGCTTCAGGATAATCTGTGGCAGCACACATTATGGTGAGGATGTATTGATAACCGGACTTTGTTTTTAGCAGGGGCCCAAAGCAGTCAACAATGACATGTTCGAACGGTTCTCCGATGACAGGGATTGGTTTTAATGGAGCAGCTGGAATCACCTGATATGTTTTTTTGACACCTTAATGGCCGGACATATTGTGGTCATGAGCCAGACTCAAGACCTGCGGACGGAATGGCTGTGGGACTACAATCTGGAGCACAGACTGTTGCGAAAAACTGGAGCCAGGAGACCAGTGGCGCATTAACACCGTCATCCACTAGGTAAGACACAGACTTTTCACATGCAGTTGTATGTACAAGAGAAAAACATGGAGACAAAGTAAAGTCATTTTCTTGAACCTTAATTAGCTTTTCATTGTCTGCAGTTAACATGAGGGTTGTGTCGTCAGGATGAAGCTCTGTAACAGGTGCACTTATTTCACACTCGATAGGTGAGCGTGGTGGGTCAGAGGAACTCATGAAAGAGTCACTCAGATCCACCACGTCTCCAAATTTACACGGGTTATGGCACACACGGGAAACAGGGGAACGAGTCTGGCCCAGCCGGGTCAGAAAAACTTGTATTCGGGTGTTCAATTACCTCGGGGGATGGGAAAACTTTCCCACCCGCCAAATCATTACCGAGAATAAAATCCACACCCGCTATCGATAGTTCGGAACGCACAGCAATCTGGAATTCCCCTGAAACAAATTGCGAACATAACTGAACAAAGTGCAAGGGTGCATGAATAACATTCATTTTTACCCCCCATACCAACACATCTGATCCACAGTAAGACTGCGCAGAAAAAGGAAAGACGCTGCCTCGAATGAGCAACTGCATACCGCTGGTATCCCGCAGGATAGTGATGGGTATGCGCTTTTCGTGACTGACAATAGAGCACCAACCATTGGAAATGAATGGCGTGAAAAGAGAGTCAATTTGGGCTTTTTTCAATTTTGGCCCCGTTCTAGGCATTGGCACGGGGAGCAATGCCCCCCCAAATGCTTCGGCTGCCCCTCCAAACCGACCCCACTTCATTCCGAAAAAAAAAAAAAAGTATATTCAAATATATGATATTGTAACGTATTCCCATAAATGCTGCTCAGAGTAATCACAGTCCATGGCTCTTCTGCCAACAGAGCCAGTGTCTCTCTCTCTCTTGTACCGTGAATACAGTCAGTGGCAGCTTCTCTCAGTTAGAATCACATTAGATACTTCGGCCACTCCAGGCTTGTTAGTTGTTAGCATGTCGGCTAGCAACTGCTAGTAGCCTACTCCCATCGGTGGCTGCCGAGTTTGTCTCTATCCCACTCCGTGGCATGGGAAGCGTCACACGGCAGGCTACCTACCAAAGTGGTGCACAATAACATAGCATCAACCAATCAGACAAGACTTATTTATTTATTTTTATAGCGCTGTTTACAAAATTGCTTTGTCACAGATTATAAAGAAACGTACATTTTTGCCCCACCACCAAATTCATCGTGGTAGATATGAGGGGAGGTTGGGAAATTTGGTGGTGGGGCAAAATGTATGTGAAAGACTGACTATCTTAAATATGGGCAGATGTCAGAGGAACCACAAGCACTCATAGGCCGGCTAACTGACCACTCTGTCCTCTGTGTAGCGTTATTCAAAGGATAAAAGATATTAAATCTCTCCAATTTCTATACATCTGGACCATCAGCGATCTGATCCCTATATATATACCACATACAAGTCTCTATCACAGTTATGGTTACCCTCTACAGTCACAAACTTTTACATCAGTCTGCATTCTTTTGTAGCTAATTTCTTATTCAGATGTTCAAAAACTTGCATGATTTGAAATAATACAAATCTACCTCAATTTTTTAATTTGATTATTTGTTTGCAAAAGTTAAAAATGAAGCAATGCCTTCTGGGAATTTCAAGACTGAATCGAGTGGACCGCGTCTGCGTGGTTGTTGGAAGTTGGAGATTGACAATTGGAAGCTTACTGAGATTAAGCTAGCAAAAAAATGAATCGAGGCATCAAGCGACACAAGGGGTGAGCGGAGAAAAGAGAGAGAGAGAAATCTGAGAGCACTGTAGGCTGAAGGTGAAAAATGCTGCAAACCGACTGATTTGTTTTTAAAATCAAGTGCAGCTTCATCTAGAAGAGGTAAACATGGATAACGAATGATGGCAAGACATTTTTATTATGGAACGGCTGGCTCTGATGATTTTGTTTTTTTTATGCATTGGGGTTGTGCATTGATATGTCCATGTTTTGGTGCAGTTGTTTTTATAGCATCACTGGGGCTCAAAAGTGTGTGTTTTCTTTGCGTGCGGCAAAAGTTCTATCTGCCAGTTGCGCAATATTTAGGTTTAGATTTCATTTAATATTAGATAACTAATTATAATTGGGCATTGATAAAGTTGTCCTACATTGGGGAGGTGGAGGTGGGCTTAAAATATAAAATGCCAATTACATTGTAGCTTTAAATTTAAATAGAATATAGGTCAGTAGACTGACATCAATAATTTGTTGGCCACAGAATATGATTTCTTTGAAAAATAATTCCTGTTAGAGCTTTGCTGATGGAACCACGGCGAATCTGCCATGCTTACGTCTGGGTTGGCATCATAGACTGGTAGGCATACAAAAAAATGTCATCTCTATGGCACTCAAAACAGTAGCAGTTGGTGACCCATCAAAATTTCTTATTGCCCCCCCAATCAAGGCAGTCTAGAACCGGGCCTTTTTCAATTCCACAACCTTCGTGCTTTCGGCCGAGGGTGGTTGGATTTGGATTAGGTTTATCTATTTTTGCCTATATGCTTCTGGCATTAACTGGTGTGCATGAGGTACGGTGGCTTTTATCACATCATACTTTTAATTGTCCTCAATTGACAGGGATGTGCTTTACCTACTAGTTTACATTGTAAAAGCAGAGCCCACACATTTTTTGGCCACTTCAAGGAAGTGGCGATGCGTTCAATTGCATTGAAATTAGGGCTGTCAAAGTTAACGCGATAATAACGCGTTAACGCAACATCCTCTTAACGGCGTACATTTTTTTAACGCGCGATTAACCCTCAGTATTAAAAAAAGAAAAGAAACGCGCATTGTTTGATTTATGGCCGTCGGTGGCACCTGTAGTCTTGATCCAGAGGGTGGAAGAAGAATTAGAAAGAGAATCAGAAGAAGAAGACGCAGGGTTGGCGTTCGGGAAAAACACGGTGGACTAAAAAGTGAAAGTGAAGGGAAATGGAGAAAGGACTTATGAACGGCAAATTCACTTTCAAAACACTGCCAGATGGTTCGGTCCACAGGACAAAAGTTATCTGCACATACTATCGACATGAAATGAGTTACCGTTGAAGTACGTCGAGTCTGAAATATCATTTGCAAGCCAAACACATGGCAGATGCAGAGAGCCCACCGCCCCCTCCCCTCGCCAAAAGCAGACATCACCATGTTTTGATCCCATTTAGGGTGAGGTGATATTTTTCAGCCTTTTTTTTTCCTGCATGAAGTGTTGAATAAACATTTTCATAATGCAAGAATATTTGGCTTTTTTTATGTTGTTTATGAAAAAAATACATTAAGGTACATTTAGAACAGAAATAAATGTGCCAAAAAATTGCGATTAATTTGCGATTAATCCCGAGTTAACTATGGACAAAATGTGATTAATCACGATTAAAAAAAAATTATCTTTTGACAGCCCTAATACGAGTCCACTTCAGACTCTCTAAATGGTGGAACTAATACAACGTGCCTGCTAACATCAAAACTATCCTGGGGTGTCTGGGAGGGTGACTGTGTGGTTGAAGGACTGGCTGCAGCAGCAGAGAGCCTTCAACCTGAGATTCATGGCCTCCACCTGTAACTCCCTGTTTCGCACCTCCACCTCCCTTATGCGCAGGGTCAGTTTTAATTCCTCTGCAGATATACCAATCTGAGTGGGGAGGGCATGGAGGGGGGGCAGGAGTGCCAGCTAGTTCACCCGGCTCATCTCCCACCACAGGAGCTGGCTCCTCATACAAGCCCCTTTCAGTCAGTTTATCAACCAGAAGCTCCATTAACCCCCGTTTATTAATATTAGCTGGCACATCCACCTCAAAAGACTCTGCAATCACAATTAAGCAGGAAGTGGACAAAAAACACCTTCCTATTGGTGGAAAAAGGCACCACACCAGCCAATCACAAACTGATATGGCAAACCACGTGATTTGGTTGCTGAGGAACAGGGCTAAGATGTGGGAGGAATGTCGGTGAATGACTGACAGCAGCAGTGCCGATGACAGAGACAGCGATACAGACAGCAAGTTTTTTGAGAGTTGAGAGATTTGTGACATTTAGCGTGTTTGGAGTGTATAGTAAGTGTGTTATGTAGTGTTTAGTGTAGTCTGTTTAGTGTGTAGCGTAGTTGTTTTTTTGTTTGTTTAATGAGTCAAAACAATGAGGAGACTGCAGAATGTTGAGAAGGCAGTGCAGCTCTTCATTGAGCTGGAGGGAGCTCAGGGAGCCCTGAGCCTGAGGCACTGCCCGCATTTAAATGTAAATAGTTACATATAACTTTCTAAATTTCAAAAACGTATGCACAAATTTAGCAGACAACAATTTATGTCCATTGTGTTAATACAGTATGTCAAAATGAAAAAATAACTGTACAGTCACACATGTGAGGTTGTGCTGAAAATAATGGCACCAAGCAAGGCAGGGTAAATAGTTTTTAAGGTGAAATATGATGGTAAATCGGTGCAGCGGCCGCAGTAATGCGATCGTTGTATCGGTCTGTCGTGGTGAAGAAAAAAAAAAAAATTAATCGAATTAATCAGAGGCTTTGTAATTAATTAATCGAAATGAATCGCATTTTAATCGCATATAAATATTTGACCTGAGAACATTGAGAAGCAATTTTTTCACATGGATTTTAGTATACCATTGAATAATGACTGAATACATAAGCTTAAGCAACAAAATATTGTTGTTGTTTTTTTTCAAGACCAACAGACCAGCAATTTTTTCAGACGTGGACTTAGTTACTGATCTGAGAATTGATATGCTGCGGTGATACGCGAACTCCTTCTTGCATAATTTGCACACAACCGTGCTCTTGTCTACGCTGCCATCCGTCCGCTTTTTAAAACAAAATTTCCCATCTACGGGGCCAACCAAAGCGGTCTCATCTGCTTCTTCGTTCATTGTTGTTGTCTGAAGTCATGAACGCTATGCATGAACGTTAGTTGGTGCTCCAGTAAAATCGTTACCCCTGAAACTCTGAATCACAGAATACATCAGGTTCTGTGAACACACCACCATGCCAACCCGGACTGTACGCTGCTTCCTTAATAATAAGCCATGGATCACCAATGACCTGAAAGCTCTTCTTAACAAGAAGAAGAGGGCGTTCAGGTCTGGAGACAGGGAAGAACTGAGGAGAGTGCAGCATGAACTCAGGGATATGCTGAGGACCTGTAAAGACGCCTACAGGAGGAAGCTGGAGGCCAAACTCCAGCAGAACAATGTGAGGGATGTGTGGACTGGTATGAAGCAGATCACTGGGTGTAAGGTGAGCGGCAGACAGTCATCGGGCAGCCTGGAGAGGGCAAACGAGCTGAACAGATTCTTCAATAGGTTCAGCTCACAGCCTTCTGTCGTCTCCATGACACCTCCAGACCCCCACACACCCTCACTGCCCCAAATGCTTCCTCCCCTCCTCCCTCACTCCCCTGCTGTGAGCTCTCCTGTGCAGCACCTCTCCTCCTCCTCCACTTCTTCCTCCTCCACCTCCTCCTCCTCTACCTCCTTCTCCTCCACCTTCACCTCCTCCTCCACCTCCTCGTCCTCCACTGAAGACACCAGCAGCCTCCCCCGCATGACTGTGACTGCAGGCCAGGTTAGGAGACAGCTGGAGAGACTCCACCAGCAGAAGGCTGCAGGCCCTGACGGTATCAGCCCCAGGATCCTGAAGACATGTGCCAGCCAGCTGTCTCCTGTCCTACAACACCTCTACAACCTGAGCCTTGGTCAGGAGAGAATACCGGTGCTTTGGAAGACTTCCTGCCTGGTTCCTGTTCCAAAGAAGTCGACACCATCAGACCTCAATGACTATCGACCAGTGGCCCTCACATCTTACGTCATGAAGGTGCTGGAGAGACTGGTTTTGGCCAACCTGAGGCCGCAGGTGAGAGCCCTGCTAGACCCTCTGCAATTTGCTTACCAGCCCCACTTGGGAGTTGATGACGCTGTCATCTACCTGCTGCAACGAGCCCATTCGCACCTGGATGGTGGAGGAGGTACTGTGAGAATCACATTCTTTGATTTCTCTAGTGCTTTTAACACCATTCAGCCACTGCTACTGGGGGAGAAGCTGCGGGTGATGGGTGTAGACGACACAATGATCTCCTGGATTACTGACTACCTGACAGGCAGGCCACAGTTTGTCCGTATGGGCAGTGTTCTGTCTGATGCGGTGGTTAGTGATACAGGAGCTCCACAGGGGACTGTACTGTCTCCTTTCCTGTTCACCTTATACACCACTGACTTTCAGTACAACACGGGGTCGTGTCACCTGCAAAGTATTCTGACGACTCGGCTGTTGTTGGGTGTATAAGTGAGGGACATGAGGAGGAGTACAGGGCACTGGTGGACAACTTTGTGGAGTGGACTGGACAGAATCACCTGCGGCTGAACATCAGCAAGACCAGAGAGATGGTGATAGATTTCAGGAAGAAGAGGAAGACGGCTTTCCAACCTCTGTGCATTCTGGGAAAGGAGCCGGTGGAGGATTACAAGTACCTGGGCGTTACCATCAACCACAGACTGGACTGGAGATCTAACACTGAAGCTGTTTACAAGAAGGGGATGAGCAGACTTTACTTCCTGAGGAAGCTGAGATCCTTCAACGTGTGCAGCAAGATGTTGGAGATCTTTTATCAGTCTGTGGTGGCCAGTGTACTTTTCTTTGCTGTGGTTTGTTGGGGGAGCAGCATCGGAGCCAGCGACACCAACAGACTCAACAAACTGATCAGGAAGGCTGGCTCTGTGATTGGCTGCAAACAGGACACTCTGGAGGCTGTGGTGGAGAGGAGGACACTGAAAAAAATGTTATCCATCATGGATAATCCTCTCCACCCTCTCCAACTCACACTGGTCAGACAGCGGAGCACCTTCTCCGGAAGGCTGCTTCAGCTTCGCTGTCGTAGCAACAGATACAGGAAATCTTTCCTGCCACAATCCATCACTTTATATAATAACTCTCTCACCTCTGCCTGACTGAGAACTCTGGTCTCTCTACTGTTTTGTTGTATATATTATTATTGTTATAGTATATTTTGCATATTTTGTTTTGTGGTATATATTATTATTGTTTATTGTTTATAGCACACTGTGCACTGTATATATACACTATGTATATGTTGGATTCTATTTATGTGTTTTAAGTGTTTTATTTGCTGACCCACTACTGCTGTAACAAAAATAATTTCCCAGTCTGGGATCATTAAAGTAATTCTATTCTATTCTATTCTATTCTATTCTATAACTCATCCAGTGAGAAACGTTCCGCGTTGCAAAAATTAGTGCGATTAAAATGCGTTAATTGTTTTAACACGTTAATTTTTGTGTAATTAATTAATCGTAATTAACGCGTTGAAGTCCTGGCCCTAATATATACATATATAAACATGTTATATTTATTATATACATATGTCTATGTATAGTGTATTATATTTATTCTATATCTTTTTCATATCTTTATATGGGTGTTGGGTACTTTGGTGTATGTGTGTAACAGTGCTTTGTGTGACATGGAGCTCCAATTTCCTTGAGGGAACCTCCCAAAAGGATAAATAAAGTTTTTTTTATGTAAATCGATTCACGTAAGAATCGTGATTCTAATCATCCACAATTCTGAATCGATTCATAACCTTCAAAAATCGATTTTTTATTAACGTTACCCCGTCTCTCTGTGCGCCCCCACGGGCTTCTCGTACACAGCGTTGCAGAAAGTTTGGGAAAAGAAAGACAACGAATTTGTCTTCAAAATAAAAGCTTTACATTGCACCCCATTGGAGTTTAGAACTGGGTTCTTAGCGGGGGGCTTTTAATTTGAAAGTAGCGACAACAACAAGCAAACAGCGTAGACAGCTACAGAGACCAAGGAGACGCTAGCATCTCCTGGATCTCAGCAGCTGTCCAGTTGCTCATCTTGACGTGATCAGCTGTTTCCTGGTTTTAAAACTCCCCGGCTGTGGGGCGCACAACAGTGCAGGTCATCCACACCTCCGCCCATCTCACGCAATTTCCGGCATATCGACGTCTCGGATTTAGATCGCAATGGAGTGGGATAAAGGTGTACCCTCCGAGGTGGCAAATTGTCGGACCAGGACAGACCCCCAATTTACCGGCTTCTGTCTAAATCCGCGGACCGGGCCGCAAAAAGGATGGTCAAATTGGCGGCTTGCTGCCCAGTATAAAAGCAGCTATTAACTATGCAAACAAGGGCAGCCATGCACTGCAGGCACAATGTCAAACAGAAGTGCACAAAAAGAAGTTGCAGGTCATAACATCCACACACAGTGTAGCCAGCACCTTCCTTCCAAGCAGAGAGACAGCAACTTTTTCAAAACCCATATTCATCTAGTCAAAACACACTCTTTAAGGGCTTGCTTTTTTCATTCTGCAGCAGATTGCGCTATTAAAGCTGTGCTGTTGTGCATTTCATGAGAGAAGTCCTCATTATGGCATAATGTGACCATAGATAGATGTTACCTTTTGTCTTAAGTTTGCCTTTGTGTGATTACATCATTGGAATCAGTTTATTTAAAAATCACATTATCTTGTACAAACTGTATTGTTTTGATGCCATAATTTGCCTTAACACACTATGCATTGTATCAATTTTTGAATCGAGAATCAGTTGAATCGAGAATCGATTTTGAACCGAATCGAATCGTGAGACACCCAAAGATTCACATCCCTCCTGCACTATACAGTGTTTCCCATATATTGACAAGACTGTGGCGGCCCACAATGGTCTAGTTTGCCCCGCCATAGTCTAAATATGAAATGTGAAAAAATATTTCCACCTTTCCAACGCATACCGATGTTTTAGTCAGTCTCTTTTGATTGCATTACTTTTAATGATTTCAGTACTGCTAATTCAGGGCTGTATTAGTGAAAAAAATAGAAAAGATGAAGCTGTGTTCGAACCTGGAGCAGTGTGCTTCACGCCCTCGGAGACTCCTTTACTCGCACACACACACACACACACACACATGGTGACAGATGGTGGGTCTGTGTGCCACTCCCAAGCAGCCATGAATTAGTTAAAACATGACAAAAATGTCGCCTATGACTGACTGTTACGGTGAGTTGAAGAGGATAAGAAACATCTAGCTTGTTATTATATATTCACAAAAAATCTGATTTCATGTAAAACAGATGGCATAAATAAATCCAGTGTTAGAGAAAGGAAATAGTTTACCACGGCAGTCCTTGACGTTAACTAGCATGTTGGATATTTAGCTTGATAATTAGCTAGAGGTTTAAAATGGTCACTTAGATAACTCCTCTCTTGAAACAAATAATAAAAACAGTATTTCTGTACAATAGTAGACGAATCTTCATTCCAAGCCCATGCAGGGGAGTTTAAATATTGCAGTATGATGACCCAAACTGCCTCCACTTTAGTTCTGTAGTATAATTTGAATAAAGAATAAATTATACAAATATAGATAATGGCATTTTTGGCATGAATCTATCTGATGTATTTACAGCTGTTAAAGCCTACTGTCCGCTACAGCCGTCACTTCATGTGACACTGCAGAGGAAAGGATGTCTCAATTTTCTTAAAACATATCTCCTTGGTCCTTTCTCCCTCTATGGTTTCCACACATCTCTCTACGAATCCTCGATGGGCGGGACTAAGATGCAAGGAAAATACACAAGTGATGGAAATGTGAGAACACTTAAGTTGAAATACGAAGGACAGTCTCTCTAACAGTTGGGTTCAGGTTGGTTTGTTACTGCAGTAATGCTGATGTTTCCTGACTTTCATTTTATGCCTATAGAGTATTAAGGCTTAATTGAATTGTGGACGCGCTGTGCTGTGCAGACGCTGTCCAGCCCCCTTCAACACACACACACACACTATATTATTTCTTAGTGTGACAGTTCTTTCAGTTTCCAGAGATGCTTTCTCTGCATTTTCTTTGGTCTTAATGCTAGGTAGAAAAGCAGTAACTGTATCCCTGTGGCACTCCGCCTGCCTCCTGCAATCATCATGTTTGCACTGCTGTTGAAAACAATAGGAAAAGTTATTTCCCTGTAGTCTTGGTACAAACAAGAAAAGAAAACATAAAAACCCAACAAAGCTTCCTCTAGCAGTGTTTTGTTTGAATCCAGACGGGGCCATTTTGAGCTGTTTTTCCTCTGCTAGACTAGTAACATCCGTAGCCCACCTCAATTAGTATCCCACAGGCTATGTGGCAAAGTATAAAGCCACTTGTTTTAATCTGTTCACAGTAGGAGAGTGAGTGAAAATATAATTTTCTGACAGTGGCATGGGGATATAACAAACCTGAAATTCACCTACCATGGTTGGGCCTGGCTGCATAGAATGTCCAGGCATTCTTTATGCACACACACCTGTCATTATCTCCCTATTAATTAATTAATTTCACAGGTAATAAAGTGTAGTTAGAGGGCACAGCATGATGTCCTGCCTGCAACAATAAAACCAAACTTTTTGTGTTGGATTTTCTTTTGATTTTTGGGTGAGAGATGTCACACGTGTGTACTTTTTTAGCAGTGTGTTCATTGATGTTTGAAATAGAATGCTCTGGGATGGTAATTTAAAGTAGTGAAATTATATTGCTTGGAGAAATGCAAATGTTGGGAGACCATTAACTTGGGAGAAAAGGCTTTGTGGATTGTGATAAAATAAAACAAACACTGGAAATTGGCTGGAAACATTTGTAATACAATTGTTTCATGAAAAACATCTTTATCTACTGCAAGAAAATCATTACTGTTATTATTTTTTGCCTTTGTTCTGACTTCCATATTAACTATTTTATGTGCTTTATTAAAACCATGTTAACTGCAAGTAAAGGCTGATAATGCATTGATATATTGACTGAATGAATGATGAATTGATGCATACACACACTTTACTCATGTGTAATAGCACCTGAAAACTGAGACAAAAGGCAGTGGCCCGGGAAATGTAAATAGCACATAATTAATTAGCAAACAGGCTAAAACAACATGGCTAGCCAGATGAGTCAGAGCCAGATTAGCAGCAAACCATCAATGCATCTGAACAAAATAGGATTGAAGACAAAGCCAAAAGCAAACGACCTAAGGCCTGAGATTGGAGGGAAGGGAACTTAAGCTCACTTGTTGAAAATTAAATTGCCCCATTGACCCTAATACCCAACAAGAATGGTGTCCTACATACCATACATGACAAACTTCAATCAGAGTAAAGGTAGGGCCAAATTAAACTGCTAGAAGGCTCTACAACACCTACCAAGTTCATATAAATTCATTTTATTAAAGGCAAAATTATTTAAGAAATGCATATAAACATGTCATTAGACTTCAGCCATTCTATTGCCTCTGTGAGACGCACACACAGTAGTGCTTTGAGCTAAATGCTAACATCAGCAGTGAAACATGCTCATCATATTCACTGAGTTTTGTTTGTCAGCATGCTAACCTGCACTTAACTGCACTAAAAGAAGCAGCAGAAGAAGAAGGGAACATTATTAGTCTTGATGCAATTTGGTTGTGAATCCATTAGTTTTTATTAATATCAAAATTTGTATCTGATTACATGAACATCACCAAAGTTGCATGTTGATGAAGGTTTTCAGTCATCCAGGTCATGTTAAAAGATGTTTCACCTCTCATCAAAGAGTCATCTTCAGTTCAAAATAAGGGGAACATACATGTCCAAACCAAATTAAGTGCCTCATTTTGGTGCTAAAAGAAAAATGAGGGGTCACAAGATTAATTAAAGCTGCAAGCAGCGATAAAGGGGCCCTCGCAGGCCGCGCGTGTCGGGGCATGCTGACATCGGTTGCCTGCTACTGCTGCTATGAAATAATGTACTCTGAAGTTAGAAAAACTGTGTGAACTGCTGCATGATTCCCCGGACAAAGATTGAGTCGATGGTCCGCTTCTGGAGCTGGCTGAAGAGAATGTCCACACAAGGCAAGACGCAATTAAATAGTTTCAGGAAGAAGCTGAAAGTATCATCCTCCAGTAGCCTCACAAACCCTCCAGCTTCCCGCACAGTGGTAGGCTCAAACTCCCCTGATGGTTTCAAAACACTGGATGATGTCACCTTTGTGCTCAAAAACAGTGTTCACGGCACAGATATGGAAGTTCCAGCGCACTGTGCTTGCTCTTGGGACCACTCTATCAAGCATACTGGTTCTCTTGGGAGATCTTCAAAAAAATCCAGAGAATCCAGCCAGGTCAGAGAACTGATTAACTGATGGGATGTGAGATGTCACCTGCTGCATGATGAAAGCTGAAGAGGAAGAAATTGCAGCTTATGGGGGAGTTGCTGTTGTGCTTGTTCCTCTAGGGCTTCAACAGCCAAAAGAAAACTTTTTTCTCCAGTTCTTCCAGCTGCTCTCCATTGTAGCGATGATGTCACGCATTCTAGCTCACGCATTACACACCCATTATAAAATCACAAGACGGCCTAAAAATCCTTAAAACTGATGATGCATTTGATGATTTGAAGATCCGTAAAAGATTTCTGAAAACTGAATGGTAACCCTTCATTTTACAGTCCCCTAATTACCAGGTATTTACCTGGTAAATTCATAGTAACACAAAAGTGTTACCAGGTAAATGCCCAGTATTTTGGCCATAGTTTCATTGTATTTACTTTCTTATTACCATTGGTAATTACCTAGTAACTATATGGTAAATTATAGTGTGTTATTGGGTAATTCATGCTGGTAATAAGAAGGTAAGTACAATGAAACTATGGCCAAAATGCTGGGTATCTACCTGGTAGCTATATGGTAAATTTTATTGTGTTATTGGGTTATATGCTGGTAATAAGCAGGTAGCTACAGTCCCCTAATTACTAGCTGTTTACCCAGTAAATTATAAAGCGCTACTGGTAATAACTACCGGTAATAACTACCGGTAATAAGCGGGTAAATAAAGCAATTCTATGGCTGAAATACTAGTTGTTAATCTGGTAAATTACATTTTGGTTTGGGTAATTCCCACTGTAAAAACTAGGTAAGTACAGATAAATTATACCCGAGTTACTAGGTATTTATCTGGTAAATTATATTGTGTTATTGGGAAATTACCACTGGTAATAAGCAGGTAAGTATTTCCCTGTTATATGTATGATAAATTAAGATTGTTTGTAGATACCTTCCCTTTGCCATTGAATAAGCACAAACTTGTACCATGTAAGTTCTGATATATTACTATGTAATACATGATCATTAACTCAGTAAGTAGAGTAAAACAGTACTGAAAAAATAAGCCTTGCTTGTTTTGGTGCTATTTCTATGTTCTTACTTAACTCTTTGTAATAGAATATTCCATTGTCTATGCAGTTAAATGAATGTGTACAATTCATGTTCCATGACATTAATAAGTAAAATGTGACAAATTACCCAGTTAGTAAGATGAAAATACACTGTAAAAGGAAGCCTTGCTTGTTACCATTGTATTAACAGGCTCTTTCTATACAATTCGTAATAGATTTCTCCCTTTTTCATGCAATCAACACAAACTTGAACCACATATGTTCCTACACAGTATCAAGTAAAACATGTCAAATCACCCAGTTAGTAAGATGAAAATGCACTGTAAAAGGAAGCCTTGCTTGTTTCCATTCTATTAATAGGCTCTTGTCATAAAATTTGTAATAGATTATGCCCTTTTCCATGCAAAGAACACAAACTTGAACCTTAAAAGTTCCACACCATTACTAAGTAAAACATGTTAAATTAACCAGTGAGTAAGATGCAACTGTACCACACAAAAAGGAATGTTTAATACCAAAATACAACAAAGGTACAGTGGAAAGTGGCAAGATGTACCAAAGTTACCATGACCATTATTAAGTAACATATACTTATTACTGCAGATTCGGGGTTCAAAGAGCAAAGAACAAAAGCCTAACATACCCAAAATGTTTCAAAAATGAATTAACAACCAGCATATCCCCATATACATTACTAAATCTTTTTTCGACAAATTAGATGTGATAATAGCCACATTTTTATGGGAGAACAAGCCAGCTCGAATTCGAAAGATAGAATTGCAATCTCCCAAGAGAGATGGAGTCTTTGCACTCCAAAACCTTAGACAAAACTATTGGGCTGAAAATCTTATACTGGATGGATGATACATGTGATTCCCTCCCTGCCTGGATAAAGTTGGAGAGGGCATCCTCGCACCTCTCTTTACGCTCTGTCCTATGTTCCCAGCTTCCCCTCCCTGCAACCTTTCTGAGAGCAAACCCAATTGTGTCTGCCTTGCTGAAAATTTGGAGCCAACTCAGGAAGAACTTTGGCTTGCAGGGCCCTTCCATCCTCTCCCCGCTTTTGAAAAACCATGCCTTCAGACCCTCTAACACAGACTCAACATTCAAAACTTGGCACATTAAAGGTATCATCTGCATTAAGGATCAGTATACAGGAGGTATTTTCTCATCCTTTATAGAACTCTCGTCAAAATGTATTTTGCCGGGCTCCCACCTCTTTCATTTTTTCCAAGTTAGAAATTTGTTAAAAAGATTTTTTCCTCATTTTCCTAATCGCCCCCCTGAAGGCTTAACGGACTCCTTACAAGCCGTGGACCCCAAACAAAAGAAATGCATTTCAGTGTTATATAACTCTCTTAGGTCGACCACCTCTGAACCTCTCAATTTAACCAGGACCGCATGGGAGAATGACCTGTCAATGGTTTTGACGGATCAACAATGGACCTCCGCTCTAAACTTAGTCCACACCTCTTCCATCTGTGCCCATCATGGCCTGATTTAATGTAAAGTTCTCCACAGAATCCACTACACGAATGCAAAATTAGCCAGAATTTACCCCGCGGTTAGTGATGCCTGTAATAGGTGCAATCAGTCCCCTGCTACTCATTGTCATATGTTTTGGTCAACCTTGCTGGCTCGCAGGCTGATTCTGCTCGATTGGAAGCTCACCCGCCCTCCATCATACAGTCGCTGGATTAAGGAAGTCCTTTACAACCTGAAACTTGAAAAACTTTTTCACTCAGTGGTTCCACCAAGAGATTCAATGACACTTGGCACCCCTTCTTCGAGTTTGTTGGCTCTCCTGACCGATCCCTAAGTGCGGAGGAGGACTAAACTCAGTTCTAATTCATTTCAGACCCCCCCCCCCTTTTTTTTTTCTGGTTTTGTTTTTCTTTCCCTCTCTGTGTGTGTGTGTGTGTGTGGATGTGCGGGTTTGTGTTGTTTGTCCCTGACCTGAAGTGAGTGGGTGGGTGGGCGGGACTGGGCTCAGGGGATTTGTTGACATACCTTTGTAAATCTTTGTTTTTCTCATACTGTAGGATACCAATATATGTCAACTTGTTGGAAAATCTCAATAAAAAGATTTGGAAAAAAAAAAAAATGAAAAAGAAAAAATCAATTAACAATGACGCTCTGCAAACTGGAAAACTGGCTTCAACTCCCTACCAAAGAGACAAACACATAACCCTTCCTAACATCATAGTATAGTGTCTACTGCTGAGTAGTGCGAACCCTTACTTTCTCAATTTACATTTTATGGGTAGCAGCTCAGACTTTTTTTCATTTGTTTAATTTTTTCTTCAAGCAGTTTGTTACCCTCCAGGAAGATCTTGCAGGTTTTGGCGTAGTTTCCTACAGTGTCCTGGCAGCAGCCCCAAATCGTCACCCTCTGCAGCAATCCACACCTCTGCAATGATTGCCGTTAGGGCTATTGTGTTCCTGTCCACGCTCAGCGATTCACAGCTGAGGCTGATGCTCCTTGTACGCCGAAAGTAACAAGATGTGCTGAAGTTAACATTGTTGCAACCATGAACAATTAATAACAGTTTTTGAAACAAGAGAAACTTAATCAGTTTATTACCTCATCAATTATCAGCTTCTGTCTGTTGTAGGCATTCCAGGAATCACTAATCACCTCACTTGCAGGTCTGATATATTTTTGGATTATTGTGAGTAACTGCATCCTGGAACGATTTTCCACCAGCTTTAAGACAGGACGCCTACCGGACCTCTTCACTTCCAGCATTCCAAAGACCCACAGGCGTCTTTGCCAGGTGGGTCCACATCGTCCACATCCATACTGAAAATATGCAAAATGTCATGCTTTTTATGAAAATCATCTGAAATTATAGTGTTACTTATGAGAGAGTACAAGACATAATTCATTCTGGCCTGCTCACACACACACATTCTCCTCTCACATACATATATTTTCTCTCATACACACATACATTCTCCTTTCACACACATACATTCTCCTTTCACATACTTATATTTTCACTCTTGCGTACACATATATTCTCCTTTCACATATATACATTCTCCTCTCACACACACATACATTTTCCTTTCACATACATATATTTTCACTCTCATGCACATACATTCTCCTTTCACACACATACATTCTCCTTTCACACATATATATTTTCCTTTCATGCACATACATTCTCCTTTCACACACATACATTTTCCTTTCACATACATATATTTTCACTCTCATGCACATACATTCTCCTTTCACACATATACATTTTCCTTTCACACACATATATTTTTTCATTTTTCATGTAAAGGAAAATATGTGTCTATATAGAAAATATAAGAATTTAAAAGAAGAATATGTGTGTGTAAGAGAAGAATATATGGGTGTGAGATAAGAATATATTTGTGTGAGAGAAGAATATATGTGTGTGAGAAAAGAATATGTATGTGTGAGAGGAGAATATAGGTGTGTGTGAGAGAAGGTATAGTGGAAAAGGAAGTAGTTTAGTGGAAATGTGCTGTGATTGGCTGTTCGGGTGGGACTGGGTGGGACTCCCTGAAAACTACTTTTGTGAAGGGACGCCATTTTTTCTCTGGCGTGTGATGACCTTACCAGCCTTGTGTAGAAGCTGAGAGCTAATTACTGAAACATCTCTGTTGTTGGCTGAATAGCCCCCCCGCCTCAGAGGACAGAGGAGCTGAGTGGATTCACTTCATTTTAAATGGAAATAACCCCACAACTGGAAAACTCTGACATGTGTGTGAAAACTACTGCAGACTTGCTTTCCTGTGGCAGTACAAAGAAGGTTTAATGAAGATCAAGGATTGATTGATGCTCACTTCAAACTTGGAAGCTATAAGTTTTGCCCTTTCTTATGATGCTTTACTGTTTATTTTTCATGTTAGCCTGTTGAGCCTGGCATCAGCATTGTCCGCAGCTAACCTGGCTAATTTAGCATCGCTGGACCTATGAAGTATTTAAAACCTTACTGAGGGACAGTTAAAGGAGGATGAGGTGGTCTGTAAAATGTCTGTATGAGTTTTAAGTTACGTGAACATGACATGAGCAGTAAAGGTGTATAAGTTATATAATTTAGCAGCTAACATAAGTTACTGTGCATGGCATCACAGACAGCTAAGCCGTTAGGCTCGTTGAGTCTCTCCCAGGCACAACACTATTAGTCAAAAGGTTTTACATTGTATCAGTCTGTTAGTCAAACTGTGATAACTCCTGAGGCACGTTTTATGATGAATGCAGGACATGAAACCATTACTACCCTCAGAATATCAGTATTGCATTTGACAATGGATTATTGATTAAGCTAAATATCCCAGGCTTCGATGATGTCATTCTGCATAATAATTAACCATGTGCTTCTGTTTGTTTGAACACTGGACAGATGAAGAAAGATAAATTTGCCTCAAATTAGATTCATTTCAGATCATTTTCTGTTTATCTCCAGCACATCAGAATGAATTGTAAATAAAGGGCAATATAATTGGCTAAATGTAAATTTGCCTCTGTCCTCCATCAGCCATCTGACCATGGCAATAGGGAGTGAGTTGAGTACAAGTGAGCAGGTAAGTCATGGTCAGATGGCTGATGATGGACATAAGCAGCAACAATGATTAAGACATCTACTCTAATGTAAATGAGGTGTTTGGGTGCATACAAAATAATCAAAATAGACCTTGTTTTAAAAAAAATCCCCCTGCAGAGGCCAGTTTCAACTACAAAATTTGTTATGGGGGGGGGTCTGTGTATTTTTCTGCTTGTCCCTACTGCCAACAGCTCCAAGTCTCCCCTGTTGCTGTCATGTTGTCCTGAATTGCATTATAAACAACCCAGAGCATCACTAGGAGAGTGTCAGTCACACCACAGATCATTGTCTAAAGCAAATGCTCTATTTAATGAATCTCTTCCTCCATACTGACAAACAATGATTTGTAATCATTGTTTTGCAAACTGTTTGCTGCTGTTGCATATATTTGAGGTGATTTTGGAGTAAACTGTAACTGTTCTGCACACAGGCCAACATACCACTACAAGACCGACCCTGCAAACGCCACCACATCTTTGACATAGTTGACAAACATGTTGTGAGTTACTCAAATATCCCTTAATTTCTGTATATATATATTTATTAGTTGCCTGTTTATTCGCCTAAACTATCACAGTCTAATTCAGTGTTTGAACTCTCTCTGTAATATTATTTTCAGGCTCAGTGGCAGTCAGTCCTGTCTCTCAGACAGTCTTAAGTGATGTGGAGATGCTCAGCCATCACTACTGAGGCCTTCAACAGTGTAATCCTGTCATTCTGCATAAAAGCATGGTAGGTGCAACTACTGACAATATTCAAAGAAACAGAGAATAGGACCATGTTCAAATAAAACAGGAATAATACTTTTAGTGCTCAAAATAATTCACATGCCTACACTAAAATAAACATACTAATAAATGTTTCCAAATGTCACAACACTTTTATCAGGCCTGCCACATCAACAAAGAGTGATCCTTACAGAAGGACCATTGAACAAAGAAAGTATTTAAATGCAATTGTCAACAACAGGTTGTTGTCTTTTGGGGTTTAATACTGTAATCACCTTGACTTTAGTACTGAGATCACCATACCACTACATGCTTCTCCTTCATTCAAAACCAAATTTATGCAGTGGTTATGTGCATGGTTGCGACTGATTAATCATGACCATATAATATAAGTAACAGTGGTTCTGCCATATTTTACAGATCATCAGAGTGAACTGATGATGCTGTGTTTGAGGTTTTCCTGGACCCCGCCAGACTCTTCTTGCAGTATGAGAAACCATCAGAGGAGGAAGGTATTGTTGGGCGGGTGTTGCTTCAGTCAAGCAAAAGCTGTCAAGACAACGGCCAGCAGCATCAGGAAGTATCAGTATCCACAGAAGAGGCATCAGGATGACCTGTGTGACCTGAGAGCTCCATTATCAGCTGACACACTTCAGTATAAAAGAAACTTGATTTCATGACATGATCTGGACAGTTTACATAAAATTAAAGTGTTTCCTACTTTTATCTATACCAAATTTATCCTCATTGGCATTGAATAAAGTGATTTGTTTTTAATGAAAGTTTTTGTCTTCTTTGAATTCAACACTAAGGGCACTGTAACATTAGAGAAAAGAAAGTCTGGAAAGAGTTTTGCCATTAATCCTTTAATAAATAGTGACTCTGTAAGCATCACACATCAAACTTATTATTGTGTTGACAGATCACAATATATTGTATTGAATATTCGGTATGGTATTTTGAAAAGGATATCAAACAATCTGCACATTTGACACACATTTTAAAGCATAAATCAGGGTTGATATCCTTAAACGCTTGAATCTTAATGTGGTGTTTTCAGAGTTTGAAACCACTTGAAATTGTAACTGCATTACTTTCATGAAAATAGTTTCATAGTGGCTCGGCCAGGTTCTACAGGATGCCAGGTCTACTTATAGACTTGTTACACAGTTTTGAAGTTTCCTTGATATATCTATGACCTGGATGAATCGCATGTTCAAACCGAGCTGCTGACTTCGACTAAACTGTCCCTCGGCAATCGTATAGTAGCCAAAATATGTCCCAAAGGAAGCAACTGTCCTCCCTCCATCATGACTTCGTGACTTCAATACACAACAAACCACAAACGCACGTTGCACTCAAGGTCTCACTTTCTGCGTAGTGAGACCTTGAGAGAAGCTCTTGCGAGTTTTTCACACTGTGGTTCTCGACCACGGTTACAATGGTAACGGTTGCGTCAAACATCTACTGCGCTGTGATTGGCTGAGAAGCACAAGCGGGTCATGTTAAGGTCACTATCAGCATGGAGGGTGAGAATGATTCCTGTGTTCTGCAGCAAGCCATTGGCGTATTGAGGAACATTTTGTCAACTTCAGAAACCGTGACATCATTGTCTTCATCCCTTGAGCGTCAGGTGACAGGCTCTGCACATAATTCTACACATAGCTCGGTGGAAAATGAAATGAGGCAACTGTTCAGACCTTGCAACTCCCAAGTCGTTTCAATGGGCCAGGCAGCTAACGCTAACGCTACACAAGGCCAAAGCGGAGGACATTCTTTGCGATATCAGACTCGGACACATTTCAGCAATTGGAACTCCCGTTCAAGAAAAAGGTAAGAGTACAGAGTCAAATTTACTAAAGGAGGTGGAAGTACAAGCATGCAGGCTAGGCTGTATACTGCTGTGGACGGGATCAGCAACAAACCATTTATTAGCCATATAATTAAAGGCAAGTCTAATAAAATCAATGTCAGTTTAAGTGTATGCTATATTAAGAATATATATATATACCTTGTGTTAAAGTTAAATCGCTTGTGAAGTCACTCTCTCCTGGTATCAGATTCCCTTGACGAAAACAGCAATTTTACCTCACAAAGCACCGCAGTTGCTGGACTACTTCTACCTCCATTGGTGAATTAAATTATGGTATTTTGTGAATTCGGTGTTTGAACGTGTTAGTTTGGATTCACCATAGTCACTCAACCGAACTGATCGAGGCAGCAGTAGACCAACACCTCTGCCAGCTTAAAATGCAGTTTTTTTCAAAGGAGTCTGGTCCTTGAGAGAGTGATTTAACGTAAGTTTACGGTCAGAAAAGTCTGTCTGGCGGCAAGGCAAAGTAATGAAAATATTCTTGATATAGCGTACACTTAAATTGATATTGATTTTGTTAGGGTTGTCTTTTTTATGTGTCTAAAATACGCTTATCTGCTGACCCCGTCCACAACAGCACACAGACTAGCTTAGATGGGATAGCACTGGCTAATGCAAGCAGATAAAGTGAACAGCATTCAGCAGTTGCTGGTGCAGACAGTCCATATCAAAATATTGCCAGAACTTTTGTTTAATACAACATAGACCACACCTTCAGGCCACTGTGACATGGTTCAGACCTAAGTGACAGTAACAGTAACTAGGCTTTCCGCCGATCAGATCGGCTATATTGGACTTTATGCAATTTGTGAGATCGGCCGCAATGTTAATTCACCGATCCGATCAATAGTAAGTAAGTAAGTTAGTTTTTATTTATATAGCACTTTTTTCACATCAAAGTTTGCAAAGTGCTGTACAGGGTACAGTAAACATAAAACATAAGTAAAAACATAATAAAAAACGAGCATAAAAGTAAACAACAAGATAGAGTAAAACAAACATACATGAACAAATATGTGCCAAGAAAGATTACAGTTCAGTTGTAGGAAATACAACCGAAAGACGGTAGAGATGAGTTTAAAGAAGTTTTTTGAAGACATTTAGTGATTCAGCTGATGTGACAGAATAGAGTAGACTGTTCCAGAGGGATGGGGCCCTGACGGCAAAGGCGCAGTCACCCTTAGATTTGAGGAGGGACCAGGGTATAGATAGGAGGCCTAGGTCGGAGGATCTGAGTGGTCTAGAGGTGGAGTAAGGGTGTAGGAGTTCAGAAATGTAGGGAGGGGCAAGACCATGAATGGCCTTGTATGTGAGAAGTAGCGTCTTGAAGTCTATTCTGTATTTTACTGGGAGCCAATGAAGGGAAGCAAGAATAGGTGTGATGTGGGATCTGCGATTGGTATTGGTTAATAGTCTGGCTGCAGTGTTTTGTACAAGCTGCAGGCGAGACAGGGCTGCACGGTTGAGACAGGTGAAAAGAGCATTACAGTAGTCAAGGCGAGAGAAAATCAGGGTGTGGATAAGAAGTTTAAGATGGCTGGTTGTTAGCATCGCTTTGATTTTTGAGATGTTCCGGAGTTGGAAAAAGCAGGATTGTACAAGTTTGTTTATGTGTGAGTCAAAGTGTTAATTGTGGTCAAAGATTACACCCAGGTTTCTGGAGGAGGGTTTGAGATTGGTGGCTAGAGGGCCGATCGACGGCTTCAGTGCAGGGATGAGATTATTCGGACCAAAGAAGAGAACTTCAGTTTTGTCTGGATTTAACTGAAGCAAGTTGAGAGTCATCCAATCCCTGATAGCAGTCAGGCAGTCATGGAGGGTACTGATATTGGCCATGTCATTGTGTTTAAAAGATAAATATAGCTGCAGGTCATCAGCATAACAGTGATGGGATATGCAATTGAACTGGCTGATTAAATTACCCAGAGGTAAAATATACAGAGAGAAAAGGATGGGGCCAAGGATTGTACCTTGTGGAACTCCACATATTATAGGTGCAGTTGAGGACATGAAGTTGTCTATGACGACCTGACACGTTCTGTTTGACAGGTAGGAAGTGCGGAGCCTGAGATACCAACCCACTTATTTAGGTGATCGACCATGATTGAGTGATCAATGGTGTCGAAAGCGGCAGTTAAATCAAGCAGAACCAGAATTGAATGTTCGCCCTCGTCAGCCCGCATGAGGATATCGTTTGTCACTCTAAGCAGAGATGTTTCTGTACTATGAAAATGACGAAAGCCGGAGTGAAATTTATTGTAGATATTGTGTCCTTCGATGACCTCTAATAGCTGCTGCGAAACAATTTTTTCCAGAATTTTGGAGATTAATGTTAGTTTTGAGATGGGTCTATAGTTGTTTGGTTGGGTTGGATCAAGGGTGGGTTTTTTCAAGATTGGTTTCATGCTTGCTGTCTTAAAGTCATCAGGGACGGAGCCAGAGGTGAGAGAGAGGTTAATAATGACGCCATTGTCGTGTTGACACTTTTTGCAGATGCTCCCGTGCAGATGGCTTGTGTTTTATCTGTCTCATTTACTCTGAAGAAGTTCCACGGCACCAACATGCTTGTTTGCTAGTGATGATGTTGCTGCTAGCTAATGATTCAAGATTCAACAAACTTTATTGTCCATCACATAGTGACAGAGCTCAAAACATAATCGCCACAAAGACATATAACACACATTTAAACCAATGAGGCGTGTTTGTTTTGCTCTAAACAAACAAACAAAGCAAAATAGGCACGTCTCATTGGTTTGAATGTGTTTTATGTCTTTGTGGCGTTTATGTTTTGAGCCCTGTCACTATGTGATGGACAATAAAGTTTTTTGATCGGATTGTGATCGGTTGTTGGTTTATTTAAACTCACTAATCGTGATCGGCCCCATAAATCCTACCTAATTCAAGATAAAAAAGGCTTAGTATGTTTCATTGTAGGACAGATTTTTCATTTTTCTACTTCTGTGTTCTTCATCTACATCAGTTTTTTGAATTAAATGTATCATATGGTAATGTACTGTCTGTCACTAGTTTCAGTGCAATGTTATAGGGCATACAAGATGAAATAACTGACTGCCAACGTTTACTACTTATTAAATTTGTTATGTTTTATGGGTCAATGCAAGCTGTGTCACTCTCTTGCAAGCTGTGTCACTCTCTTGCAAGCTGTGTCACTCTCTTGCAAGCTGTGTCACTCTCTATAGCTTTCTCCTCCCCTCCTCTTCTCTCTCCTACTTCTCTTCCTCCTCCTCCCCTCTTTCTTTCAGGCTCCCTTCTGATGGACCACGGGCCCCTGGGACCATCCACCATTTCCGGGCTCCTGCTGCCTTGAAATACTGACTGATCTGGATCGTCACACCCCGGGCTCTCCTGGATCATTGCTCTCCTCTGCTTCACTATCTCCTCATATCTTTATTTCTGTAAATCTTGATGCCTCTCTCTGTCTATTACTAATTATCTTGTGTGGCCTGTCCTCTTCCAGGTCATCATGGTGGA
This sequence comes from Sparus aurata, assembly GCF_900880675.1. Lineage (NCBI taxonomy): Eukaryota > Metazoa > Chordata > Actinopteri > Spariformes > Sparidae > Sparus > Sparus aurata. The sequence goes on along the minus strand of NC_044205.1, from coordinate 2,560,122 downwards.
CAGGAGGTCGTCTGGCTCGGGCTCCACTTGGTGATGCCTCGTCCTGCTCGGTCGTCTCCTGGTTCCACTAACATTGCATAACTTGTATCAGATCTTCTGTCGATGTACCTGTAAACTGTGAATTGTTGCTCTTTTCTGTACACACAACATCTATTGCATGTCTGTCCGTCCTGGAAGAGGGATCCCTCCTCTGTGGCTCTTCCTGAGGTTTCTTCCATTGTTTTTTTTACCCTGTTAAAAGGTTTTTTTTCCATCAACATGTGAAGTTTTTCCTCACTCGAATCGAGGGTCTAAGGACAGAGGATGTTGTTCACTGTACAGATTGTAAAGCCCACTGAGGCAATGTGATTGTGATTTTGGGCTATATAAATAAAATTGATTTGATTTGATTTGATTTGAGTCAATGAGATCAGAGTGCAATGTAGAATTAATACATATCAAATGTAATGTCTGCTTGATTTTCCAGGGCCAAAACACATTATCACGATACTTTCAACAAAGATGTCATCCTCCTTCCAAGGCCATCAAGCTGTGTCGTCGTCAAGCATCCCACAAAGCAAAAGTTGCATGAAAATGGGCATATATTGAACGGCTTTGAATTCCACAAATCCTGGGATCAGAAGACAGTCGCAGACTCTCCAGCATTTGGAGAAAAAATCCCTGCTGATGTGAGGTAAGCACATTTATTTTATTACATCAAGTCCAAACTGTGATGTAGTGATTTTACTCAACTGAAAAATTTAAAGGACATCTCTTGGCATTTCCAGTGGTGAAAGTTGCATGTAATAAGATTTTGTATACAGCAGACAAAACCTAAACTATAATTTCAAACTTTAATATATAGATTATATATTATATTATAGCCCATTATTCATGCTAATACATTACATTTTGTGGCACTGCTTAAATTCCTCATTTATGTTTTTCTGGCTGCTGGGTAACTGTCTATCTTCAAAGAGGAAATGGATAACGGACAGTCAATGCATCAGTTTCAGTGTGTCTTGTGTATTTTGTCCTCTTCAAAAAAGTATTTGTTTAGCCTTTTGCAATTTTATCCACTGTTTTTCAGCCTTGATTTTCTGATGGCATGTGGCAACAGATTGATTTTGCCAAAACTGCATGCTGGACAGGAGCTGGATGCAGTTCTCATCCTTAAAGTATATAAATCAAAAGCCCTTTACATCAGACCATCAAAGCCAATTTTGGTATGTTACATCACATCTGAAATAACCTGCAGAACATTGTGACAGTAATGATATTAACCCATAAACAAGAATGCATGAAGTTGTCCGTTACCTTTGTAACTGCTGTTCTTAAAGTTTCTTTTCAGCTTTGCAACTATGAACACTTTACGGAATTATGTAACTTTTTAACTTGTACAGAGTAGTGCAGAGTTGGAATGCCTGTTCGAAAGTGTTAAATCTAAGAAATTCTCTGAATCCACAGCTGCTTAGTTGGACTAACTACAGAACAGAGTCCTGCACGGGTTCGGGTACCCGCGGGTACCCGACGGGTGACCCACACAATTTGGATGAAACAGGTGAAAAGTAATGTCCTGTGTCGGACACGGGTGCGGAACGGGTCGGGTTTTGCGATTGGCATTTTCATGGCGTCAGGTGCAAAAAAAAAAATCATTAGCGACACATCTACAAAAATATGCCTGCATTTCAAAATGATAAGCATGTACTGTATTGACCCGAATATAGGACAAGGTTTTTTTTCGATGAAAATTTTGTGACAAAGTGGGGTCGTCTTATAATCGGGGTCTAACCGTTGACACATGCCGATAGTTGTCTGGGTCGCTACACGACCGCAACAGCAGAGGGCGCCAGCTTATTGTAGAGACGTCACTGACACTGTGGCTGGGGTTATCTGTCAATCACAGTGGAGAAGAAGTGACAGGAGATGAAAAATGGAGAGACACGGTGATTTTACGGAGCGAAGTGGATCAAGTGGGGCAAGTTAACAGACATCTGAGGCGGAGCTATGATGCTAATTTTAAGATAATGGTGATCAATGCAGCGGAGGCGCCAAACAACTGTCAGCCAGCCAAGAAATATGGAGCTATGGAGTGTAACGTCTGAAGATGGCGGAAAAAAGACCGTCTGAAAACGCTAACAGTAAGAGAAAAGCTTATCGTGGTCCTCTAAGCGGCCGCTTCCGAGAGATTGACAGGATAGTATGTGAGTTTGTTATTGAGAAACGAATCAGAGTCTTTTTCTGAAGATTAATCTTGAAAATAGGGGTCGTCTTATAATCAGGGTCGTCCTATATTAGGGTCAATACGGTATATTTCATATGAGCTCATTCATGCGTGCTTGCGCCCTCCCAGAACTCCCATTCCCCACGCTGGCTTACTTTCATTTTTAAAAATTGCATCAGTCTAATCTTGCCTGGGGTGCGGGTCGGGCGTCGGTATCAATTTATAGCGGGTCGGCTCGGGTGCGGAATGTAATTTGTGCTACTGTCGGGAAACGGTTCGGATGCGGTTTTAAGTACGACGGGTACGGGCGGGTGCGGGCTTGCAAAATAAGACCCGTGCAGGACTCTGCTTGAGTAAATGTACTTTGTTACAGTATGTTCCACTTCTGTAGCAGAGTACAAGTTCTTCACATATGCACTTAAGAACTTTTCTTGAGTATTTTCTTTTCATACCACTTTGTATATTTCTTGTACTACATTTCAGAGAAAAATGTGGTACTTCTCACGACACTACATTTGTATGACAGCTTTAGTTACTATCTAGTAGTTTTGTGACACAAAACATATGGAAAGCTTATAAAAGACATTTTGTTACAAATTAAACTAAATTAGAAGATCATTAAGAGAACATGCAAATTCCTATACCCAATGGAATGGGTACTGGATTGCAAAATATTAGGCAAAGTTGACATAGAGAGATGTACGCACACCAAAAAGATCCCATTTTAAGAGTTTTATTTGCTGTGTTATGTGGCATGTGTTATGTGGCATGCACAATGCTCTTCCAAAAGTCTGAGGAAATGTCACAGCATCTACACAGCAAAAACCCCTGTAAAACAGGAGCTTTTGGCTTGCAGATCACTCTCTTTTTCAACTCTTCTAAAAAATCTAACTACCCAACTGTTAATAAAAGTGCAGCTGAAACAATGATTTTGATTAATCAATAAGGCAATTGGCAAAAAATGAACTGACAACAAATTACCCACTAAACATTAGACGTCTTATGGACGTGCAGATCATGTCTATATTGCGTCCGTCAGTCCAAGACCAATTCTGGACCTCTTCACGACGTGCAAACTAGGTCCACAATTTGGACGTCTAATCATGACCCCACTTGGATGTCAATATGCAGTTGAACATTTGAACGTCAGGCTAGGTCACTTTTTTGGACGTCTAAGACAGGTGCAGGGAATTGACATGATGTAATTGATTTATTTATTTATTATTATTATTATTATTATTATTATTATTATTATTATTATCATCATAGGAGTAGTACTAGTAGTATGGACATGATTATTTTGTGATTAAACATCATTTTTGAAAAAAAGTAATGTTTTTGTTTGTTTACATTTGCAAAAAAAATATATATACATACAGTCAATGCCATTTTGATTGGCTGAGGCATTGCGTCATTACAACGTACATCCTAATAGCCATTGCCATGTTAACCGCTACCGCTCGTCGAAGTTAGCATAAAGCTACCTCATCACAATGGCCATCATACTTGTTAAGTTACCGGTCAAGGCTTTTTTGTCGGTGACGGCCGTGTATGGGTCCGTGGCTCCAGCGCTTCACTCACACTGTAGTTATTTTTCTTTGCAGTGCTGCTGCTGGCAGAGATGTGCCTGCACTTGCTAACATCCGGGACAGCTAATGGGGCTAGCAGCACAACAAAACAAAACAAAGCAAAATACTAATATACAGGCAGGAGGAGGGGGAGCTTCAGACACAACCACGTGGGGGTTCGCAGCCAAATCCATAACAATAACACCTAAGAGACATGGATGAACTTCTACGTTATGACAGCGAAGATGGACATCAGAGCATTGACATTAATATCGATGTTGTGGCTGGGAGTTGTAGCAGTGTAGTTGTAGCAGTGTGCCTGGGACCCCACGCAGTTTAACAAGTGACAGCGTTCCTGAGACATCACATGGTTTTGATTTTGACACTGATGTGGACTGTTTGTCCGCTGACTCTGAATATGAACCACATGATGATGAAGCCGAAGTGATCAGCAGCCTTGAAGATGACCTGAGACAGTGGGCTACAGACAAAGGGAATGTGTGTTTGAAAATTAACCATTTATGTGTGGGGAAAAAAAAGCCAGATTTTTGTTTATTTTCACAAGATGAATCTGGTAAGCCCTTTAATTTTTCTGTGTTCAGTTTGATTTTTACCCCAGTGTTCACACTTCAAAAATAAATAAATAAAAATATATATATGTATATGTGTTTAATTGTTTTATATTTTAATTGTTCTTATGTTTGTATATAGTCACTCAGGACTAACCCTATTTTTGTAGTACAGACCAAAGAGGTGTAATTTTATTTATTGTATTTTAACACTTTGTTTTTTTCAAACTTAATTGAGGGTTATGCTGCCTGCTGTTAAGAAGTAGTATCCTAGTAACTAGTATTTCTCAACTGAATCCTGGAGATTGGATTGGGATTTATTATTTTTAACAGCATGCCACCTTCTGAAATGGGACTACATTTATGCATATAAACTAGAAGCAGTACAGTATAAAAACAATGTCTAATATTAGTTCTAATTTGACGTTGAAATGACGTCCACAAAGACCATATTTGGACTAGAAATAGCTCCTGTATGGAGGTACTGTGGATGTCATAAATGGACGTTAAGTGTACGTCGAAAAAAAGACGTCGTCTGGAGTAACAGTCTGCACCTTGAGGTGACCAAAATTAGATGTGCAAAAATGACTTGGAAAAGACGTCGTTTGGACGTCTCTCTGCGCAGGTGGAGTGGACGTCATAAATGGACGTAAAGTATACGTCGAAAAAAAGACATCATCTGGAGTAACAGTCTGCACCTTGAGGTGACCAAAATTAGACGTGCAAAAATGACTTGGAAAAGACGTCGTTTGTACATCTCTCTGCGCAGTGGGTAATAACCATTACCAAAAGAGAAGCTATTTTTAAATCGTTTGAATATATTTATAATATTATTGAGGTTTGGACTGTTGGCTGGACCAAACAAAAGGGCCCCCTCACAATGAAGGTGTCACTTTGGACTCTGGGTAATTGTGACCATATTCCTCACCATTTTCACCAAACAATCAATTGATTAATGGAGAAAATAGTAAGCAGAATAATCCATAATGAAAATAATCATTAGTTAATTGTTAAAAATTAGCTCCACCTGAACCAACAGTAAAGTCACAATTATCTCATGATATCACATAGAACAGAACAGCAGTCACAGGGGGCATTTTACTGCTATGAGTACTTTTAGTTTGAATACTCTGAAGTACATTTTCCTAAATATATTTACACACATTTAGTGAAGAAACATTTTTAATGCAGGACTTAAACACGTAACAGTGTTTTTACAACGTGGTGTTTGTACTTTTACATTCTCCACACATATAACTGAGAGCTAATATGAAGAGGGTATGCTCTATGGGAGATTCCACTTTTGAAGCATGGGCAGTAATTATTTTCTTTTGTTCTTCTTCTTTCCAAGGATGATATTGCAGGCTACAGCAGTGAAGACAACAATGGTGAAGAAAACACTGGTTCAGCAAGGCAGCTTCGCTCTTCATCTCTAAGACAAGGCCGACACTCATATAGTAATCCAAGGGTAATCCAAGGGAAAATTGATTCAAAACCGTTAGTAATGGGGTTGGCTAATTTGTATTCATCAGGCACACCTCGGGGGACACCTATAGCACCAAAATAAGTGTGGGAGGTCGTAGTCATATCAAAGTCAGCAGGGGAAGTGCGTTTGGGGTGTAAGCAGTGGTTGGCAAGGGCAGCAGCCCTTTTCTCACCTATCAGTGTGATAGGGACGGCTAAGCGAACTAGAGTGCACACGCCAGACCAAGCAGGTGGCAAAACATTACGTAAAATAGTCCCTCCACAATACCAAAACAAATCAGCGCGGCCAACGACCAGATTTTTCATGTCAGATCTGCTTGTAACATCTAGAGTGTAATTACACCATGATTGGGGCATGCGTCCGACATAAGTTGTGCTATCACGCGACATAATTACCCTCTTTTGCAGTGAAGACGGGAGGAGCAATGGCAGCACCTGCAACAGGGAACAACTTACTCAAAGCCTGGCAGTTGGGGATTTGGCATCATGTGCAACTCTAACAAGCACTCAAACCCAGCTTTGTCCGATGTTGGAAATAGTGGTGCTGGCACTGTGGTGAGAGTTGGTCCGGCTGTGGAGCAAGCTATACAATTAATGAGATTGTTAGAGATAGCAGTGAAATACATCCAGTCCAACCACAAGTTCTTCTCATGATAGCCATTTTCATAGACTAAGGCAGCACCAGGAGCGGAAATGTCAAAATATTTCACACGAGGGTCTGAATTTGTCTTGGTAGATAACTTTCTATAACGATCAGATGTGGTGGTAGTTGGTGTAACCACTGTTATCACTACCAGTCCCTGGGGATCTTTGCCACTTTCGGCAGATCCCAGCACATAACTGCGAGCATCACGAAGGTGGGGGTTCTTTAGAGAGACTACAATGGGATTGCAGTGGCCGGGTGGGCAGTTATCTATTCTCTCACCTTTGTAAATGTCAAGACGGTATTTAGCCGGATTTTCAAGTTGATATCCCCAATCAGAGTCTCCAGTGTTACAAACCATATCTTCCCAAACGGAGCAAGAGGTACTAGTCAAACTCCCAGCACTGTCTTCATAATTAGCAAAAGTGCACAAATATTTATCAGAACGGATGTGTCTTTTCTGAAAACGGTCACAATTTTGCCTTTTACACGGACTGTATGTGAGGTGCATTCAATTACCTCATACGGTCCTGTCCTCCTGGGCTCAGACCACTTTCTCTTGTGGACTTTCACCTGTACCAAGTCACCCACACTTACAACTGGAGTCTTTGGTTGGGTTGCCTCTGGCCCGTCCTCCACAATCTGCACCTGTTTGCACAAAACTTGTGTCAGGTTAGTCAGAGCAGACATATATTCGTCACAGTCAATCTGCCACACATCAAGAGTAGGGAGGTGTCCTCCCTCTCTGGGCGGACCTGGCATAGGACGGCCTGTCAACAACTCATGAGGAGTCAAGTGTGTTTTGCTGTGTGGAGAGTTTCTCATTGATATTAACGCCAAAGGCAGAGCGTCTACCCATGTGAGTTTAGTACCTGTGCAAATTTTGGCGATTTTTCGTTTTAATGTTTGGTTTGCTCTCTCAACTATCCCCTGTGACGCAGGATGATAGACACTTCCGAACCTGTGTGATCCCTAACGCTGCCTCTACTTCTGCCAAGCGTTTGTCATTGAAATGAGATCCGTTGTCTGATCTGATGGAGCGTGGAACTCCATATCGGGGAATGAGTTCATTTTTCAGCCATTTGACAACCGTTTTGGCGTCTTCTTTTCGGCAGGGAATCGCTTCTACCCGTTTGGTGTATCTGTCAATCATCACCAGGAGGTATCTTAAACCCTGCACTCTGTTGTCTGCCCCCATGTCAGTGTAGTCGATGGTGATGTCTTTGAATGGGGCATCTGGAACAGGGAATTTGCCCATTGGGCATTTGTAGACCGGTTGTGGCCGTTGCACACATTGCACTCAGCCACATAGTTGTTCACCATGTCAGTCATGAATGGATGTCACCATAGAATGTCTATGTTTTTCAATGTGGTCTTTTTGCTCTCATGTGCTGGCCCATGAGCTTGCTTCAGGAGTAGCTGGCACAATTTCGAAGGAGTGACGATTCTTCCATCATGAGATCTCCATAGTCCCTCCTTTTGTGTGGCCCCCTTCTTGATCCACTCATTTTTCTCATAGACTCCAGCTTCCTCTTGCATGTTTTTGATGTCATTCTCTGTCAGTTTCAGTAAATTTGTGGCTAGGACAGCAATAATTTTTCCTTTGTACCCTCCAGCCTTTTTGGCAGCAGCGTCCGCTGCTTTGTTTCCTCTTACTACATCTGAGGATCATTTGGCATGCCCTTTGCACTTCATGATTGCCACTTCTTTCAGGGGAAGTACAGCTTTGATCAGTTCTTCCAGCTGCTCTCTATGTTTCACAGGTGTGCTGGCAGTAGTCAGAAAACTTCTTCTCATCCATTGTGGACCATCCACACGCACAGCTCCAATGGGCATAGGCGGAGTCAGTGTAGATGTTTACTCTGAGCCCTTCACTCCGTTGTAGAGCTTTCGCCAATCCAATTACCTCAGCCAGCTGTGCCGAGGCTGGTTGTTGGATTATCCCTTGGTTGATGACTTCGTGTTTCTGTCGGTCTTGCTTCACGACCGCATAGGAGGCAACATTGCCATGTTCTCCCTTTGTAGCAGCATCCATCCGTGTATAGTGTCAAGTCTGGTGTTAGCAAAGGCTCTGTTTGCAGGTCCAGCCTGAATCTGATGTCTTTGGCTGAAATTACAGCGCAGTCATGTGGGAGGTGTTCTTTTGTTGTCATGTTGGCAGCCATATTGATCCCTTCGGCGTGGTAGGTGATATGTGGCTATGTCAATGCAGCTGTGATTTTGATCTTTCTTGCTGCTGAGAAAGTGAATGCACTGGAGTTTAGGAATGCCACTACTCCATGGTTTGTGTTGACTTTGAGTGGATGACACATCACACATCTGTCTTTGTTATGGCTTTTGCCAGTGCAGCGAGGTGACGAGCACACCCTCCTTGACCTCTTTCCATGTTGTCCAGCTTGGAACTGTGATACATCAGCACTCTTCCCTCTCCATCCTTTTTCTGATAGAGGACTGCATTCACAATGCCCTCCTTTTCAGAAACATCCAGGTTAAATGTTGACAAGTAGTCCGGACTTGTACAGGCTGCAGCAGATGCCAGTGCTTGCTTAGTGCGTGTGAACGCTTCTTCAGCCTCAGGTGTCCAGAACAGTGTGGCAGTGAGGGTTCTGTTTCCAACCACGGACAGCATGTCTCTGAGTGTTTGTGTCAGGTTGACATAGTTAGCAACATGATTCCTGCTGTAACCAGTCAGTCCCAGGAAAGCCAGCATGTGTTGGGCTGTGACAGGCTTGCCATGAGTGAGGATAGAGTTTTGCTGGCTTGTCGTCAAAGTGTGACCTGCTCCAGAGATGGTGCGTACCAAGAAAGTGACAGCTCTTCTGCACACCTGGATCTTTCCCTTTTGACTTTGTAGCCAGATGCTGCCACTTTAGCCAAAAGTGAGTGTGTAGCTGTGAGACAGGTCTCAGCTGTGGGTGCTGCCAACAAGAGACCATCAACCTATTGGATCAAGACGACATCATTTGGCAACACCAAGTTGAGAAGATCTTTTCGGGGTGCAGCGTTGAACAGGCCGGGGCTGTCCCTGAATCCTTGTGGGAGACGAGTGTAGGTGTACTGCGCTCCTTTGTACATGAAGGTGAACAGCTGCAGTGAGGCTGGAGTCAGGGGGAGGCAGAAAAATGCGTTTGCCAGGTCGATGACAGTGAAATACTTATGTTGAGGTGTGAGGTTCTGGAGAGGCGAGATAGGGGTCAGGTACTGTTAGAGCCGCTACTTCAGTGGTATTGTTGACTGCTCTGAAGACTTGAACCATTCTCCATCGTTTGTTACCTGCTTTAGCAACAGGGAGGATAGGTGTGTTCCACTGTGAGCGGCAGGGGATGAGGACGCCTGCTTTCAACAATCCTTCAATAGTGTCAGCAATGCCAGCTTCCTGTTCAGGCTTAAGACGGTACTGCGGCCTCCAAACAGGAGACTGGTTTGGCAAAGGACGGACATCGACAGGATGTTTGATGATCAGACCCACATCGTAAGGACTTGTCGACCAGAGAGTTGGTGGCAGACTATTGAGCAGCCTTGGTGTGTCTGTATGATCAGTTGTGTCCGACTCATAGTACCTGGTGAGGTTATGTTTCTCCAGTACCCCTTGATCAGTAGTGTTGCAGGAGATTCTCCACATATTAGTCTCTTCATTTCGAAACAGCAGGGGCGAATCGGTGGGTGTCCAATGAAGACTTATTGCTCTTTTGATCATCGGGCCCAGTGACTTTGCCTCGTGACCCACTCCAATTGCCAGGGTGATGTGAGGTTCCGCTGTGTTTGATGAAGCGTACCATTGGAGTTGTTCTGGTGTTAAACTTCCCCAGTTTCTCAGAATACACCCTACATTCAACGTCTCCTAGCTGAAGTCAGTCTCTACCAGTAATCTATGCCCTCCTTCCATCGCCCCTCCACCCCCCCCGGCTCATTGATGGCCACCCTGCCTTCACTGTCAGGCATATTATGGACGTCCGGCGCAGGGGTAGGGGTTACCAATATCTGGCTGATTGCGAAGGGTACAGTCCGGAAGAAAGGAGCTGGATTGAGAGAGGTCTTATCCTGGATCCCTCTCTCCACCGGGAGTTTTACGAGAGACACCCAGACAAGCCTGGGAGACCTCCTGGAGGCGGTCATTGAGGGGGGTACTGTCATGATCTTGTCATGGCAGCTCCTTCTTTCCTTTTGTTTGCTGTCTTTTTCCCTGTGTCTGCCTGAACCACATGTCTCCCCCTCCCCTGTCTGTGTTCTCTGTGTATGGGTGTGGCTAACTCTCTCCTGCAGGAAGCACCAGGTGAAACTCATCCCACTAATCATCTACTCCATAAAGCCTCTGGATCTCCAGCCACTCATCGCCAGATCCTGATTCTCTTGTGTTCGTTATAGTTCTCTTGTGTAAATAGCTTGTGCAGCTATCCTCACTTGTAGTGTCTTTTGCCACAGTTGCTCCTGCCGTCTCGCCTGCTTGCCTGTCTACTGCTCCTGCCTGCCTGTGTTTGAGCTCTCATCTTTGCCTGCCTGTCGGCGCTCCTGTCATCACCGATACCAGCCGTGAGTCCTCCGCCGTGGAAATCAGCGACCGCGTGGACACGCAACTCCGCCATTACATCAGAGAACGACAATCAAAGACGTCACTCACCTGCCACGTCACCTCACGGGATCCCGGGACTCCCAGCACGTCTTCTCCCCTCTACACCATTATTATTCACCGTGTTACAAATAAATATTGTCTCTGAATTGACTATCCCAAGTTCTTTTATTAAAATATGAGCCCAGTCAGCCAGATGGTGGCGCTTTAATTAAGGCTTGAAAATGTGTTTTTGGGAAGGCCATGCCCCTTACACCATAAGTCTGATTGACTTGAAATTTGACACACAAGTCCAGCTCAATGTGCTCTACAAAAAACCTCTGGACCACGAAGGTCCGCCTGACTGGATGTTTTGCTAATTTGCATAATGTGAAAAACAGTCAAATGAATAGAACTTTTGAACGATTGACTCTATCAACACCAAATTTAGTTTACGGCTTCGGGGGATGAAAAGACAAATTTCTATAATAAATGAGCCAGATTGGTCAAAAAACATGGCCGCCACAGACCAATGTATTTTCGCAATGGGTGGGACCCTTTGCCCTATCATCACAAAACTTGATGGGTAGGTTCACAACAGGAATGGGAATCTGCGTACCTAAGCATGTTTTGCTCAACCTATAGGGGGGGCTATAGATGCCACACATGTGTATCTCAAAGACCATTGGATGGAATTTCACCAAATTTGGTATGCATGCTCTAGGTGCAAGTATTAACTAATATCTTGAGTGCCGTGTTGACAGGTGAAAGTGGGCATGGCCTATTCTTCATTAACCATCATTGTTTGCATTTTATTAATTTATGGCGAGCCGGAGGGACCCAGAGACACCTGATGGGTATGTGTTGTTGTATGAAAGTTTCAGATGCGGAGGGGGGGGAAATTTTGCTCGGGCGCTGATCCACCTCTGGAGGTAGTATCAAGGCCACATTATTGGTGAGCCGTCCCAGTGTGAACGGATAAGCCGGAAGCGCGGAGCGGGGGCGTGTCGGTCTGACTAGTCTGATAACTGCACAGGTCCTTCACTCAACTAAATACAGACAAAATGTCCCACAAAGCAACGTTACAGGACCTAACAACAGTAACGTAGAAACTGTAACTATCTTGGGCAACTTATATGAGGAAGAAGCGTCTGTCCTCCTGTCTGTCCTCTCGCCTGTCCTACCAACTCTTCCTCACATTTCTGCCCGAAAAACAGCGTTTGTTACCGGCAAAAACTTTAACTCACCAAGTGTTTGTGCTGAAAATGACTCACCGCAACCATCAGCCCTCCTGACCATACTTCAGGGGACTTTCCCCCAGAAAACAGCAGAATCTGAACTACACATCTTCCAGATGTAAGAAAATGTTTGTTGTACCTCAGCAAATGTCACATGTTCAGAATATTACTTTTTTCCCCAGTAAAAATGGAAATTGAGATGCAAAATGATCATTCCCACTACTTTGAATTATACTGCATTTGCAATACCTGCTGTAGAAAATTATTTATTTTTTATTTTATTTTTTAAACCAGATCATTCAGCCCTGACCAAGAGAGTCCGTCCAGATCCCTTTCTCAGAGACAGCTTGGGAGTTCCTCAGGGTCTTCCACTCATGGACGGAGGTATTTAATTAAAATATGATCAAAAGTACAATATTATCAGTATAAATGAAGCACTGTAAAGCTGCAGTCTGAACTACACATCTTCCAGATGTAAGAAAATGTTTGTTGTACTGACCTCAGCAAATGTCACATGTTTATAATATTACTTTTTTTCTAGTAAAAATAGAAATTGCGACACAAAATGATCATTCCCACTACTTCGAATTATACTGCATTTGCAATACCTGCTGTAGTAATTTCTCTTCTTTATTTAATTTTTTAAACCAGATCATTCAGCCCTGACCAAGAGAGTCTGTCCAAATCCCTTTCCCAGAGACGGCATGGGGGTTCCTCAGGGTCTTCCACTCGTAGACGGAGGTATTTAATTTTAATATAAACAAAAGGGACAATATTGTCAGTATAAATTAAGCACTGTAAAGCTGCAGTCTGAACTACACATCTTCCAGATGTAAGAAAATGTTTGTTGTACTGACCTCAGCAAATGTCACATGTTCATAACATTACTTTTTTCTAGTAAAAATAGAAATTGCGACACAAAATGATCATTCCCACTACTTAGAATTATACTGCATTTGCAATACCTGCTGTAGCAATTTCCCTTCTTTATTTATTTTTTTCAAACCAGATCATTCAAGCCCTGACCAAGAGAGTCACCCAGCGTGGGGGTTCCTCAGGGTCTTCCACTCATTGACGGAGGTATTTTATATATATATATATATATGTGTGTGTATATATATATATATATGTGTGTATATATATATATATATTTTTTTTATAAAAACTGCAATACAAAATGATCATTCCCACTAATTTGAGAATTAGACTTCATTTGCAATAACGGTCATAGCAATTTCCTTTTTAATTTAGCCGTTGCCGAAAGAGTCACTTATGCAGAAACGGGGGCCGAGTTCCTCAGAGTCCTTCTCACGGCGTCAGAATGCTTCTGAACCCACAAGGAGCAGTAAGAGGTGAGGGTGTTAGGAACATATTCTGGCATATGGGAAAAAGATACTGGAGCTCTTTAAGATACTTGTATCTGTCTTGGGTGTATGCTTGTACGTGACCGTTATGGGCTGCATAGTATGCAACCCATTTTCTCCATCAGTGACCCCCCAAGAACGACTATCGACCGAAGTCTCAGGCAGCCTCCTGAGAAGTCTATGAGAGCTGAAAGGGATCCCCCAAATGCAGCCAAGGCGATGTCGACGCATGCACACTCAAACAAATTGAGGAAGGAAGACTTCCCGATGTCTGGAAAAATTATTATTATTTTTATTATTATTATTATTCTCTTATTTTTGCTGACAAATAATTAGGAGTCTTCCAGTGTCCCTAGCTCTCCCCAAAGTTTCAGTTGAATCAGACTCAACAGTGCAATATGACACTTTGCTGATTCTTCAAAGTAACATGATTTTTCACACGAGCACATGGTAACACATGTAGGGTTTATTTATTATTATTATTATTATTATTATTACAAGCAAAAAAAAAAAAAGAAAATTGCTCCACTGGCAGATTTTTTTTACTTATTTCAAGTGAAAATGTGTGTGAAACAAGTATTGTCTAAATACAAGTTTTTTGTATTTTTGTAGTTTTTAGGTTTATCATCTAATGATCATTTTGACTAGAAATTAGACATTTTGACTAGAAATATCACAAATATTCTTGGTAGAATTTTGAGTCTTTGTAGTGCATTTTCATTGGGCAAATGAGAAAAAAAAAAGATTTTGTGGTGTAGAGTGTACTCATTATATTCTAGAAATAATAATCGGTTGCTTCTATCTTGGCTAGAATTTCAGAAGAGAGTTCTTCAGCTCCTTGTCGAAATCAAGGATATGAAGTGAAGCCGGCAAACACTGAAGAAGAGCTCGAAGCTTTAGAGAATCGCCTGGAGGACAAGAATGAGGGAGCAGAACTGGTAAGTTTTATCCCTCAGTTGGTATTGGGGTCTGAGTATCAGGCCAGTGAAACATGGTTTCACAACTCTAATGTACATGGGGCTAATGTACAGGGCTTTAAGTTCTCAGGCACCGTTCCTGATTTCAGACAAAGAGCACTTTTAGATTAATTCAATACATTGTGCACATTTCCTCCTGGACAACTTTTCAGGCCTCAAATCTTTTCTTGATTTAAGCCCTGAATTTCAACGCTAAAGATTTGTAGATATATTCGTATGCCTCTTCCTGATTGGGTACAAGACAAAAACACTCAAACTGATCTAATAAGTACAGCTTCATGGGGCATTTCACATTTTGATCAGAGACAACAGCAGAGACAGACAAGATGAGGAGGTTTGCACGTTTTATAGGCGCATGGGGCCTATAGAGCGTGCACAGTATGTTTTCATCCGGATGATGTCTTTACAGCAGGAAGTGCCTTTTCCGGCTTCATGTACTTCTGAGGTGTGTGTGTTATGCTAGTAGTAGCTAATGTACCCTGGAGGACAACAAGTGCTATAAAAAAAGACACTAAAAGGATAAAATAATTAATCTTGTAATATGCTGTCAAAGTTTCATTATGACAATTGGCTTGTTCACCTTGGTGACCACTACAAATTCCTCGTCCTCATCATGTGCCTGCTTTGTGGAGGTCTGGACTCCACTGACCACTTTTTCTGGTTATATTTTTAATTTCTTGTTGCTCCTTTTCAGAGTAAACATCTGAAGAGGTTGGGAGGCGTTAATGCTGCAGACCATGTTAAGAAGTCAATGGCTGCGTAAGTAACTTAATGTTCCTTTTTTGCATCATTTTATAGTGATTATGTTCCCTGTCATATACTGTCATGCACTCCCCCCACACACCCACTTACTCGCTCTCTGCTACATTTTTATAATGAACTTGATTGCACTATAGTATTCTAATACAAATCTGTTTTACCATGGCAGAACTATGACAAATAAAATGATGGCCATAATGAGCCTCAGAGGAAGAAGTGGGAAGGTTGCCTTAATGAAGACTCATCTGTACAAGATAATCTGTGGTGAGTTTGATTTTACATAGTAGTTTTGCAAAAATATTTTCAATAATTGATTATAGTAAGCAGAATAATAATTCATAAGCAAAATCATTTTAGTTGGAGGACTCTACAGAGCATGCTCTAATAGTATGTATAATATTCCATTCTGGGCTCTAGACTAACTTCTCTACCGGCAGCACTGGTACTACCAACTGCCTTTTGTTGGTCGCACAAGCACATGATAATCAATGACCTTGCACGCTGATTAATACTAATATACTTGAAACATTGGCAATGCCACAAAAGGTGATATTTGCAAAATATTTTAGTTAGAGAGGTTAGCATTTGCTAATACTGATCTGCTGTTTTTTTCTCCTCTTCAGTTGCTGTCTTGAGCTCATTTTATACAACAACGACCAAAGTAGAAGAATATCTGTCCAAATATTTGAAATATGCACCAGAGAGGATGGGTGGCGGTGGCAGAAAGAAGTAGTACAAGAAGGGAAGATTTAACCAAAGCCCTGCCGTGTTCAATGTTGCCCAATGTTTGGGCCGTTTTTCTCCAGGTTAAACTTCATCGACACATGTGTTTTTCATAAAAATTAATGTTGAATAAAAACTGCTTGTTTGTGAAATGTTGGCACACTTGATCATTCAGCCATGTCAGATAATAAAGAATGCAGTTTCTTACGTCAGTGAAATGTCTTTATTAATCTTCTTCCTGGTCTTGCTTTGACAAATTGGCTTCTTCCTAGCTTACTGTGCCTGCTGTGAACATTTGAATGACAGTGTATTTGGTGCTTTCCATGTAATGTAGATGAGATCTCTTCAAGATAATTAGTAATCACACAAAAGATTCTCATGATTGCTATGTCTTACTTGTCTAGTAAAGATAGAATTATGTCCAATAAGAGAGCCATGCACTTATTAACGATGAGATTTAGTACATCAGCTGATAAAATTGTAAACTTGGGTCAAATAACAAAACAAAGATTTACCAAATGACCACTTTATTTAGGGTTTTTTGCACCGTGTTTCAGGACAATCACAGACACAGCGTTCTGCAAACTTAGTGTTACTGTATTTTCAATTATAATCCTTCAAATATTTCAGATCAAATTTAGGAAGAAATTATTGTTAATATGTGCTTGGTGTTATCAATTTAGATAACATAATTGTATATCACATTATATATGACATTTGTCTTAAATTTAATTCTGAGCGGCATCAAACAAACTAATTCTAAGTGTTATGTCAAATAATAGCCGTATGAGAGTGTATAATGCTTAAACAGTGGTTATAAACCATTATAAGCGGTCATTGGATGCCACCAGAATGTCCTCACTTTACTTAAATCATCCAATGACCGCTTATAATGGTTTATAACCACTGTTTAAGCATTATACACTCTCATATGGCTATTATTTGACATCACACTTATAATGAATTATAATCACGTTATAAAGTATAATAATAGTGATTATAATGCGTTCATGAGAGATTAGTTATACTACTTTATGATACATTATGATGGTCAAACCCTTTATAAAACATTATAAAAAAAACATTATAATCTGTTTATAATTGTTATTACAACACATCATGGACATGTATAAGTAATTATAACACCAATTATAAATCATTATAACCTCATTATAACCGTATTATGATCGCATACTAACAACTTGCTAAGCTAAGCAAAGATTTGATTATTTTGATCTCTTCAGGACACATGGAGAGGAAGTTTGCCATGGTGCAGTGGAGTGAAGGGGAGGATTTGGGGAAGCTCAGCAAGATAAAAACCGATGCCATAAGGGGATATGATGATTCCAAGATGGACCACGATGGGAATCCCATTTGCAACTACTCAGCTATTATTGAATGGCGCCATAGGAAGAAACAACAAGGAGGGTGGCCTCACTACAAAGGCACCGTCATCTTTGTTAGTGGTAAGATAGAGTTACTATGGCTTTAATTGCAGATTGTCCTCTTTAATTTACAGCATTTCAAAAGAATGTGTTAGTTATTCAAACATAAATAGGGCAAGATTCAGCCTGTTTTAGCTCATATGTTAACTTACATTGCCAGTTGACAAAAGACTTTCTCGCATTTGTTGTGTTGTATAAATGACAAAATAGTTGGGAATGTTATTAGTGGAATGTGTCCACAGCAACAGTTTTGTTGCTTTAAACATTCAAACAAGTCAACCCATGTTTTAAAATGTAACTTGGTTAAACAGATCTCACTTTTGTTGTAACAGTTTTGTCACCATTGCATCATGTATACCGCACTACAAATGCAAGAAAGTTGTTAGTTGGCAGTGAAACCTTGTTTCAGAAACATGCACCCATCTACACAAGTTAACTTGACTAAAAGTTCATGCATAATAAGCACAACTAATACATGCTAAATCCCTTAGTTATATATTCTGAAAGTATCAATATATGGGTGGTTGACATATAACGTGGAACCTTTTAAAGCTTCAAATATTATCCCTGAAAATTATTTTTTTGTGTTGTTATGACTCTTAACTTTACAAATATATGTGTTCTTTTAGAAATTGTGTTGAAATATGCATTTTTTCATCAATTTGCTGTATCAGTGCCTTAAATTGTCATATGGTGTGACGTGAAAGCTATTTTATATAAAATGAAAATGGGATACTTATTTTTTTTCTAACACACTTCATCAAACATTTTAATCATGACTGCTTTGATATTTAACATTTCCTTGTGAAAATTTGGTATATTTTGGTTTATTTTTCTAAATCATCATGCAAAGGAGAACATCGCTCCTCAATCATTCAAGATATTTTAGATGAATTCTTTTAAACCTTGTAACAACTGTAAGAAAATGCTTGACTCTTGCTAATACTAATTTCCCTGTGTTCTATTGGTATTTTCACGATCTACCACTAACAAAGCTGTTTTTTTGTCACAATTGTGAACGTCACACCAAATGACATGAGTGTCACGCCATATGATAAACTGCACCACACCACACTATGTCAATGCAAAAAGTGTTTTTTATGTATTTAATACTCAAACAAAACAAGTGAGGAAACAGGTTACACATGAATTTCAAATACAGAATAATAACAGCATTCACATAACCTTAATGGTTCAATATAAACTCCACTAAACATTGTGTATTTAGTAGGGCTGTCAGGCGATTAAAAAAAATAATCTAATTAAATACAGGATTTGTAATTAATTAATCTAATTAATCGCATTTTAATCTCATATCTGCTAAAGGTACCCAAATAAAGAATTCGAATTCTAGGACATTACAAAATTGTATTGCATGACTAATCAATTGAATACACTAAGAAGAGAAGAACTTGCCGTTCAAAGGCCCTAGCAACGATGTGCTCGCCTCGCTCCCCTGAGTCGCATCCACGTCTGTTGTCACCCTGCTTTGACTAGCGACTAGGGCTGTAACGATACACCAAACTCACGATTCGGTTTGTATCACGATTTTTGACCCACGGTTCGATACAAACCTCGATTTCTTTTTTCTTTCTAAATTAAACATTTTATTTATGTAACATTTCAATAACTTATGTATATAATACTTGTCTGATAGTATCAGAGGTGCAGTATTGTGGAGGGCGTGTCTATCTGATGGTCTGTTAACTGCACAGATCCCTCACTCAACTTAATACAGAGAAATGTCCCACAAAACAACGTTACAGAACCAAACTAAGGTAACGTAGTAACTGTAACTGTCTTTGGCAACAAGTTAAAAATACCACAGCTGTACGTGGAGAAGCCTCATTCCTCCCACCCGTCCTACCGACTCCTCGTCACATTTCTGCCATGCGTCTGTCACCGGCAAAAAAACTTTACCTCACCAAGTGTTTCTGATGAAAAAACATCTCCGCGACGGTCAGCCCTCCGGACTGAGACTTCAGTGAACTTTACCCCGGAAGACAGTCTCCGTTGGTTTTGACTGACAGGGGAGACACCGGGGAAACCCCTTGAAAACACACACACGTCATCATCATGACGTGTACCGTCACGTCTCTTTAGGAGCAGCAGCGCCGGCTTTCTGTATGAATTACGCAGCGGTTCGTCTTTACAGCGATGTTTCGCTCTGTGTGAACGAACAACGGCGGAGAATTGGCGAACGACTGCTGTGGGGTTAATGTAGTGTTACTTACAGCTCATATGGCTGATCTGGGCTGGAAGTTGTGTCGCGATTCTGCCTTCTCACAGCGCGAGACAGGTTCGCGATTTCAGCTTCGATACGTGTATCGTTACAGCCCTACTAGCTGTGGGAAGTGATGAACACGTCCGCACAAATTCCTCGGTGTTAGTGCTACAGTGACGTGCCACTGCCAAGTAGCTTACGGGTCATTCATTGGGCCAAATTTAAAATGCTCGCGCACTGAATTGCCTCTGAGAATCTCAGAATTAATTGCGATAATTTTTATAACGCGTTAATTTGCAGCGTAATCTAATTAACGCGTTAAACTGACAGCCCTAGTATTTAGTAATAGTAATGAAATAACATTGAACATCTGATGATGAGTTGAAAGTGAATATCATGTTTATGATAACATTTTTAAAGCATGACAAAATTTATCAACACACTTACAAAAAACATTACAAATGTGAAGAAACTTAAAAGTGTGTCTCAGCATGAATGTTATCATGAATGCACATTGTAAAAATGAGTGTGTGAATGAGTTATAACAGTGACACCTTTGTAGCTAACTTATTAATGTTCTAAACTGCATTAAGGAGATTCACAGACATTCATAGAATCAGTATTTTAACATAACAGTTAGATTAGAATGTAAAATTCATACATTAAAATTCCAATCATGACATTTCATATTTGTTTTGTAGTTCATGTGTGAGTTTTGAACTAGAAACTGTGAAAAGCTGAAAGCCTTCAGACCATATTAAACTTCATCCAGTCAATGTTTGAGAGTTTGGCAGACCTGTGAAGTGGTTCTGGCTCAGATATTGTGCATGCTATTTGATTGCAGCTGTAAAATATGCAGTCTGATTTATCAGGCCAAATGAAGATATTCTTGTCACCAACTTGTTTCATGCAATTAATTTCCACTTCATTGTGACATATCTTAGTGACCTGGCCCACATATGGCCTGTCATCATAGTTGACGATGACAAACTTCCCCATAGTGTAGCTGGTGTCATCATCAGAACTGGTGTCTGCTTCAGCTTCAACAAAGTGGGCTGGTTCTTGGTTTGTTGGTTGATCACCAGTTAAATCTTGGTGAGTGTCACTTGTAGCTTCACACCGGCTTTAAACGCAGTGACCTGCAGTTTCTTTGGCTGAAAGCAGGGGCACATGTCTGGGTACTGGCAAAAGCAGCTGAGACGTCTGTACAGTATTTCGCCAGGTGAAAAGGAGAGCACTTGGTGTGTGTTACTTATTCCAACCACAGGGCACACTGTTGGAGGAAGCAAGCCGTCAATATCAGTGATCTCATCTTCTTCAACCCATCTGATGATCACCTTGTCTGTGTTGTTGCAAAGGTAATTGAACAGATCTTTGGGTGACTGAAGATCTCCACCTCCATGGACATACTTGTCAGCAACGCGCTTGAGCGCTCAACCCACTCCATCAGGAGCCCCCTTTCCATGGGACCTCTCAGAAAAATTCCAGGCTATCTTTTTAAAACCCAGAGTGTATGGAACAGTGCTGAGAAGGAAGCAGTTTATACGATTTCGATACTGGGTTGCAGGACCATCACTTAGGATGTGGAGTGTATCAATCTCCTGGTCACTCTGGGCCTTGAAATGTTCTATGATCGGCTTGATGTGATCCCACACAGCTCTTTCATCATGTCTCAGAGACTGTGAGACTGTTGCATAGCTCATGGACCCACCAGTACCATAGGCTACCCCAGTGTGTAGAGTTGCTTGCTGCCTGTTTCCTCCAAAGTGAAAGGCTTGGATTTTGGTGTTTAGCTTGCAAGCATATGCAGCAGGAAATATGACGATGCCTACATAGACCTTGGGTATACCGTGAACACGGCTGGAAATGAGGAAAGACCTGTTTGTGTTTTATGCCTAAAAAACTCTGGCAGCGGACAGCATGAAACCATTTTGATAATCGGGTGATTCTATGCAGAATGCTGCAACTCATACAGTGGTTTATACAGATAAATAAATACATATCATCAGGTTGTCAATAGTATTTCAATTTGGGGGTCGCAAAAGAATTTCTGTCCTCTAGGGGGGGCATGACAAAAAATAATTGAGAACCACTGATTTAGTGAAACCTCAAGAGATGGAGGGGTCAAGTTCATTAAGGCATCCAACTAATTTTTTCTCCATTTCTCTCTCAATCTATTTTGCTTGGAAGGAGGACACTGAAATAGACACTGAAGGGCTTAATTTTTCCATTTTGTTTCTTCTCTTCATACCTGTTAAAGGAAAATATATAATGACAAAGATTTTTAAACATTTCATTTCAGATTCACTATCCTAGTAATAGTAAGTAGTAGTAATAGTAATCATAATATTACTATGCTGGTTGTGGCCTAGACTTTCAACCTCTCCTATAGCTGTGTCTGTCCTATGTGAACTGGCATGATGTATTTACTTTTTCCTCCTTTCCCCTAGGACTTCCTCTCTCCTTATAGGGTCTGCATTCAGTCTTTCCATGTACTTGCGTGTCCTCCCCTTGCTGGACATATCTGCCTCACTCTGACAGGAAATGCAGGAATAAGATCTTTTGATATACACAGTATGGGAAACTGTAAAATATGGTTACATGAAATATAAAATTGGAAAGTAGATTTATCATATAGAGATTTTTTTCTATCAAACATTTTAAATATAAAAATATTCATGTAAAATAAAGTGAATGTCATATGGTGTGACAGATGTGTCACATGGTGTGACTTGGAAAAACAGTCACACCATATGACACTGTGTCACACCATATGACATTCTGATCAGTTAAGCTAATTTATTAGCAAACTAAAAAGAGCTAGCCTATAGATAGCATGTAATTAGCCACATGGCAGCAATGGTTTTTAAGAATCAATAAGTAAAATCTGTGGGAAATATTTATTTTTTATGCAAATCATGTCACCCCATAAGACACAAAACATTGACCACTATTGGTGATGTCAGATTCATAGCTTTTTAACTAAAAATCAAAAAAGCAGAACTCACCTCATGAATTTGCAAGTCACTCCAGAGATATTACTGTAACTTCCTTTATCAGTATGTGACACACGGACAATCAGAATTGTGTTATTTGTCAACCACCCGTATCAACTGACAAACATGTCACTTGACATAGCCTCTGTCAATTTGACATTGAAGGTGACATAATAACACTTATGTCCTTGTTGACACCAGGTGGAACAAACCTTTTTGAATGGTTACATATGTTTATGTCAGGTGTCATGTTTGCCTAATGCATAACCCCTTCAAATGAAATGGACATAGGAGCACACATCACCAGCTTGAAGTATATTTTCAGTCTTGGTGTTACGAAAACGTTAGAGTATAACTCTGGTGTATGTCTTTTTCTTTTGTTCTTTAGCTACTCGTAAACTTAACTCACTGCTGAAGGAAGACAAACCCGAGGAGCTGACAAAGAGGGTGTCAGTGGCCCCCCAAAAAATATGGGGATGATTTGGATGGCTCAACCGATACTGAGACTCAATCACTGCAAGTTAAGGTGATGTTAATTTACTTTTAACTCCTGTATATTGACCATATTTCCCAGAAGTAACGTAAATAGAATGTGTTAGGAGTTGGCACTACTGTGTAACAGGCATTATATCTAGCTAGAAAAGAAAATCTGTAAAGATTACTGATTCTTGATGTTGATTCTGTTGTACAGTATGGCTGCTCAACTCCAGCGACAACCGTGTTTGTCTTTTGGTTTTCTATCTGATGATAATGTTTTTTTTTTCTCTTGACACCCAGAAGTCAAAGGTTCCCACGAGGAGAGACCCTGCAGAAGAGTTTCTTAAGCAATACAATCAATCACAGCCTTCTCCAGATAATAATAAGAATCCGAGGAAGACTGTAGTTGAATTAAAGCAGGAGATCAAGGACCCAAAAGCAGAGAATGCTAAATTGAAGGAGATGGTTCTTTAAGGTATCATTATATCCAGGGGCGCTGCCAGGGATTTTGGGCCCCATGAAAAGAAATCTAATTGGGCTCTTGTATAGGCTGGCGAAAAAAAAATTGATGCCGTTTTATATAAAACTATGCATTTTAATTACATTTTTGACTTCTTCCTCCCGGCCCCCTGTGGCTGCTTAAACTCCTCTTTTACTCACCACTGCCCCCTCATGGGCCCCAAATGCCAATTTGTTATCTCCTATTTCAACCAAGTGCACCCCTCATTCTAACCTCCTCAGCACACCAAAACAAATTGGCCTTTTGAATGCACGGTCACTTTCCTACAAGTCTTTTAGATCCTGCCAAATACGTAGGAGATTTGTCCCTCGCTATCTAGTGAAAATTAAAACTCAATCAATCCCTGTCTGCCCAAATCCTGAATGAATAAAGTTAGCACTTCTGAATATCAGACCCCTCTCTAGTAAGAGCTTTTATATTAACGATTTTATTTCCCAACATAGTCTTAGTTTTTTATTCTTAACTGAATGTTGGCTCTCTTCAACTGCTTCTGCCATATCATTGGAATCATCTCCCCCAAATTATGGCTTTCTATACTCCAGTCGACAAGATAAAAGAGGAGGAGGAGTGGCCAGTATCTTCTCTGACAGTTTCACTTGCTCAAGAAGTAACTTTGGTGAATTTTCAAGTTTGTAATACTTAGCCTCAGTTATCAAGACCCAGCAGTCTATAATAACTATAACTATTTATTGACCTCCTAAATACAACTCTAACTTCTTATCTGAGTTTTCAGATTTTATGTCCATTGCTCTTACCAGTTACGACAGGATTATTTTACTCGGGGATTTTAACTGTCATATTGATAATACCGCTGATTTATATGCCATGGATTTTTTAGATCTTTTAGCCAGCTTTGGTGTTGTGCAACATGTCAAAGGAGCTACCCACAATCATAGAAATACACTAGACTTGGTTTTCACAAAAGGTATCGAAATAGACATTTCTGATATCACTTGTGTTCCTGTTTCCAACCATTTCTGTGTGTTTTTCAATGTCATCACATCTGTATCAACTCAGTTCAATGAGACTGTTGTGAAAAGACAACTTGATGACAGGGCCAGGACAATCATGGACGTCATGCAGATGGTATAGGTTAAAGCAACTAATGAAAGACAAGGAGGCAACTTCGAAGAGTTTTAAAGCCACATGGGTGAAGCATTGCTATTCAGATCATTATCACACTAACATTTGTCACAGTGCTGAATCTCATGACTAACATATCCATCATAAATTTTAACCTCACCTGTGAATTTCCAGCCTCTCTTTCAGCTTCTTCTCCTACATCTCCTTCAGCTTCTCCTCCTCTATCTCCTCCAGCCTCTCTTCCTTCATCTGCTCCAGCCTCTCCTTCTCTACCTCCTCCTGCCTCTCTTCCTCTACCTTCTCTGGCCTCTCCTCCTCCATCTCCTCCAGCCTCTCTGCTGTCTGTCACCTTACAAAAATATGTTGATGCATGACATATGAACAGATACATTAGGGATACAATGATCATAGCAAAAAGGCTTTTACTAAATATTAATATTACTTGATATTAATCAATTATATGTTATAATTATAAAATATAATTAATTAATGATCATCTAGAATGTGAGGTTTTATTGTATTTCCATCACAAAGTTTCTTAATTTGTGTTTTTAAACCGTTGCTCACTTCTACACAAATACATGACAATAAGAATTAAAAATAACTTTAAAAAAGTGTATCTCTTTGGCATTAAATATTTTCTCTTTTATTCAATATATGTACTGTTAAAATAATTCTGCGTTAATTTAGAACTGGAGGAAGGAGAACGGAGTCAGCTCAAAATTCAAACAAGGTTTTAATCTTGTACAAGAGGAGCATTCACAGAGCAACACGCAGGTCTGTTACAAAGTGAAGACTCAATATCTGAAGAGAAAAGCATGGTATTTATCCCTCTCTGTGGGTGTGTTTTTCCACTACAATAGTTCCTAATTTATGACTTGCACTTGTTGGGCCTCACCTTACACAAGGCCCGGTTAAGGTGTGTTTAACAACAATAAAAGGGGGATTTAGGTTAAATTTGGCTATCAATAATAATTAATGATTATTTGAGATAATTATTAATTATGATAAATAATATGATCCAATTTGCATTAGATCACCTCGGGGCACCACCCTTGAAGAAGGGAAAAAGATAGCAATTTTACTAAATCAGTCTCATAAAAACGTACTGAACTGTTTATAACTCTGGTTAATAATTAACTTAATAACTACAACCAAATTCACCATAACAGCTAGTAATGGTTGAAGGATTTTGGAGTTCTTGACAGTGTAGAGGTTGGCAACATTCACTCATGTACAATATTAAATAGACAGCAAGAAGGTTCAAGATCTTTTATTTAACACAAAATGGAAACACACAATCTTACTAACATGTACTATACCAGTGTGTGTGTGTGTGTGTGTGTGTGTGTGTGTGTGCGAGTGCCTGGCAGAACAAAGGAACAATGGCGGTCAATGATATCACATGTGGGTGTGATATGCTCTAGCCTCAAGGAATGTGTGTATCTGTGAGTATGTATGTGTGTGTGACGTCGTGCCAGGTTATAGAAGATGGTTAGTTGCATGCAGAGACCCTGAGTCTGTGTGAAGCATAATTCAACTAATGTCGAATTAGCCGTCTAGGAAAGCAAACTACCAATAACTTGACTCGAGGTCACCATAACACCAAAACATTGAACAAACACATCAATTGAACACATTACATCAACCAGAGTTTAAAGTCCTGTGCTTAGCCGTGCTATGGTTTGCTATCTAAGCCCAGTTCAACGTTACCAGTCTTTGAGGAGAAGGTGCTGGTGGTTGCAGGAGAAAGTTGGGGCTCCAAGGTTGAACAAGCTGCTCTTGCTGTGCAAGGTTTGATGAAAGTCGGCAGAGGAGGAAACTGGTCGCTCCTTTACTTTGTAAGGATAGCAGCTCGGTGCTAACCTGCTTGGTGTTCCTTAGATCCTCAGATTGGCAGGACCTCGTGTCGCTGCAGTGAGGAGAAGTTCTTTGGGCCTGCTGCCAATGCAGCTTGCAGCTCTCCACAGCTTGTTGGGCCCAGAAGAAGGGATCTAGAAGGCAGGCAGCCCCGTGGGGGGAGGTGGAGAGGAGCCCTTGAAGATCCAAAGTTAAAGGAGTAGAGCGCGTTGAGTGAGAGAGAGAACATTGAATGCTCTGGGGTTTTGACTACCTGATCAGCAGGGGGTCTGTCACCCTGACCAATCGTAGCTCAAACCTGAATTCTGCACCTAGGTGTGAAGAATGGGGAATTCTGGGACACTGAGTTCATTTCAGAGTCCATTTTGAAATCCACAATGAATGACTTCATCTGTGGGTCCCAACACACTTAAAGGAATACTTCACAGAGAAGGAAGTGATAAGAAAGAGTTAAGCTTCAGTGGTCACTCAATACCAGACATAGGTAATAAAATGGCCTTAAACAAGGTCACAGGTTACAGGTTGTTTTAAACAGTTTACATTGAACATTCCTATGTAGGACTTCAGTTCACATCTCTCTTTGAAGTACAAAATTTCCATCACATGTACTGTTGAGCCTCTACCTATACACCTTTTAAGTAACTTACACTTTGACTCCTAAAGAAGTCTCTTATATCCAGTTTTCTTTTCTGTGACATCCTTCAAGTCCTATACAGCACACACGCACTTGTAGGATAGTATGTGGGCCTGACATGGGCAGCACCATAAATATATAATGTAGGAGGAACTGCTCACACACTACTTTCATATATATATGATAATTAATCACTGGAAATTAATATTACACTCGTAAAATGGGGCACCACCTCCATGTTTAGTTATTGGAATAATCCGGAGGACATTATTCCAAACACCTAACTGTACAAGTTGGCTTGGACAGTTAGAGTCTATTCAATATCAATTTATTCAGTCTCAATATTCTGAAGTAGTGAATTCTTTGCACGTATCCATCGGTTCTCCACGTTAAAATTAAGTTCCAGACAAAGACAAACAATTATATATGTTTACTGACTAAATAATTTGGGGTAAAACAATGACATGACAATTTTAGACGAACAACAGATAACAGAAAAGGTAAAGACTGTAATAAGGAAATTAATAACGTTGTGTGACCGTCGGTAGATGGTAAAGTTAAAGTGTCGGGTTATGTATATTAAATATTACAGGAGTAATTTTTAATACAATGAGACCCTAATCTTGATTCTCTTAAGTTCATAAGATAGAAGTTAGAACTTAGACAGAAGTCAGAACTTTAGACACCACTCATTCTCACGTGTGTGGATCCAGCTGCATGAAGTGCCTGGGAGTCAGGAGGCACTGAAGTTTGGTGTTCTTGAGAGTTCTGGGTTGGACTACGGCACGGCGCGTCGGTCCAGTAGCCAGAGGGAAGGCCGGTACTCTGTTGAGGAAGTCTTGGTCTGAAGGCCCAGCGGGGTTTCCGCCTTGGGAGCGCTGGGGGCAGAGTCGGACTCCGCTGGGAGCACACAAAGTCTATTTTTGTTAGAGACTCCTTACAAGGCTTGCAACGTTCTTCATCAGATGATCACAGTCTTGAAAAATACTTTTCTTGGTGGTTTCAAATAGTGGTACTCAAGTTCTTATTCTGAAGCTAATTCAACTTCTTCTGAATCAGGCGGTGATATTTTAACAGTATAAAATCAAAAGAAAAGAATTTGTTCTATTAAAAACTTGAATACAAGTAAAATACTTAAAGTAGGGATTCAATTCGCTTGTTTTAGAGCTTGTTGCGAAAAATAAAAGTAAAGATTACTTTAAAAATAAAAATAAAAATAAAAATGAAAAAACAAAGATGAGAAGAGAGAAGAAGGAGAAGAAACAGGGGGAGAAGAGGAGCTGGGAGAGAAGAGTGCCCCGAGAAGAAGAGGGTGAGAGAAGGGGAGAGTGTCTGTTTTATGACCTGCAGCAGGAGGGCCGGCTGACAGTGTCACACCTCCTTTGATCTGAGTTGAGGCTCCCAAAAAGTTAATCTAACTATACTATTGGATTTAATGTTTTGAAATCATGTGTTAACCTTCCCAAAACTTCACCATCTTAAAAGTTGAATTTTTGCCTTTGTGAAAAGAAGCAACATGATAATGATCCTCTGTCATTCAAAATAATTATAACCTGATTAAGACATGAAGCCATAAAGTATGCAACATATAACCATAAAGTATACCATACACAGTAGAACCAAGGACTTATACATATTCCTTGTAGTTCTATCTTTAACAAAACATATCAGACATTTACCTGGTAAATAACACAAGTATTACACAAGGAATGATGATCTGCAAGTCTCCTCCATCTGGTGGCTTCTGTTGACCTCACACTCATTAAGTAATAAACTTCTTTTGGGCTTGACAATAACATGGGAAAGATCTATTGTATGACCTTTTTTACGCTATTTCGGAATCTGCTAAATTTAGGAAATTGAGATGTAGTTTATTAATTATTTAGGACGTATTTGAATTTGGGTGAGAACAGAAAACTGCAAGGGGGGTTGGAATGTCAGACCCTGGAACAACAACGGTCATAAATAACAGTTGGACATGTGAGGAGAAGAACACACAGATTAGGTTTCCCATTAAGCCTTCCCCCACTGGAGAATGTTCCAGAGGGAGAGAAACGTAGATTAGTAAAACATCTTAAATCACCACATCTATGTTAGAAAACATTCCTCCTTCCTCTCGGTGTGGACAAAGAAGACTATCGGGCTTGACCTTGTTTGACCTGAGGAAAAGGGGTTCATCTTCTTTGGAGGAAGGGGAACAGACCAGATGTGCTTAGTCATTGTAAATTACTAAAAGAAGATCTCTGGTGATCTGTTTATTGCAAGAAAAACAACATCTTCCCACTCTGTGGAGAGGAGAGGATTTTGCCAGGCCAGGATATGGGCTTTCAGTCCCATATGCTGGAAAAAGGAGTTGATTTGGGTTAAAGGTAATCATGGCCGAAATGAGACCACCTTAAGATGCAGAGACAAAGGCTTGTGTTCCTACACACGCACACACGTACACACACGCAAACACACGCAAACACAAATGTAATGTGACACCACTGATATTAAAATTTGTCTAGCTGACGTGACCCAGGAAGAACAAATGCCGAACATGTTGACAACTTACACTCGCAGTTGCAGATGACATGCACTGCCTCTCGTCCCGTCCAACTAGCAGGTTGCATGTAGATTTTACAAGCAGAAGGAGTGACAGCGGGGACAGCCAATCACATGTAAATTAGCGAGAAACCGGCAGCAGATCAGGGAGCGATATTCAGGTTAGAGGCGGGACCTCTAGCAGAGACCGACAGTTAACCTTTTGTGTGCCATAATCATTGACTAAACACTATGGACAGCAGCTGAATATTGGTAGGGACGTGTCCCTAGCGTCCCTACCCAATTCTACGCCCTTGCCTCCAAGAATTATAAAAAGACAAATAACCCAAAAAGTACCATGGAAAACTGATGCTATCTGCCAGTTTAAAAGAAACTGTCGTAGAGCTGAGAGACAATGGAGAAAAAGTAAACTAAGTGTTCACTTTGACATCCTTAAACACCATATTGCCATTTATAATAATGCTGTTAAGCAAGCAAGACAGGCCCATTTCTCAAGAACCTTTTTGAAAACTGAACTAGCAGAAAACTGAGATTTTACTTGTTGGCCCACTAGAAGATAGGCAAAAACTTCAGTCAAAGTTTGGTAGTCTGTCCCAACAGATTAAATCACATGTTAAAACCCTAGGAGTGATTTTAGACTCTGACCTTAATTTTATTTGCCATTTTAACAGTGTTGCAAAAACTTCATTTTTTCACCTTAGAAACATTGCCAAAATTAGACCTTTTTTAAGTCAGGATGATGCTGAAACACTTGTATATGCTTTTATAACTAGTCGTTTGGACTACTGCAATTCCCTTTTTACTGGTCTCCCTAGAAAGTCACTGAAGAAACTACTAGTAATTCAGAAAGCGGCAGCCAGGATTTTAACTAATACAAAAAAAGAGATCACTTTACTCCTCAGCTTGCAACATTGCACTGGTTGCCTATTTCTTTTAGGATTGATTTTAAAATTCTTTTACTCATTTATAAAGCCTTAATTAACCTAGCACCATCTTATATTGGCGATTTGCTTTCTTTTTTTTTTCTTTTTTTATATAATTTTATTTTATTAATTTTCTGTGGGTCATTGTAGTAAAGTACCAGGAATTACATCAGAGTAACATCAGAGTTTCATCAAAATTCCATCAAATTCAAAGTTACAGTTTTTACGTTCGATGCTTTCTTCCATAATAATAATTAGTTATACAGACCCACCCTTACCGCCCCACCCAACCCACCCTTCCATCCACCCTACCTATCCCACCCCACACCCTTTAACCCACCCACCCGCACCCGATAGAGCTAAATACCCCAAGTACTCAAGAATTCTCTTGAGAGAAGGAGTCCCTGAAGTTTCTATCTAAATACTGGTATACATTCGAAACCTGACACACTAACGCACTCATACACTCGATAAAACAAAACACACACACAAATAGGAAAAAAAAAAAAAAAAAAAAAGGGGTGAGGGTACTACTTACAAGTTCTAGAGGGCATTATAAATCTGACTCCATTGGCTTTCAAATTGTTTCTTTTTATTTGTGTCCTCTGACATTGATCTTTCAATAAACAGGTAGTATTTCATCAAGGCCTTCCAATTTTCTATTAAGGGTGCTTCCTTATTCTTCCAGTTTTGCACTATTAGATTTTTAAGGATAAGAGAAGAAAAAAGTAATTGCCAACTGGTCGGATATCTCATGCCCTCAATATCTTGAAAGATACATCTTCTTGGAGAGAATACAATTGTTTTGTTGGTATATTTACATAGCCAACTCTCTATGCTCTTCCAAATCTTCTTAATACCTTTGCAGTGCCACAAGGCGTGCATGAGGGAATCGCTATATTGGTTGCACTTTAGACATTTATCTGAAGCTGTGTTATCAAATGTAGGATAGTATGTGGGCCTGACATGGGCAGCACCATAAATATATAATGTAGGAGACACTGCTCACACACTACTTTGATATAGATATGATTATTAATCACTGGCAATTAATATTACACTCGTTAAAGGGGGCACCACCTCCGTGTTTAGCTATTGGAATAATCCGGAGGACATTATTCCAAACACCTAACTGTACCAGTTAGCTTGGACAGTTGGACTCCATTCAAAATCAATTTATTCAGTCTCAATATTCTGAAGTAGTGAATTCTTTGCACGTATCCATCGGTTTTCCACATTAAAATTAAGTTCCAGACAAAGACAAACAATTATATGTTTATTGACTAAATAATTTGGGTAAAATAAAAGACATGACAATTTTAGACGAACAACAGATAACAGAAAATGTAAAGACTGCAATTAGGAAAGTAATAAAGTTGTGTGACCGTCGGTAGATGGTAAAGTTAAAGGGTCGGATTATATATATTAAATATTACGGGAGTAATTCTTAATACTATGAGACCCTGATCTTGATTCTCTTAAGTTTGATAAGATAGAAGTTAGAACTTAGACAGAAGTCAGAACTTTGACAGAAGTCAGAACTTTAGACACCACTCATTCTCACATGTATGGATCCAGCTGCATGAAGACGTTCAGCCGGTTTTGTCTGGGAGTCAGGAGGCACTGAAGTTTGGTGTTCTTGAGAGTTCTGGGTTGGACTACGGCACGGCGCGTCGGTCCAGTAGCCAGAGGGAAGGCCGGTACTCTGTTGAGGAACTCTTGGTCCGAAGGTCCAACGGGGTTTCCGCCTTGGGAGCGCTGGGGCAGAGTTGGTCTCGGCTGGGAGCACACAAAATCTCTTTTTGTTGGAGACTCTTTGCAAGGCTTGCAACGTTCTTCATCAGACGATCACAGTCTTGAAAAAGACTTTTCTTGGTGGTTTCAAATAGTGGTACTCAAGTTCTGATTCTGAAACTAATTCGACTTCTTCTGAATCAGGCGGTGATACTTTAACAGTATAAAATCAAAAAGAAAAGAATTTGTTCTATTAAAAACTTGAATTAAAGTAAAACATTTAAAGTAGGGATTCAGTTCGCTTGTCTTAGAGCTTGTTGCAAAAATAAAAGTAAAGATTACTTTAAAAATAAAAATGAAATAAAAATTAAAACAAAGAAGAGAAGAGAGAAGAAGGAGAAGAAGCAGGGGGAGAAGAGAACAGGGAGAGAAGAGTGCCCGGAGAAGAAGAGAGTGGAGAAGGGATGAGCAGAGCAGAAGGGTCTGTTTTATGACCGGCAGCAGATGGACCAGAAGGGGTGGAGGCCCGGCTGACAGTGTCACACCTCCTGTGATCTGAGTTGAGGCTCCCAAAAAGTTAATCTAACTATACTATTGGATTTAATGTTTTGAAATCATGTGTTAACCTTCCCAAAACTTCACCATTTTAAAAGTCTAATTTTTGCCTTTGTGAAAAGATGCAACATGATAATGATCATTTGTCATTCAAAAGAATTATAACCTGATTAAGACATGAAGCACCAAGGTATACAACATATAACAATATAGTATACAATACACAGTAGAACCAAGGACTTATACATATTCCTTGTAGTTCTATCTTTAACAAAACATATCAGACATTTAACTGGTAAATAATACAAGTATTACACAAGGAATGATGATCTTCAAATCTCTCCTCCATCGACAAAGGGGAGGGGTTTCTGTTGACCTCAAACTTATTGAGTAATAAACTTCATTTGGGCTTCACAATAACATAAGAAAGATCTGTTGAATGACCTTCTTACTCTATTTCGGGATCCGTTAAATTTAAGAAATTGAGATGTAGTTTATTTGTTATTTAGGACTTATTTGAATTTGGGTGAGAACAGAAGACTGCAAAGGGGGATTAGTATGTCAGACCCAGGAACAACAACGGTCGTAAATAACAGTTGGACATGTGAGGAGACAGATTAGGTTTCCCATTAAGCCTTCCCCCACTGGATAATGTTCCAGAGGCAGAGAAACGTAGCTTAGTAAAACATCTTAAATCACCACATCTATATTAGAAACCAGTCCTTCTTCCTTTTGGTGTGACCAAAGAAAACTCCATCGGGCTTGACCTTGTTTAACCTAAGGAAAAGTGGTTCATCTTCTTTGGAGGAAGGCGAACAGACCAGATGTGCTTAGTCGTTGTAAATTACAAAGAAGATCTCTGGTGATCTGTTTATAGCAAGATAAACAACATTCTCTCACTTTGTGGAGAGGAGAGGATTTGCCAGGCCAGGATATGGGGGCTTTCAGTCCCATATGCTGGAAAAAGGAGTCGATTTGGGTTAAAGGTAATCATGGCCGAAATGAGACCACTTTAAGATGCAGAGGCAAAGGCTTGTGTTCCTACACAAACTTGCCAATTTTATCTCTAGTATAGTATACTCTTGTCATTACCCTAAACTGTATCAGGCGCAAATTTTCATTAGTGGTTAATTTGTATGTTAGTGACAAGCATTCTTTCCATTTTTCTTTGAATTCAGCGACTAGGTCTTCGGTCCACTTATTATATATTTTCTCTAATAATATATCACTGTTTTCCGAATTTATCAGCAAATTATACATAAAACCAATCAGTCTCCTATTTTTGACGGTTTTGAAGATATTGGATGTTTCAGGACTGGTGTTCTTTCCCAAGTCAAAATTTCGGATAATCCAGTTTTTCAGTTGCATATATCTGAATAATTCTTTATCTTTTAGATCTTTTTGTTTACTTTTTAATTCGCTGAAAGGTACCACAGTGTTGTGTTTTATGACATCTGACAGCCTCTGAATTCCACTTTTTATCCATGTTTCCCAGTGTAACAGCATGCCCTGTATGTTAACTGATGGATAATTCCATATTGCTATGTGCCTGGGAAGCCTTATTTCTTGATGGAGATTTTTATTTTTATTTTGTTCCAGGCTATTAATGTACTATTAATGACAAAATGTGTTGATTTAACGTTGTTCTTGGAAAAAAGTGCAAACAGTAAACTGTTGCCCTGTAATTGATTGTTTTCTATGTCTATCCATTGGTCCTCATTTGTTTTGTTTATTATGCGATCAATATAAAATGCCTGGGCTGCTACCTGATATAACTCTAGGTTGGGGAGGTTAAGACCCCCTTCTGTTCTTGGATAATACAAAAGTTTTCTTTTCAATCTACTTGGTTTATTTGACCAAATGAACAAAGACATTATTGAATTGCTTTCTTTTTATACCCCAACAAGAACGCTCAGGTCCTCCACTGCCTGTCTAAGGCCTAAGAATAGCGGACTCGTTAGCCATTTTTAAAAAGAAATTGAAAACATATCTTTTTAATTTGGCTTTTTATAGGGGTTGATTTGATCTTTTATCACTGTTACTGCTTTTCTTTGTTTTGTTGATGATGTGTTGTGTTTTCAACTGTTGTTGTTTTTATTGTTTCTGATATTGCTTTGTTCAAGCACTTTGGGCTGCAGTCGTGCATGAAAGGTGCTCTATAAATAAAGGTTATTATTATTATTATTATTATTATTATCATTCCCATATTTTGAAAGAACCTTGTAGTCCCGCATGCAGGTGTAATGTATCTCCACAACTGTAGACTCACAGGTGGGGGCATTGGATCTGGGGTGAATAAATACATACATGAGGCTATATGGTCGTTGCGATTTAATCTTCTGATTTCCAGAAAATATAAACATTTCTCTGATTGTACTGAGAGTTGTATTGAGTCACACAGTCTGCTTGCAGCAGAAACGTTCTCCTCTGTTCTGTTTGAACGACATGTTTATTTTAATTATACTCTGCCTCATTCATCATTATGTGAAAAAATAATTTGTGTTCGAATTTCTTTCATTAATAAATATTTCCTTTCATTTTTGTAATGGTAAAAAGAGTAAGAGAGACAGAAATCCCCACAGACTCCCTGCAGTGATGCTAACTGGCGTGTCATTGAACACAGTGTTGCTCACCTTCTTCACTGGGACAGTTATGGGGAGACTGGGCTGCTGCTGACTCATCTGTTGTTAAGTCTGCTAAATGGAGCAGGGACAATGATTTAATATGAATATAGTGGGGCAAAAAAGTATTTAGTCAGCCACCAATTGTGCAAGTTCTCCCACTTAAAAAGATGAGAGAGGCCTTTAATTTTCATCATAGGTATACCTCAACTATGAGAAACAAAATGAGAAAAAAAAATCGAGAAAATCACATTGTCTGATTTTTAAAGAATTTATTTGCAAATTTGCACCCTGGGTCATTATAAATGTAAACCCCGGTGGGAATAATATAAATATAAATATAAATATAAATATATATATATATATATATATATATACTTATTTATATGATTTATTCATTCATTTATATTTATGATATCATCAATGACATGAATGAATTTACTGAGAAAAGGAACATTTGCCAGGAAGGAGTTGTTTATTCAAAGAGTTTTATTAGCACAAACACACAGCATGTACAAAGCATAATCTGCCCACACAACAAACGGGAAGCTCACAAGAGGCACTCCGGAATCGCCTCTCATGTTACAGCAGTGTGGCGCAGAGCTCGGCGAGCTCCCGGCTGCGAAAGGACGGAGGTCGCACAATTCATCCAGACACCCCGCCATCTTGTGCCGTCTTCCTCCTCAGACATCAGGTCCATGGCGGCGCACTTCCAAAGGTCCACCTCATCCTCAGCTAGCACTCTGGCTCGCTTCCAGCAGCTGTACAAACAATCAATAAAGACGATCAGTACTGCGCGATGCACTGCGTATGGACACAACATATCTATTATTTATTAGAATAATAGTCACATTGACCAAAAACGGATCTAATCTAATAAATCTTACCCTCTTTGTCCTCGATCGACTCCGAGCTGAACTCCTCACAGCGTCAGCCTGCGATGCAAGATCTGGTTGTTTGTTGTCCTGCGTACTGTCTCGTAATGTCTTACAGGCAGCTGGAAAACAATTAAAAGGACTGGTATGAATAAAGAAACGTAAGTCACAGTAAAATTAAACGAGGGAGAAAACAGTAACAGTTACTTACACACAATGGCGTCATTATCGGCATCGTGTAAATCTGGACTTGCAGACGTGGCTCCGAGCTAACAGGAGGTCGCGGCCTTGTTATGAGGCGAGTTTAGTCTGTGAAAACAAAATGCCCGCAGCGATAAACCTCCGTGTCCCTCTGCGGCAGCGAAGCTCCGTCCGTCGGCAACATTCTTCGTGGCGACCCGGCAAAGCTTCTCCCGTCCGCGCAGACGTCCGCTCGACAATGGCCGGGCCGCTAGCCTAGCTCCTGCTAGCTAGCTTAGCTCCTGCTAGCCTAGCTTAACCGAACTTGCTTCGTGTCCAGTAAAACACAAACACTCCAACTCACACACTCACAGCACGTCGTCCGACAACAGTTCACAGTCTGTTAGTGATAAAACACGACACTGACGACACACACAGTCCACTGTTAGCTGCTCGACGCCATTAACTCTCCGCTCCTTCTTCCTCGTCACTCACGCTCCGGTCTACCCGGAAGTGTAAAACTCTTACAGGTCATGAACTCTCACACGCAATAAGAATTACTTTTCAACTGCTGCTTCAACTACATTCAGAACCCATGAAATTATAGAAATGCTTTAATATATATATATATATATATATATATATATATATATATATATATATATATATATATATATATATATATATATATATTAATATCTTGGTTATCTCAAAATATTTCATGCAAATTTTAACTTCTTAACAACTGGTGTTTTATCTTTAACTTGTTCCCAGGAGAGAGAGAGAGAGAGAAAAGAATAAATAACCTTTTTTACATAACATTGGCCATTGCTAATGACATACACAGTAATTAATCTAGCATACTTTCATTAAATAAATTAATTCAAGCTAAAATATAAGGGTCTATAATTAGGCAATACTGAGCCTCATCTATTTATACCAGAGATTTTCTTAAAATGAAGTTAACACCTTTTAGAAAAAGATCACCTGGGGTAAAACTCCCCCTGCTACCCTGATTTGCATTTGTATAGCTCACAGCATTTTCATTTACATGTTAAAGCCTCCCCTAGAATCAGGGGGAGGGGGGTCATGGGGGGACAACTGCCAAGCAAGGCCCACGTCAATTTCCGACAATTCACGGCAGTTTTCAGTGTTGCCTGCAAACTGCTGCAAACCTGAAATTCCACGTCAATCTACAGTGCCGCATACTGACGAAAATCCCACTTTTCATGCAGTGTTACACGGATCAGTCGTCCTGGTCCCTTTGCAGAAAAACAGCCCCAAAGCATTATGTTTCAACCCCCATGCTTCACAGTAGGTATGGTGTTCTTTGGATGCAACTCAGCATTCTTTCTCCTCCAAACATGACAATTTGAGTTTTTACCCAAAAGTTCTATTTCATCTGACCATATGACATTCTCCCAATCCTCTTCTGGATCATCCAAATGCTCTCTAGCAAACTTCAGACTGGCCTGGACATGTACTGGCTTAAGCAGGGGGACACGTCTGGCACTGCAGGATTTGAGTTCCTGGCGGCGTAGTGTGTTACTGATGGTAGCCTTTGTTACTTTGGTCCCAGCTCTCTGCAGGTCATTCACTAGGTCCCCCCGTGTGGTTCTGGGATTTTTGCTCACCGTTCTTGTGATCATTTTGACCCCACGGGGTGAGATCTTGTGTGGAGCCCCAGATCGAGGGAGATTATCAGTGGTCTTGTATGTCTTCCATTTTCTAATAATTGCTCCCACAGTTGATTTCTTCACACCAAGCTGATTACCTATTGCAGATTCATACTTCCCAGCCTGGTGCAGGTCTACAATTTTGTTTCTGGTGTCCTTTGACAGCTCTTTGGTCTTGGCCATAGTGGAGTTTGGAGTGTGACTGTTTAAGGTTGTGGAAAGGTGTCAGAGGAGCCTCTTAAAGAAGTTACAGGTCTGTGAGAGCCAGAAATCTTGCTTGTTTGTAGGTGACCAAATACTTATTTTACCGAGGAATTTACCAATTAATTCATTAAAAATCCTACAATGTGATTTCCTGGATTCTTTCCCCCCATTCTGTCTCTCATAGTTGAAGTGTACCTATGATGAAAATTACAGGCCTCTCTCATCTTTTTAAGTGGGAGAACTTGCACAATTGGTGGCTGACTAAATACTTTTTTGCCCCACTGTATCTAGCTAAATGTTTCCCTGCACTGATTAAATGTTGATGAAATGTAGGCTAACACTAGTCTGTAGCTAGCTAGCTTATTTCACTATGGACATTGAGCCAACAGCTTAATACCACTCACAGACTGTAGGCTACCCACCTTTATTGGTGAAAACATGGGTTACAGATTGACACCCTTTACTTTGTCTTTCCTGTCTTTCCTTTTTTGAAAACCAGATCTTGATTTAGGCAACATTGTGATCGCTGTAGTTCTGGCGCATCTACTGACTGCAACTAAACACGTCACTGATAAATGCTAAGGCAGGACCAAACCATTTCACGCAGATACAGGGGGGTGGTCAGTCAATATTGATTTTCACTTTTTTGTCAATGGGGATATTTAACTTTTACTGCCAAAAACAAAGAGATCATTAATTGTATTATTATATTTGAAATATATACACAATTATTATGGTTTAATAATTTTATATTAGTTTATTATTTTACCTATTTTTTGGGGCCCCTGTCAGTCAGGGGCCCTTGGAATTGTCCTAACTTTTCCCCCCTATATGGGCCCCTGATTATATCAATCATTGAACCATTAGACAGCTATTACAGTTTTTTTCTAGGACTAGGCCAGGACTCCAACAGGGCATGAGGAATACAATTGATTCGGCTGCATCTACTGAGAGATCCAGGTTGGAGCTTACCACACCACAGATGGTGTCACGTCGCCCAGCTAAGTGTTCCCCTTTTACTTTGTCAGTTTCTCTCCTGTGCTTCCTGTATTTTATTTTGGTTCTCACTGTGTTGTCTCTGTTCCAGGTCCATCACCTCCCGTCCTTGTGTCCTTCCCTCCTGTGTGATTACCTGCCCCGCCCTGTGTCCTGTGTCTCTTTGTCTCACCTGTGTGCTTAAGTAGTCTGTCTCCCCCACCTCCTGTGCCAGTTCGTTTTAGTTTGTCTAGCGTTCCAGCCTTTGTTCCCTGAGCTCCTAGTGTTTGTATCTTCCTGTTTTTTTGGACTTTTGCCTGGTTTCTCCGACTCTGCCTTTGCCTGACCCTCTTGATATTGTTGCCTGTCTGGACTGATCACCCGTGTACCGAGCTCCTTTGATTAAAGAAACCTTCTCTGAGCTCTGCATCCTGCGTTTTGGGTCCTGTCTCTGTGCCCCTCGTTACAGAAAGAACTGGCCAACATGGACCCAGCGGACGCTGGCTCTGTGCTGCAGGCGCATGCACAGAGGATCCAGAGCCAAGACGACCACATCACCGCTTTGACCCGGGAGATGCAGGGGCTAGCTGACAGGCAGGAGAAATGGATGAGCTCAATGGGAGCACAATTCACTATGTTTGTGGAACAGGTACAGAAGACGCCGTCATCACCGGCACCTCCTTCCAGCAGCGCCGAGGCGTCTTCTCCGGGACCCACCGCTCCTCTACCTCATCCCGTCCCTCTTCACCTCTCCAAGCCTGCCACTTTTTCCGGAGACTCAGGTGATTGCACCGCTTTCCTCACACAATGTGAACTCCACTTCGAGCAACAGGCGGCTGCTTTTCCCTCTGAGCGAGCCAAAGTGGCGTATATTATTTCTCACCTGACGGGTCGGGCCGAGGCCTGGGCCACGGCCAAGTGGAGCCGGAAGACGGCCATCTGCAACTCTGTGGCCCGGTTCACCAAGTCTTTCACCCAGATTTTCTAGCTGACTACTCCCGGCCGGAAGGCAGTACGGGCTCTGGTGCGGCTGCGGCAGGGAGGACGCCGGGTCTCCGATTACGCCATCGAGTTCCGGACCCTCGCGGCGGAGAGCGGCTGGAATCCGGAGGCTCTGTTAGACACTTTCATCGAAGGCCTATCTGAGCCCCTCAAGGATGGCCTTGATGCCCTCATCGCCTTGTCCATCAAGACTGACAAGCGTTTGTTTGAAAGAGAGCTGGGTCGCAGCAGGTCAGCATGTTCTCCGCCCCGCCAGCAGGGACGCCAGTACTCCGGTGGACGGTCCCCGTCTTCTTCGTGGCGCCACTCATCTCCTCCCAGGTCTGACGCAACTCCGACGGAGGAGCCCATGCAGCTGGGGCGCACCCGCCTCTCTCTTGAGGAACGACAGCGCCGCATGGTGGAGGGGAGGTGCCTTTACTGTGGACTGAGCGGACATTATATCGCCACCTGCCCTCGGAGAGGCTCCGCGCCGCCCAGCAAGGTAAAGGTGCTCACTAGCAGTACTCTGTCTATTTCCAATCCTGCTAAGCTACCAGTCTCAGTCACCCTGACCTCTCCTTCACAAACCATTGTAACCCCTGTGTTTATTGACTCTGGCTCTGATGCTAACTTTATGGACTTTGTTCTTGTTAGTTCTCTCGGCCTAGAGACATATCGGCTCCAGACACCCATTGAGGCCTTCGCTCTGGACGGCAGACTTATCTGCAAGATCACCCATCACACACAGTCACTCCTCCTCTCCTTTCCGGACTCCCACACGGAGAGGATTAGTTTCCATGTTTTCAAGGCTCCTCAGCACCCCCTAATTTTGGGTCACCCCTGGCTATCCTCACACAACCCACACATTGACTGGAACACTAACCAGGTGATATCTTGGGGAAAGGAGTGCAAGGGAAAGTGTTTCCCCGCCCCCAAGGCTCTGTCTTCCGCAGAGGACGCCAAGTACCATGATCTCGCTAAGGTCCCCTCCTGTTACCACCAGCTAAAGGAGGTGTTTAATAAGGCCCGAGCTCTCTCTCTCCCTCCACATCGCCCTTATGACTGCGCCATTGAGCTCCTTCCAGGAACCTCTCCACCTAAGGGGAGGTTATACTCCCTGTCCAGACCTGAGACCCTAGCCATGAAAAAGTACATTGATGACTCCCTCGCTGCTGGAATTATCCGTCCCTCCTCCTCCCCTGCCGGTGCAGGGTTCTTCTTCGTGGACAAAAAGGATAAGTCTTTACGGCCCTGCATTGATTACAGAGGTTTGAACGACATCACCATCAAGAACAGGTACCCCCTCCCACTGATCGCATCTGCGTTCGAGTCCCTACAGGGAGCCAAGTGGTTCACCAAACTAGATCTCCGCAACGCCTATCATTTGGTCAGAATCAGGGAGGGGGATGAGTGGAAGACTGCCTTTAACACCCCCAGCGGGCATTATGAATATCTTGTGATGCCTTTTGGCTTAACGAATGCTCCTGGAGTGTTCCAGGCTCTGGTGAATGACGTCCTTAGAGACCTTTTGAATGACTTTGTTTTTGTTTATCTGGATGATATCCTGATTTTCTCTCCCGATGAGCAGGCTCATATCCAGCATGTCACCCAGGTTCTGCAGCGTCTCCTCCAGCACCAGCTCTATGTCAGGCCGAGAAGTGTGAATTTCACGTTCACTCAGTCTCCTTCCTCGGCTTTAGGGTCTCCCAAGGCAAGGTGGCAATGGATCAGGAGAAGGTGAGGGCAGTGGCTGACTGGCCGGTTCCCACCTCTAGGAAGAAGGTGCAGCGATTTTTGGGCTTTGCTAATTTCTATAGGAAGTTTATCAGAAATTTTAGCTCTATTGTTGCACCTTTACATGCTTTAACCTCTCCCAAGACTCTTTTCCAGAGGAACACCCGTGCCGACGCTGCTTACATTACCCTTAAGAGGAGTTTCTCGTCTGCTCCCATACTCACCCTGCCTGATCACGAACGCCAGTTTATTGTGGAGGTGGATGCCTCAGACGTGGGCATAGGAGCAGTCCTGTCCCAAAGGTCTGCAGCGGACGGTCGTTTGCACCCCTGTGCGTTTCTCTCTAAAAGGCTTTCCCCTGCTGAGAAGAACTATGATGTGGGCAACAGAGAACTACTGGCGGTGAAGGTGGCACTGGAGGAGTGGCGGCACTGGCTGGAGGGAGCACAGACCCCTTTCCTTGTGTGGACAGATCATAAGAATCTGGAGTACCTGAAGAAGGCC
This sequence comes from Sparus aurata, assembly GCF_900880675.1. Lineage (NCBI taxonomy): Eukaryota > Metazoa > Chordata > Actinopteri > Spariformes > Sparidae > Sparus > Sparus aurata. The sequence continues at coordinate 2,517,299 of NC_044205.1, read as the reverse complement.
AAGAGACTCAACGCCCATCAAGCAAGGTGGGCCCTCTTTTTTACTCGATTCAATTTCACTCTGTCCTACCGTCCAGGTTCCAAGAACACAAAGCCTGATGCACTGTCTCGTCTGTTTTTGGCCGAGAGTAACGGTCAGTCTGACAGCACCATTCTCCCTCTGTCCTGCGTAGTGGGGGCTGTTTCCTGGGAAGTCGAAGCCCAGGTTCTACGAACTAATGTTAATAATCCACCGCCGGCCGGCTGCCTGCCGAATTGGCTATTTGTCCCTAACCATCTCCACTCACAGGTCATTCACTGGGCTCACGCTTCACGACTCTCGTGCCATCCAGTAGCTAAACGGACCCTCTTTGTGACCAGGCAGAGATTTTGGTGGCCTGCCATGGAAAGGGACATCACAGACTATGTAACTGCCTGCCCGGTGTGTGCACAATGTAAGACCTCTCGCCACCCCGTCGCTGGCCTGCTCCGCCCCCTCCCTGTGCCACAGCGGCCCTGGTCGGACATTTCGGTGGACTTTGTTACTGGACTTCCTCCTTCAGAAGGTAACACAGCCATTCTCACCGTTGTTGATCGTTTTTCCAAGATGGCTCACTTTATTCCCCTCCAGAAATTGCCCTCAGCCAAGGAGACAGCTGAGGTAATGCTTCAACATGTGTTTCGGCTCCATGGCCTGCCAAGGGACATCGTCTCCGACCGGGGGCCCCAATTTGTGTCTCAGTTTTGGCAGACCTTTTGTCGGCTCCTGGGAGCCACGGCCAGCTTGTCCTCGGGTTATCACCCGCAGTCCAACGGTCAGACGGAGCGCTTAAACCAAGTCCTGGAAACCAGCCTTTGTTGTCTTGCCACCCAGAACCCTGGCTCCTGGAGTAAACATCTCATCTGGGCAGAATATGCCCACAACTCCCTTCCTAGCTCCTCCTCTGGTTTCTCACCGTTTCATTGTGTCTATGGTTACCAGCCCCCCCTCTTCCCCGCCCTGGAAGAAGAGGTCAACGTCCCGTCAGCCCTTGCCCTGGTCCGCCGCTGCCGCCGCATATGGAACATTGTCAGACGCTCCCTACTGCACCGTTCGGACCAGTATAAGGTGGCAGCAGACAGGCGTCGCTCCAAGGGGCCCACTTATCTGGAAGGACAAAGAGTGTGGCTTTCGACCAAAAACTTGCCCCTCCGTGTGGAAGCCAGGAAGCTTGCCCCAAGGTTTGTTGGACCGTTTATCATCTCTAAAGTGATTAACCCTGTTGCTGTGAAGCTTAACACTAGAACGGCCAAGACGGTCATTTTGACCGTTTTCAGATTTATATGTGCAATAACTTTGTTGAATGAAAAAATACAATACTGCCATTACCTGACTTTTCCTAAAAGTGCTTGAATTTTAATTTAGAATAGTTTTTATACAAATTACACAAAAGACATAGAAAATATAATATGTTCTACCTATTCCGGCCATCAGCGGTCATTTTGACCGCACATCATTTCGCAGGGTTCATTGTTTCATTTTTCGCGCGGTTTGCTGCTTTCTGTGTCTCTATTGTCTCTAACTTTGTTAGCGGTCTCCAGCTGTGCTTGTTTGCAGATGTACCTGCAAGTTAATTATGATCTGGTTGTATTATATGGCCTGGTTGGCACCATGGGCAAACGTAAACGGGAGTTCCCCCTCGATGAAACAGCGAGGGGAGCTGTTGATGCGACTCTGACTGTGTGGCAGTGAAAGCAGAGGAAGGATGTCTGCATCCTGAGCACCGTGCACACAGCTGTTGACACCTTTAGTGGGGCGAAGGCAAAACCAGAGTCTGTGATGTGCAACAATAATGCCAAGCACGGCTAGGACGTCCCGGACCAGATGCGAGGGAGTGCTCCGTCACAGGCGGTGCGGAAGTTGGCCAGTGGCGGTCTTCTATAACATCCTCCTCCTCCTCCTCCTCGACCTGGCTGGGATCAATGCCCGCATCATGTTCAAGGAGCACCAGCAGCAGGAGAGCCCGGAGGAGCGGAGGGCAGAATACATGGAGGGGAAAGCGGCCGCGGCAGGCTCCACAAGGTGGGCAGCAGCGTGTCTGATGTCTAGATAAAGCAGCGTGTCTGCCGACTGCCGCCGCAGGAGCGGCAGACACGGAGACTGAGGCAGTGCCAGTCCCAAAGAGCTAATCTGCAGAGACTGTGACCGATCAAAACGGCTTTTAATTTGTATTATTATTATTATTATTATTATTAGCCCATATTATTATTATTATTATTATTATTATCCCATATTATTATTATTATTATTATTATTATTATTATTATTATTGTTATTGTTATTATTATTATCATTATCAGCTCGTTTCCAGCTTTTTCGATTTAAATTTTTTAATATATATCATGACATATTAAAATTAATTTTCATAATCAAAGAACTATTCACTATCACTATTAACTGTTGATTTTCTTGTTGTGAGTTTTCGCTATTGAAATCTTGTGTAAATATATGCAATAATTACTGTTTACATGTTCGATGATATGAATATTGATAAATGTATAATTAAACTTGTTAAAATGGACATTTTGGTGTTATTTCGTTTTTTAAAAAAATATTATGACGCGATGAATGCATTTATCACTCAACTGAGTGTTTACATGAAAGATTATAAAGTTTATAATCTACGACTGGAATTCCGGCCCTTCACTAGAACGGCCAAGACTCATTTTGACAGTTTTCAAATTTTTAGCTATGTTGTTGAATGAATACTACTGTTACATGACTTTTACTAAAAGTTTCTGTAGTTTAATTTAAAAAAGTTTTAATAAAAATTACACAAAAGACAATTATGTTATTGCTCTTCCGGCCATTTCGCGGGGCTTCATTGATACATTTTTTCGCGCGGTTTGCATTCCTTTGTCTCTCCAACTTCAATAGCTAGCGGTCTCCATCTGTGCTTCCTTACGAATTAATTTGTTGATTATTATCTACCTTTTATTTTCGCTAAATTGTAATTGATATATCTGCCATGGAGTCGAGCCTGAAAAACATGTCAAAAAACGAAAGAATGAATAGGAGTAAATACTGCCGAAGCCCTGAAGATGTATCAGGACTTGGAAAGTGGTGATTCTGATGGAGGGCATCCATCAGAGTTTGGAGAGGACAGCGACCTTTCCTGGGTAGGCCTACATGAAGACACCTCTTCAGAGAGTGGCAACGAGTCTGTACCGAGGAAAAAGAGACGACTTTCCCCGGCGGCTACGGCCTATAACGCTCAAGGTAAGCTCCGCTTGGGCTATTACTTTGATGCTCATATTTTATTATTACCATCATTATTATTATTGTTATTGTAATTGTTATTGTTATTATTATTATTGTTATTATTAATAGGCTATTATTATGCTATTACTGTTGTTCTAGGCCTCCCCGACCCAGCTCTTGAGCCCACTGGACTGCTCTGCCCGCCATTGCTCTCATCTCAGCCGGAGGAGGCTGTGGAAAAGGGGAAGGATGGGACGGTGTGGATGGTCCTTCATCCTGTAGGATACTATGGTGTGCGGTCCTGACATGGGCAGCACCATAAATATATGATGTAGGAGACACTGCTCACACACTACTTTGATATATATATGATTATTAATCACTAGCAATTAATATTACACTCGTTAAAGGGGGCACCACCTCCGTGTTTAGTTATTGGAATAATCCGGAGGACATTATTCCAAACACCTAACTGTACAAGTTGGCTTGGACAGTTAGAGTCCATTCAAAATCAATTTATTCAATATCAATCAATATTCAGTCTCAATATTCTGAAGTAGTGAATTCTTTGCACGCATGACAATTTTAGACGAACAACAGATAACAGAAAATGTAAAGACTGCAATTAGGAAAGTAATAAAGTCGTGTGACCGTCGGCAGATGGTAAAGTTAAAGGGTCGTGTTTTATATATTAAATATTACGGGAGTAATCTTTTAATACTAACGAGACCCTAATCTTAATTCTTTTAAGTTCATAAGATAGAAGTTAGAACTTTGACAGAAGACAGAACTTTAGACAGAAGTCAGAACTTTAGACACCACTCATTCTCACATGTGTGGATCCAGCTGTATGAAGACGTTCAGCCTGTTTTGTCTGGGCGTCAGGAGGCACAGAAGCTTGGTCTCTTTGAGAGTTCTGGGTTGGACCACTGCACGGCGCGTCGGTCCAGTAGCCAGAGGGAAGGCCGGTACTCTGTTGAAGGACTCTTGGTCCGAAGGCCCAGCGGGTTTCCGCCTTGGGAGCGCTGGGGGCAGAGTTGATCTCGGCTGGGAGCACACAAAGGCTCTATTTACGGAGACTCCTTGCACGGCTTCTGAGGCAGACAATGGACTGCAACGTTCTTCATCAGATGATTACAGTCTTGAAAAAGACTTTTGTTGGTGGTTTCAAATAGTGGTAGTCAAGTTCTGATTCTGAAACTAATTCAACTTCTTCTGGATCAGGCGGTGATACTTTAACAGTATAAAATCAAAAAGAAAAGAATTTGTCCTATTAAAGACTCGGATAAAAGTAGAGTACTTGAAGTAGTTATTCAATTCGCTTTCTTAGAGCTTGTTGCAAAAATAAAAGTAAAGATTACTTTAAAAATAAAAATAAAAATAAAAATGAAAAACAAAGAAGTGAAGAGAAAAGAAGAGGGAGAAGAAGCAGGGGGAGAAGAGGACAGGGGGAGAGCGTGTCCGGAGAAGAAGAGAGGAAGTAAAGAAAAGGCATGAGAGAGAGTGAGAGCAGGGGAGAGTGTCTGTTTTTATGGCCTGCAGCAGGGGCTGGCTGACAGTGTCACACCTCCTGTGATCTGAGTTGAGGCTCCCAAAAGTTAATCTAACTATACTATTTGTATTTAACATTTCGAAATCGTGTTTTAACCTTCCCAAAACTTCACCATCTTAAAAGTCGAATGTTTGCCTTCGTGAAAAGATGCAACATGATAATGATCATTTGTCATTCAAAAGAATTATAACCTGATTAAAACATGAAGCACTTAAGTATACAACATATGACAATAAAGTATACAATACACAGTAGAACCAAGGACTTATACATATTCCTTGTAGTTCTATCTTTAACAAAACATATCAGACATTTAACTGGTAAATAATACAAGTATTACACAAGGAATGGTGATCTTCAAATCTCTCCTCCATCGACAAAGGGGAGGGGGGTTTCTGTTGACCTCAAACTTATTGAGTAATAAACTTCATTTGGGCTTCACAATAACATAAGAAAGATCTGTTGAATGACAGATTTTTCTATTTCGGGATCCGTTAAATTTAAGAAATTGGGATGTAGTTTATTTGTTATTTAGGACTTTTGGGTGAGAACAGAAGACTGAAAGGGGGGACTGGTATGTCAGACCCAGGAACAACAACGGTCGTAAATAACAGTTGGACATGTGAGGAGAAGAACACACAGATTAGGTTTCCCATTAAGCCTTCCCCCACTGGAGAATGTTCCAGAGGCAGAGAAATGTATATTCGTAAAACATCTTAAATCACCACATCTATGTTAGAAACCGGTCCTTCTTCCTTTTGGTGTGACCAAAGAAAACTCTATCAGGCTTGACCTTGTTTGACCTAGGGAAAAGTGGTTCATCTTCTTTGGAGGAAGAGGAACAGACCAGATGTGCTTTAGTCGTTGTAAATTACAAAGAAGATCTCTGGTGATCTGTTTATTGCAAGAAAAACAACATCTTCCCACTCCGTGGAGAGGAGAGGAATTTGCCAGGCCAGGATATGGGGCTTTCAGTCCCAAATGCTGGAAAAAGGAGTTGATTTGGGTTAAAGGTAATCATGGCCAAAATGAGACCACTTTAAGATGCAGAGACAACGGCTTGTGTTCCTACAATCCAGATGGACGTCCAGGTAGAAGGCCGAGCCAAAATGTCCTGACGGAAGCTGCTGGCCCCACAGCGCACGCTAAGCGCAATATCGAGGATGCGCTCACCGCCTTTCTCTGTGTGTTCGATGATGGCATGCTGAAGCACATCAGGGACTGCACTGTGGCTGAGGCTCATCGGGAGAACGGTGATAGCTCGTGGGACCTGACAGTAGCTGAACTGAAAGCCTTCATTGCTCTCTTATATGTCCGTGGCGCACAGTGCGCAAAAAACATTGAGCTCAGCAGTCTGTGGTCGGAGGAATGGGGCATCCCGTTTTTCCCACAAACGATGTCGAGAAATCGCTTTAGGGACATTATGAGGTTCTTGCGATTTGACAGAAAGGAAACCCGACGTGCGCGTCTGCAGGACGATAAGTTTGCACTGGTCCGGGCCACTTGGGACAGGTTCATACAGAACAGCATAGCCTGTTATAAACCTGGGGCCAACATCACCATTGATGAGCAGCTGTTCCCCACAAAAGCCCGCTGCAGATTTACTCAATATATGGGGAATAAGCCCGATAAATTCGGCATAAAATTTTGGTTGGCTGCGGATGTCGAATCTAAATACATGGTGAATGGGTCTCCATATCTGGGGAAGGAGGAGACGCAGAGTCCAGGTCAGCTTGTGGGAGAGAGCGTGGTAATGAAACTGGCGGAGCCATTCTTGGGGAAGGGAAGAAATATCACCACGGACAATTTCTTCACGTCCCTAAAACTGGCCACCGCCTTACAGGCAAAGAAGACCAGCCTGGTTGGCACTTTGGGCAGGCAGAAACGGGAGTTGCCCCCCTCCGTGAAACAGCAAGCAGAACTGTTCAGCATGAAGGTGCTGACGTGTGCAGATGCGACTCTGACGGTTTACCAGGCAAAGCAGAGGAAGAACGTCTGCATCCTGAGCACCGTGCACACAGGTGTTGGCACTTTCAGTGGGGCGAAGGCAAAGCCAGAGGCGGTCATGTACTATAACAACACCAAGTACGGCGTGGACGTCCTGGACCAGATGGCCAGGGCGTACTCCGTCAAAGGCGGTACGCGAAGATGGCCAGTGGCGGTGTTTTACAACATCCTTGACCTGGCTGGTATAAATGCCCACATCTTGTTCAAGGAGTGCACAAGCAGCAGGATAGGAAGATATTGTTGCCTGTCTGGACTGATCACCCGTGTACCGAACTCCTTTGATTAAAGAAACCTTCTCTGAGCTCTGCGTCCTGCGTTTTGGGTCCTGTCTCTGTGCCCCTCGTTACAGATGGCCCTCCCAGGTTCTCCGCAATCCGGGTGCTGCTCACTGCTGTCCATGCCCAGACCTATGCTGTCCAGTTCCAGGTCTGCATCTGTCACTCCATCACTGACTGTCTCCCAGGCTTCTAAGGTAATTGTTTTATAAAGAATAAATAAATACAGCACATACAATAGACCTTTATTAAAAGGTCTGTTGTATTAAAAGGCTTTTAATGATTATGGCAGATCTAATGTGCTTTTCTGTCTAAAATCTGTTGGGCTGAACAAATCATACATTTTCTAACGTTAAATGCTTACCTTGTGTCCTTGTCTAAACAGGCTGAGATCCATCCTGGGACCGGAGACATGGTTGATAAATTGGCATGGGCCTATGCCCTCAATGCAAATTCGGCCTCAGTATTTGTAAGACACCTGCTCACCACAGTCTTCCTGGTAGAAGTACTGCTGGTGAGCAATCTTCGAGGGAACAAATGAGGCAGAGGAGATGCTCGTCGACCACTGGATAAAAATAAATTAGATGCCATTAACGGTACGTTTTCAGCTTTTCATGGTCATGTATTTGTCATTTTACAACACAGGGTTGCAAAACAAAATGAGCTGTAGCCCCTTCATACATAGTATGAATATACAGATAATTGAATTTGGAATTAAAATAGATTAAAACAATATATACAGTTAATCATATAGCCTATACACCTCATCATCAATAGGTATTTCCCCAATAGTCTCCGCTTTTGTGTATTTCCTGATTTCAACCTACTGTACTAAGGTTTTGCATTCTTGTTTTTTGTTTGTATATTTTTTGTTTGTTTTTGTTCATAAGTAGATGCAACTCTTTCTTTTGATGTGAAGAGGCAAATCAGTTAGATGTGTACACCTGTTTGTAATGACAACAATTAGTTGATGGTGACACTGTTCCCATATTAGGGGAGGAGTAGAATAAGCATATGCTCTTCTTGTCTGTATCCAGGCATGACACGTGTTTGAAAATATCAAAACAAATTGTGAAACATATTCCTATCTTGCCACTAGGGGTGTGCAAAGCAGCCGGTATTTGTATCTGTATTTGTATTTGTTGAGGGGGGAAAAGTATTTGTATTTGTATTTGTATTCGAGTTTGTATGCTTTGCAGTGGGGTGGTTGGGTGGATAAGCCTGTTTTGCATTAAATGCAGCTAATATAGGTGATTGAAACTGACTTGCAGGGGCAGAACATGGCTGTGATGATGAATTGGTAAGTATTTGTTCGAAATAAGTATTCGTAAAAAACACGTTATTTGTGCCTTTCCGAATACCGTATTCGGGTTCGGCTCCACCCCTACTTGCCACTAGTTCATTCAAAGGATATCTTTGAAAACACAATCTTCCCTAAGATTAGAGTTTACTGCTGTTTGTTTACTGCTGTCGGCACTGTAATCCCAGTAATGTTCCACTGTTAATAAAGACTAATGACTTGAAAGTTTTCAGCCATGTTTTTAACATAATAGATCTATACAGACTGCATTTATATCACTATATAGGCAAATTAGTTGTTTGTGACTCGTTTGATCCAAAACAGTATCAGTATAGGAACAAATGAAGTCATGTCATTTTAATATATGATTCATATGTTTTTGACTATAGAAACTTGTATGAAGCGTTATAAATTAATACATAAAAAGTATATTTTTTTTATACTGTAATGGCAGTTTGCATTGCCAGACATATACGAATCTTATTACAAAAAACATCAAAAAGCATAGTTTACATGACATTAACATACAAAAAACCTATATATAATTGTGTATATTCATATATAAAAGGTATTTGTTTTTTATACTGATAGGTCATTTTAATAGACTGACATACAACAGTCTTATAAAAAAACATATAAAGAAAGCATAGTTTCCCTTTAAATGCACTTCACACACAAATCCCATATATAATATCTAATATTTAATTAAAAATAGCACATGTCTTTCTGATACATGTAATTAAAAAGTACAAACATTGTATTGAACATATATGGAAAACAAAATTTGCCATGCGCATTCCTTATAAACAATATATGTAATGTTTACTTGATTCATACGTAATTCTTTTAATTATGTTGTATGAGAAAAATTAGAAAGTGGCCACTTTCATGAGTAAATCATAGTATGAGACATATAAGTCTTATAAGACATACAATACATATAAAACATAAACATTTACTATTAGAGGCTATGGGAAATTCTTATACGTTTCACCCATACCGGACCAAGCAACTGCACCCGAGCCACAGGTAAGTGTCACCGCGGATTGATAGTATTTCCAGTTGCCTACGAGTATGGTGAAGTCAGCTGGAAACTGGCTCCACTAGTTAGCTCCACTTCGGTCCGCTATGCAATGGCGTTTGAAGTGGGTTTAATGTTAATAATATCACGATGGAGCTTGGTTGTCACAGTAAAAAGTCTGGAAACATGGGCAGACTGGAGACAGAGACTGTGCGAACAGTGTCCAAGAGTTTTGAGACTGTGCCGGAGACAAAACCCAACTTTCGCTAGCTCTTGGCCATTAGGTAGTAACTGTAACAACACATACGAAAAAAACTAACATTATTCAGACACACTACCCATTCTGAAGCGTCCTGCTGCAGCCACAGAGTCTGTACTTCTTCAGGAGCCTCTCCTTCTGGGTCAAACTGGTATGGTGGAAGGGGAAAAAAAAAAATAATGGCCATAGCGATATCTATATATATCTATATATATCTATATCTCTATATCTCTATCTATCTATCTATCTATATATATATATATATATATATATATATATATATATATCTATATCTATATATATATATATATATATATATAAAAAAATGTCCTTCTCACCCTGGTAGGGTGGTATCTGTGTCATCCTCAAGCTCGGGTCCTCTACCAGAGGCCTGGGAGTTTGAGGGTTCTGCGCAGTATCTTGGCTGTTCCTAGGACTGCGCTCCTCTGGACTGAGGCTTCAGATGTTGTTCCTGGGATCTGTTGGGGCCACTCTCCCAGTTTGGTGTGCCCCCACTACCACGGGGACCACACTATCCTTGACCTTCCACATCCGTTCCAGCTGCTCTTTCAACCCTTGGTACTTCTCAAGTTTCTCGTATGATGCTCAATGATGATCATTACTGTGGGACTCTACTGCACTCGGTAATCGACTCACAGGGCTTCCCCACAACAAGGAAGGCTTCTCCGGTGGTGAGTTTCGTTTATATTTTCCGACAAATACGGCAACTATATCAAATGTTTGATGCTTCAAAATTAGTGCTGGAACCCTTTTTCTAATGTTGCTGAAGTTTGGTGCTGTTCTGAGCATTATTTGTGGCTTTTTGATGGCGGTTTTATATTTGGACCCATTTACTGTAATGTATTGTTGTCGTGCGGTTGTTTCTGAGGATGCTAAAACTACTTTAGCTAGCTGTCTGCAAACTTTATCTCTCGAGAGGGAGTCTTACACAGTTTCACGGTGTGTTAGACCATGGATTAACCTTACACCGGAATATCCCTTTTAAGTGCCTTTTTGGATGTTAATTAGAAACGAATGGGCACTGGATCCGGTGATTTCGCTTTGAAAATGACAGCCTCTTCTTCCAGAGATAACAACACCAGGAGACCAGCATCTGGTGTTCTGTCTTCTCTTTAGCCAAAGTATAATTTACAATGTTGTTGTCTAAACTGTTGCCTTCTCATTCCACAGCAGAAGTCAGCAAGATCTGACTTCAGCTTACTCCTGGACAAGTATCAAACTGGAATTTCATCTTTTCAGAAACAACATATTTGTAAGCACTATAAAAAGTTCTCAAGTTTCCCATTATTCTAGCACAAATTTGAGCCAAGAATTATCTGAATTAATGTGTATGAATGTTTTGATTGAGCCACAGTGCCACCTTTTCCAGTATAGTTCCAGTATAGTTGGAAGAAAAGCTTCTGAAACGGACTGACTTTACATTTATGCTTATAAATATAATCATCTACCTCTGACATATATTTTGGTATTAAGAATTAAGCTAGCACTATACGAAATATGTTTGAGTCACCACTGCTGCTTCTGCATATGTCTGTGTGAGTGTTGGATATATTCTAACGAGTAATGTTCCTTGCCTATTTAGTGATTTCGGTTATGTTCTGTTAAACCATGTAAACCAATGTTTATGTAAGGCCATGGTGGGTTATGTGAACAGTGAATCGCAATCTTAAAACCTTTCAAAATTATTGGAATAGTTTAATCTGGTAATAAGTCCACGAGATAAGATGTGATATCGCCGGAGGAAGTGACGCGGTCAGCCCGCCCGTCGGGTCCGCCTTCAGTCTAAAATATAAAACAGCAGACTCGGCTCTCGCTCACTCTTAGTCTTACTCTTATCTTATTTACTCTTACCGTGTAGCTCTCTTCTTTTTGCATTCTTAAACTCTCTTACGCATTTACTTTTAACTTTTGATTTCCGTACTTTATTTCTTCGTTTTTGCGACAAGCTCCGAGACTTGCAATCTCCGAAGATTTGAAACACTGAATTTTTCTTCGAAGTGATAATTCATGTTCGGAAGTATTCTCTCTCTGAGCACTTTTATTTTGAAAGCACGCACAAGAATGAAACGTATTTCTTTTTGTTTTATATTTTGCTTAGTATCGTTGCCGACTCAGAAGAAGCTAATTTTTATTCTTGTGTTTAGTGACGAAGGAAGACTCACCCAGCCAGCGTTTCATCCTCTAGTTATTTTAGACAAGAAGTCAAATCAGTTCATAGTCGAAGCTGAATAATTACCGCTCTAAACGAACTCTGATTAGACACCGATCATTACTCAGAAGACGGTGCAGTAGTTAACTGCTCAAGAAGCCATGCTAACGTGCCCAGCTGAACAGAGATATCATCATCCAGCCACAACTAGTCGCCCCCGGCACACTCAAGTGGAAACCCAGCTGGGTCTTGTGGAATGAACCTTGCCATCTTCAACATCATCCTCCGGCTGTTCGACCGCTACTGCACTCGCAGCCAAGTCGAGACCAAAGCCAGCAGAACCGGATCCGTGGACCTCTCCATCTACAAACAAGTAGGCTGAAAACTTCTGCACACAGTTCGAGTCATAAAGATCAGAGTTGGCGTTGATAAAGCTTCGACTTCCATTTTATAAGCTGAAAGGGAATTTCCATTAGGGCCCTCACTGCATGAAAAGTGGGATTTTCGTCAGTATGCGGCACTGTAGATTGACATGGAATTTCAGGTTTGCGGCTGCAAGCGGCAATTTGCAGGCAACACTGAAAACTGACGTAAATTGTCGGAAATTGACGTGGGCCTTGCTTGGCAGTTGTCCCCCAATGACCCCCCTCCCCTTGATTCTAGGGGAGGCTTTAACATGTAAATGAAAATGCTGTGGGCTATACAAATGCAAATCAGGGTAGCAGGGGGAGTTTTACCCCAGGTGACCTTTTTCTAAAAGGTGTTAACTTCATTTTAAGAAAATCTCTGGTATAAATAGATGAGGCTCAGTATAGCCTAATTATAGACCCTTATATTTCAGCTTGAATGGATTTATTTAATGAAAGTATGCTAGATTAATTACTGTGTATGTCATTAGCAATGGCCAATGTTATGTAAAAAAGAGTATTTATTCTTTCTCTCTCTCTCTCTCTCTCTCCTGGGAACAAGTTAAAGATAAAACGCCAGTTGTTAAGAAGTTAAAATTTGCATTAAATATTTTGAGATAACCAAGATATTAAAATGTAAAAAAAAAAAAAGTATTTCTATAATTTCATGGGTTCTGAATGTTTTAAAAGCAGTTGAAAAGCAATTCTTATTGCGTGTGAGAGTTCATGACCTGTAAGAGTTTATACACTTCCGGGTTGACCGGAGCGTGAGTAACGAGGAAGGAGGAGCAGAGAGTTAATGGCGTCGAGCAGCTGACAGTGGACTGTGTGTGTCGTCAGTGTCGTGTTTTATCACCAACGGACTGTGAACTGTTGTCGGACGACGTGCTGTGAGTGTATGAGTTGGACTGTCCATCGCAGTCGAAGTGTTTGTGTTTTAATGGACACGAAGCAAGATCTGCTTAGCTAGGTAGCAGGAGCTAAGCTAGCTAGCAGGAGCTAAGCTAGCTAGCAGGCGCTAAGCTAGCTAGCAGGAGCTAGGCTAGCGGCCCGGCCATTGTCGAGAGGACGTCTGCGCGGACGGGAGAAGCTTTGCCGGGTCACCACGAAGAATGTCGCCGACGGACGGAGCTTCGCTGCCGCAGAGGGACACGGAGGATTATCGCTGCGAGCATTTTGTTTTCACAGACTAACCTCGCCTCATAACAAGGCCTCGACCTCCTGTTAGCTCGGAGCCACGTCTGCAAGTCCATATTTACACGATGCCGATAATGACGCCATTGTGTGTAAGTAACTGTTACTGTTTTCTCCCTCGCTTCATTTTAGTGTGACTTACGTTTCTTTATTCATACCACTCTTTTTAATTGTTTTCCAGCTGTCTGTGAGACATTACGAGACAGTACGCAGGACAACAAACAACCAGATCTTGCATCGCAGGCTGACGCTGTGAGGAGTTCAGCTCGGAGTCGATTGAGGACAAAGAGGGTAAGATGTATTAGATTAGATCCGCTTTGGTCAATGTGACTATTATTCTATTAAATAATAGATGTGTTGTATCCATACGCAGTGCATCGCACAGTACTGATCGTCTTTGTTGATTGTTTTTACAGCTGCTGGAAGCGACACAGTGTGCTAGCTGAGGATGAGGTGGACCTTTGGAAGTGCGCCGCCATGGACCTGATGTCTGAGGAGGAAGACGGCACAAGATGGCGGGTGTCTGGATGAATTGTGCGACCTCCGTCCTTTCGCAGCCGGGAGCTCACCGAGCTCTGTGCCACACTGCAGTCACATGAGAGGCGATTCCGAAACAGGGCAGCGCACCACAGACGTCTGCAAAAACAGACACTTCGCGGTGCTGTAGGATTTTGGGCCTCTTGTGAGCTTCCCGTTTGATGTGTGGGCAGATTATGCTTTGTACATGCTGTGTGTTTGTGTTTGTGCTAATAAAACTCTTTGAATAAACAACTCCTTCCTGGCAAATGTTCCTTTCCTCAGTAAATTCATTCATGTCATTGATGATATCATAAATATAAATGAATGAATAAATCATATAAAGATAAATATATAAACATAATATATTCCCACCGGGGTTCACATTTATAATGACCCAGGGTGACCAATCACGAGTGATTTTGCTTGTTTTTGAGTAGTGGTTTCATCCAATACCGAGTGAGGATATTCAAGCCAGGCCACACATTCTCTGGCCAGGCGTGGTTTCGCTGCTATTCATATGCAAATTAGAGCCGTTTGCACCTCCGGGCGCTCCACTGACGTCATGGTTCGTTTCCGACAATTTTCGGCACAGACAAACGCCACGTTCACAGCCTGTAAATTGTCGTTAACTGCCGAAAATTAGGGAGATTTCCAGGCGTTTACGGGGACGAAAATCCCACTTGTCATGCAGTGCCTGTTAGTGTAAAATTTATTCTCGTAATATTTTAAACTAACTACCTGTCCGCAAACACACCATCGTCACAAACTCACCTAATCTCCATAATTTCACCTTAACCGTCTCCATATTTTCTGTTATTTGTTGTCATCTGTTTGAATTATTACTTCATATTATTTACTCTGCCTTATTAAGTTAATAAAAATATATAACCGTATGTCCTTGTCTGTGCAAGTTTAATTTGATGTGGGAAATCGATGGACCCTGGCAAAGAAGTCACTACTTTAGAAATTGAGACATAGAACATAGATTTTGAAACTGAATAAATTGGATAAATTGATACTCTATCTGTCCAAGCCAACTTGTGTAGTTAGATGTTTGAAATAATTTCCTCACGCCTATTCCAGTAAATCAAACAACGGAGCTGGTGCCCCATTTATGAGCGTGTTATTAATTGCCAGTGCTTAATTACCTATATATGCCAAAGAAGGGTATCCTACAATGAGGACAAACTAGGTCCAAGTAGCAGTGCTGGGCCTCCCGCTGTCTCAGTGGTGTTGCTTATTTCAGCTAGCTAAGCTAAGTTAGCTAAGATAAGCTTTAAAAAAAACCATACAGAAAACGTACAATCAGCTAGCGTTAGGACTACGTAAATCTGATATTTTTTTAAATAAACCACATACCTTTTTATGTCGCCTCTCTAAAAGTTTTACTCCACTTTTGTCAGGTGATATGTACAGACTTGTCCATACAGTATAATAGGTCCAGGTTGGGAAGTCAGGACATCCTAGCAGCCTAGCGCTTTTCTGTTGTGTGGACGAATCTGTTGTGTTGACTCAATATGCAGCATTTCTCTATTGCATGTGTTTTGGGGATTTGTGTCGTTTTGGTTTTGCATCTTTTCTGTATTTGCAGCATTTTGTTGTTGCATGTGTTTTGTGTGTTTGTGTGTCTTTGGTTCTGCATTGTTTCCTTGTTTGCAGCATTTTTCTGTTGCAGCATTTTGTTGTTGCATGTGTTTTGTGTGTCTCTGGTTCTGCATCGTTTATGTATTTGCAGCGTTTGGCCGTTGCTACACGTTTGCCCTTGTCGGCCACAGTAATTATGTGAAAATATTTCACTATAATGTGTAAGAGGATTTCACTTGGTTATATGAGAGCATTTCAGTATGGTGTGTGAGAGGAATTTAGTATGGTGTGTGAGAGGATTTCAGTATTCAGGGTTCGTACGGGTGCTTGGGATCAGACTGGATAATTAATTTCTGAAGTTTTTGCTATTATAAAATATAATTTTAGATGTTTACAGCATGATACAATGTACATAACTGTGATAAAAAGTGAAGAAAAAGAATCACAAGTATATATATTCCCTTACATACGTATTTCACCCCAGCAATAAGGTGCTGGAAAATCTTAAAAATGACCCTTAAAAGTGCTTGAAAAGTGCTTGAATTTGACCTTGAAAAAAGTGTACGAACCCTGAGTATTGTGTGTGAGAGGATTTCAGTATTGAATGTAAGAGGATTTCAGTTAAAACGTGTTTCAAAAAGTGTTTCAGTAAAACCAGTAGGGTTTTGGTTCAACCAAAATGCGCAATTCACAGCACGATTTACATGTTGATTGTCAGCCACGTTGTTCACGACACTAATGTGTGCCCAACAGCCTGCAAGTAGCCTAACCGAGGCAGCAGCATTACTTCACACTGTACTGGCGTCAGCGGAGACCATCAGAACCTTGTCAAATGCGACAACAGTCGGGCAGCAACCGACCATTGCAACTCCAAGCCGTGACACGCTGGACAGTCACATAGTGTTGGTTTTCCCCTCTGGACAGCGCAGCATTGTAGGAACACAAGCCCTTTCGTCTCTGCATCTTAAAGAGGTCCTGTTCTGCCATGATTACCTTTGACCCAAATTGGCTCCTTCTTCCAGCATATGGGCCTGAGAGCCCCTGTCACCTCTTGACCTGGCAAGAAGAAGAGAAACAGTCTCTGCATCTCACAGATTCCTCATTTCTGTCATTAATTATCAAGTTGACTGTTTTCTCTAAAGGCGCCTGTTTGTCTCAAGATTTCTTTACTAAGTAAGAAGAGACAATGTTTTTCTTGCTATCAACACGTCACTGGAGACATCTTTTAATAATTTTCTACCAATAATAACATCTGGTCTCCCCCCCCCCCCCCCCCCCCAAAAGAAGATGAACTCCTTTTCCTCAGGTCAAACGAGGTCAAGCACGATAGTCTTCTCTCTCCACATCAGAAGAAATGAGAACTGTTTCTTTCACAGATGTTGTGATTTAATGTGCCTTACCGATCTACATCTCTCTCCCTCTGAAACATTCTCTAGTGGGGGAAGGCTAGGTGGGAAACCTAATCTGTGTGTTCTTCAACCTCACGTGTCAAACCGCTATTTATGATCGTTTTTTATATGTCTGTGACATTCCAATCCCACAGCAGTCTCTATCCTCCATCCAAATTCCAATAAGTTTTGAATAATCAATAAACAAGGATCTCACCTTCTTAATTTCAATAAATTAAGGAATATGAAATAAAATCCTTAAAACTGATGCTTTCCAAATTGCTCTGTTATTGTTAAGCCAAAATGAAGTTTTATCGCTTAATGAGTTTGAGGCCCGGGTAAAACCCCAGCCCCTCCCTTTCTGTGAGCCTGAAGATCCCTTTGTGATTAATACTTGTGTTATTTACCAGTAAAATGTCTCTGACATGTTTTGTTAAGATAGGACAAGAAGGAACATGTATAAGTCATTGGTTCTACTGTATATTCAAGTGTTTTATGCCTTACTCATGTTTTAATTATTTTTTAGTGATAAGTGATCATAATCATGTTGCATCTTTTCACATAGACAAAATTCCACTTTTAAGCATGGTGAAGTTTTTGGGAAGGTAAAACACGATTTTGAAGCATTTAAAACAATAGTTTAGTTAAATTAAAGTTTTGTGAGTCTAAACTCAGATCACAGAAGGAGTGACACTGTCAGCCGGCCCCCACCCCTTTTGGTCCGTCTGCTCCAGGTCATAAAAACACAGAGACGTGCTCTCTCCTCACTTCTCTGTACTTCTCTGTTTCTACTTCTCACTTCTGTCTCTCACTTCATTCTTCATCTTTTTGCTCCTCTCTTCTCTTCTTTTCTTCCATTCTTATTTTATTTTTAAAGTAATCTTTACTTTTATTTTTGCAAAAAGCTCTAAGAAAAGCAAATTGAATCACCACTTTAAGTGCTTTACTTTTATCCAGGTTTTTAACAGAACAAAGTTCTTTTATTTTTGATTTTCAGTATATCATTAAAGTATCACCGCCTGATCCAGAAGAAGTTGAATTAGTTTAAGAATCAGAACTTAAGAACCACCACTTGAAACAACAAAGAAAAAGTCTTTTTCAAGACTATCCTCATTTGATGAAGAACGTTGCAGTAATTGTCTGCTTCAGAAGGCGAGTAGTCTCCAACTAAAAAGAGACCTTGTGTGCTCCCAACCGAGACCTACTATGCCCCCAGCGCTCCCAATGCGGAAACCCCACTGGGCCTTGGACCGAGAGTGCTTCAACAGAGTACTGGCCTTCATTCTGGCTATTGGACCGACGCGCCGAGCCGTAGTCCAACCCAGAACTCTCGAGGAAACCAAACTTTAGGACCTCCTGACTCCCAGACAAAACAGGCTGAACGTCTTCATACAGCTGGATCCACACATGTGAGAACGAGTTGGTGTCTAAAGTTCTGACTTCTGTCTAGGTTCTGACTTCTATCTTATGAACTTAAGAGAATTGAGATTACGGTCTCGTTAGTATTAAAATTACTCCCGTGATATTTAATATATAAAAACCCGACCATCTGCTGACGGCCATAACTTTATTATTTATTACAATCTTTAACTTTGCTGTTATCTGTTGTTGTTCGTCTAAAATTGTCATTTCATTTATTTTACCCTGAATTATTTAGATATATAATATATATAATATAGATTTCGAAACTGAATAAATTGATTTGAAATTAAATAAACTGTTCAAGCCAAACCCTAGTTCTTATTAGGGTTCTAAGTATGGGGTTCCCTTTTTGCCAAAAATATGTCGCCATGCGTACTGTCTATGTCTACTGGACATGTGACAAAACATTTGTCTATGTCTATTAAACGATAAACTGTCCTTGTGTCCTTTGACTTTGTCATTACATTGTGTCGTGATGCTGTGTCATTGGACAAAGTGTTATGATGTGTGTTATGATGTGTTGTTTGACAGTGTCATAATGATGTGTGTTATGTTGTGTTGTCTCGATGTGTATTTTGGTAATGTCGTGGTAACGTGTTGTTTGACAGTGTCTTTATGTCGTTACTCCGTGTCGTCTTGACGTGACGTTTGACAACATCGTTGCTATGCATCATCTGACAATGTCGTTATGCCTGGCTACTGCGGTGGCACCGGGCGCACCGTTCCCGGCTTACCCTTTGCGGTCGGTGGAGAAATCAGGATTTGCACATTTATTTCACCCATAGGAGTGGCGAGGGATAGAGTCAGTACACACACACAGGCTGTCAGGCGCTCTCTCAGTCTCCAGTGCAAAAGCATCCCAAGTTTTTGCCAGGCAGGTAGCGCTACGTCACTATTACATTGTTGTGTACCATTAATTAAAGTCACCCCGCTACAACAGGTGACACGGAACCATGAAAATACTTAATTCGATTTAACACTGGTTTTACAAAAATATGAACATAGAGAACATGGAGAATATTACACATAGATTTTGAGAATATTCACAAAAATAAAAGATTTAAAATAAAATAGATGATAATGTGTAACACATTGACACAGCTACACAGTAAAGATTAGTCAGAGTGATCAGAATGTATTTATTTGAATGTTACAATATAGTAATGCAGTAAAATAATAATCAAGGGGCATAATTGTTAATCACTGCTTTCACACAAAATTACACTTGAAACACAGGGCCGACTGTCACCAATGTTCACTGAACTTCAAAGTTGACTGAGCATCTAAATGTAGTTGGGTTTAAAGATACCATTTCATTCCAAAGTAATCTGAACTGTCATCTTCTTTTGTATAATGTTCTTTTGTATAACTAGGAAGTAAGCAATGATCTCGCACATGGTGAAAAATCTTCTAAAAATACTGTATGTTTTTATTTCCACCAACAGTCAGACGCATTATTTTTCCATGTCTCTCTTGGGTTCCTCCTCACGGACTCAAGGACAAACTGAACTAGCGTGGACCAAGGATGGCGCTCACACCAAGTAGTGACGTCACAGTTACCCACAGCCACCCTGTGGTGAACAAACAAACCGTTAACATCAGTGTTTAAGAACAAACACTGAACTATCATCTTCTTTTGTATAATGTTCCTTTGTATGACTAGGAAGTAAGCAACGATCTCACACGTGGTGAAAAATCTTCCAAAAATACTGTATGTTTTTATTTCCACCAACAGTCAGATGCATAATTTTTCCATGTCTCTCTTGGGTTCCTCCTCACGGACTCAAGGACAAACTGAACTAGCGTGGCCCAAGGATGGCGCTCACACCAAGTAGTGACGTCACAGTTACCCACAGCCACCCTGTGGTGAACAAACAAACCGTTAACATCAGTGTTTAAGAACAAATGACACATTTCCAAATGGAGTTTCATGATCAATTGACGCCATCTGTAACAAAAGACAGGAAAGTACGTAGAAACAAGGGTAGCACACATCACAGGACCCATCAGTCTTGTGGTCACAGTCAACTTGGCCCTGAACAGACACTTCACAGCAGAACCTGTAGTGGGAAAAAACTAAATAGCAAAATCAGTCTCCAAAACACATGTACCATACGTACATGTGTAACCAGTGTAGTGTAACAGGTTGGATTTGACAATTCCACTTTCAAAGTAAAAGCCTATAATTGTTAGATTAACACATTTCAACATTCAATGCACATGCACCAAGTATCAGCGACCCAATTACTGCTGAAATTACTGCACAGCTACAGCTGAAAAATAATGACACATATATCAAGTACAGGGCATTACCCTGTGGCTGACCATTTAGGCGTGGTGGTATGGTACTGTATACATTACCGTGTGTGTCGAACCTGCAGGAGATGTGCTGCCCCTCACAGGTAATATCTACCAGATGTAGCGAGGACATATTCAAAATCTTTATCTCCTAGAGCTTTGCTTTCGTGTGGCTCCTCGAGATTTGCTGTAAACAATGATGCACCTTTGAATCACAGATTTTTTGCAACCAACACAGATGGAAAAACTGTTAAACAATATTCTTACAGCAACTGACACTTGCTCCTGCCAGCACTTGATGTCTCTTGATGGAGACATTAGGCTCTCTGGTGTCCACTCTTGCAGTTGGTGATCTTTCTCAGTGGCTGAGTCGCTACACATTCTGTGCAGAGGCAGACAGAGTGATAAACTGACACAAAGACATCTCTGTGTGTAATGACATGACAGTATTAGACTCCAACATTGTGACCACAGATACAAGCAATGGTTCATTTTGTGCGGGGAGACTGATGTGAGAAAAGTTTAGTGCTACGGATGCTTCCTGTTGCATATCAATGTGATTACAAAAGCAAGCACCGGGTAGATGTCAACAATGAAGCCAGCAATGCTGATCGTGGATGCAGGATCATCGTTCACCATCGGAGGTCACCTGAGTATTGCTCATTATTTGATAGGGATATGCAAAGAAACAGGCATATCTGTGAAATAAACAGTATCTGCCATGTTACACATGCGCAATGATGATACTGTCCACATGGGTGCCAAATGATTTTATGCAAATCGAACAGAAACACAGTCTCCGATGAGTATCAGCTCTCTTTGCCGTTAAGTGTCTTATGTTTTATGACACAGCTAACTCGCTGCTACACCAGGATTACAGCCAAAAATTACACAGTAACAAACAACGCAACTACAACTGCCCAAAAACAAAATTATTAATACACAAAAAACACATAATAAGGCTACTCACTAACAAATGACTTACTGTATATGAGCTAATAATAATAATAATAATAATAATAATACATTTAATTCATATAGCACCTTTCAGGGTACCCAAGGACACTTAACAAAGAGGAACAAACAAATCAAAGAATAAATGGAGCGCCTGTCAGTCCGCACGGAGGGAAAAGCAGCACAGTCCGAATAAACAAACTTACGTCTGGAGGCTCCATGCACACAGCGGGGGCAAAGTAGGATACCGAGGGATCCAATCCCAGTGATGGAGCCTGGGGTGAAGTGACAGCAGAGGTCAAGAAGCTGCTGCGCTGAACACCTGAAGACCCTGCCAGCAATGGCAGAGCAGCGACCATCCTACATCGCCGGGGGCTGGGAGAGACCACAGCAGCAGAGCATAACGACAAATGAGCCAGGCGGTGAATAACCCTGAGGTTGTGGTGGAGGGAGGACCAACGTTGCAATGATGGACAGCCCACAGAGCACCGAGCAAGACAGTTTGACAGTTAGCGTTGCTAGGCTAACAGCTGATCGGGGAGGCTAACAGCTGATCAGCGGGGCTAACAGCAGATCAGCAGAGAAAGGTGAGTCCATGGAGCCAATCAGGGACATGCACATGATTATAGAGGGGCAGGGGCTCAAAGTCAGAAAAGGGCAGTATGTGCCCAAATTTTTTTTCGGGCGTTAATAACATTATATGTAGATTAATTAATGTAAAATTATAAACAAAGTACTTATAGAAAACTAACTACTTAGCTGTGTATCCTGTGTAGCTGTGAGTGATACCCAATTGCCATTTCTTTTGTGTCAATAAATTATTGTCAACATGATTTTATTCACATTTTAATAATACTGAGGTTTGGAAGACATGCAATTCAGCTGCAATTCTTAAAAAGCAATACAACACTGGTTATTATTAGGCTATTTATCAGAGGGCAAGTGCAAACTAGAAAAACATGCTACACATCTAAAAAGTGACTACTGTGACTGTTAGTAGGAACAGCAATGTTTACAACAGCAAAGTCACAGTAAACTCAATAATTGGAAGAAGTTTAAAATCGGAGGCAAAATAAACAGCCGACACAGACAGCTGTAATATTTGATTATTCTTATCTCTCATTAACAAGCAGTTAGCTTAACAAGCACAAATGGGCACTTTTCTGAAATATGACTCAATGCGACTTGTTATCCCCCACAAGGAAGTTATGTTAATTGATTTATAACTCACAAAGGTTCAAGTCGCCCCACTGTCACGTCTCATCTATGTGTGTGGTGGAGTTCTGATGAGGCAGCGGTTTCTCTCTCTCTCTCACTCTCTCTCAGAGACTGAGCGGAGCTGCAGCGGACAGAGAAGTGGCTTTATAGGCTTAACATACTCACAACAGCATATTATGTGCGAAATGCGTACGGTAGATAACCGTGGTGTTTTTATACCATTGTTTATTTCACATCCCTATGCACAACAGGATTTTTTTTATTCATTAAAAAAACACACAACAAGGGCACTTTATAATACAAGGCAAAAAGGTCAGGGGCTCAAGCACCCCTTGGGATTTATGTTTGCACGTGCCTGGAACCAACTGTTCAGGTGTGCAGCTTTCAAAGTTAGTAGCACAGCCCCAGAGCATGTAGGAAATACTTGGCTTTCTTTTTCCAACAGAAAAAAAGCACATTTGCACTAAACACTATTTTACACATTATATGACTATAACAGTAACAAAGATCTGATCAAGCAAACATAAAAAAAAAAAAACAGATATAACTAAACAGTAATGTTGATAATGTGGAAAAGTCTTTAAGAAAAATGTTATGGGAGTATGACTTAAAGATCAAGATTCAAGATTCAAAGATGTATTTGTCACATTCATTGTACTAGTACAGCAGCAGGGAAATAGAATTGCAACCACTCCGTTAGCTGTGCCAAAATAGTGCAACCAAAAATTAAATAAAAACAATATGAGAGATATAAAAATGAGAACGACAATAACATAACAGACCTAAATTAAATAGAAAATATATATATATATATATATGTATATGTATATATATATGTATATATATATATATATATATATATATATATATATATATATATATATATATATATACATACACACACATGTATACACATGTACACACACACACACGTGTATATATATATATATATATATATATATATATATATATATATATACACGTGTGTGTGTGTGTACATGTGTATACATGTGTGTGTATGTATATGTATATATATATATATATATATATATGTTGTACCTGGAATCTGCTGAAGCCACTCACCCAGTTTGGGTGACAGCCCCAAATGCTTCTACTCCCACTGGCATGACTGTTGCCTTTACTTTCCACATTGTTTGTAGCTCCTCTTTCAGCCCTTGGTATTTTTCAAGCTTCTCGTGTTCCTTCTTCTTGATGTTGCTGTTGCTTGGGATTGCTACATCTATCACCACTTGCCTTCTTCTGTTGTTTGTCGACCACCACGATGTCTGGTTGGTTAGCCATCACTGTTGGTCTGTCTGGATCTGGAAGTTCCACGGGATCTTAGCTCAGTCATTCTCAACCACCTTAGGTTGTGCCTTCCACTCTGACCTTGGGACTTCCAGCCCATAATACTCAGTGCAGATATTTCTGTACACTATGCAGCCACTTGGTTATGACGTTCCAAGTACGCTGTTCCTGCCTACATCTTACACCCTGCTGTTATGTTCTGAACTGTCTCAAGTGTCTTTGCACAGCCTGCACCTGGGGTCCTGTCTTCTGTAGACCCCTGCCTCTATTGATCTTGTACTCAGTGTCTGGTCGTGTGCTGCCATGATTAGTGGTAGGATTTCTTGATATCAGCCATTTCTTCTATATCTGTCAGTGATACATGCCATGCAGGGGCTTGTCCCTCCATGATGGTTCATCGTCCTCCTCCTCCTCCCCCTCATTATTGGGTTTCTGCTGCCTGAGGTATTCCCTTGGCAGTTATTCTTTGGGGGCCATATTCCTAATGTACTCCTGGATCTTTGTTGTTTCATATTTGACAGTGGAATCTTTCCCAGGCTCTCTGATTAGGATTATAATTGCTTCCTTCCAATTTACAGGGACTTGTCCCTCCTTTAACACTTTATTCAACAATGCTAGCAACTTACTTAAACCTCTTTCACTCGGGTGTCTAATCATTAAATCTTCTATCTTTCCTGGTGCACGCCTTCCTGTTTTGGCTAATGCCCTCTTCAATTCTCCAGTAGTAAATGGGATATGTAATTAATTCCCACTATTATCCTTTCTCCTTAGCACATCCATATTTCCAGCTTTAGTTTTTTCCCTACCTAGCTTTTACCTTTTAGGTCAGATTGTTGGAGCTGTGTTGGACACAAAGGTATTTCTAAAGCAGAACGAACTGTGAACTGTAATATATATGTCTGCATGCATACAATATTTGCATAATATATATGTTAAGATTCCTGTGCAAAATACCTATGTATGTTTGTACATGTATACCTTTTTAATTGTTTGGAATATGTGAGAAAGCGGTATCCAAATAAAATATATTATTATGAATATTTATATTATTATGGTGTATTATCTGGTGGTTGACCACTTAGCAAGCCACACTTTATTCAATGTGCAATAAGTTTAAAAATGTGTCAGCAATCATGCTAAATGTCTTGTTTAGCATGAGCTGTTTAGCCCCTGCCTCAGTACACATAATGCCACCTGCTGGCATATCATTTCGGCCTACAAGCCCAAAGTCATAAGTGCTGTTTAGCCCCTGCCTCAGTACACATAATGCCACCTGCTGGCATATCATTTCGGCCTACAAGCCCAAAGTAATAAGTAAGAACAATTGCAAGCAGCTCAGCAGACTTCCGGGACTGAGGAAGAGGACCACCACGTTTCCCGCCTCCCCACTCACCCCCCGCCGCTGTTTTTCAGGCACATTTGACTCATAATAATATATCAGTCAGGTGGATGGGGGCTGGTGAAGACATAACCTAACCAAACCATAACCCCAATCACTGAATTACTAGATTTTTGGGGGTTTTGTTTTTTGCTTTTTAAAGCTGCTGTTTATGTGTAACAGTAGGTGTCACTGTTCACCCATTTGTTGCTGCTACATTATTAAATTATGTACATATAATAATGCATTCAAACAAGACTGTAAAATCACCAATGTTTTCAAAGATAATGATTTCATCCTAGCCCCTATAGAGCTTTGATTGATTTGACTTCAAAATCTACATGAATTTGTCTGAATTTAACCACTACAAACCTTTGTTGAAGAAATATTGATATCAGACAGTAGGCAATGTACAGGTATGGAGGGCAGCGACAGACCATGCATGTGAGTATAACATTTCATTGATGTTCTCTATATGTAGTCATTTTAAAACTGTAGTGTGTAAGGTCTTAATGTAGGCTATAATTATGTACAATGTTCTATTTACGCTTATTGTTGTAAAGGTTTTAATTGCTTAAAGACTGGCTGTTCATACATATCAAATATAATGCTAGAGTCATTTGATGTTTAAATACAAGGTCGATATACTGAAAATGTCCCTCTTACTGTAAGTAGCGCATGTTTTTTCAGAGGAAGCTACGGCAAAAGTTAATGTAAAAGCAATCTATTTTATCTTTGGCCTTTTACCGCTGGTCTTTGCTCTGGTCTCCAAAGTGGCGGTTAAGCCTCTGAATACCAAATTCCAAATGCTAAATCCTGCGTTTGGCAGAGGGTGGGTGTTAATTTCATTTATTTTGCTTATGTTACTAGAATTGATCGATTTACAACCACTGCAATACCAAACATTAAGTTACTTGATATTATTTTATAGTGAATAGAATTTTTGTTGGGAGCTGTTGCAGTATTGCCATCTTAAAAATGCATAACTCCTGAAATGGTTGAATATATATTCTGAGTATAATACTATTTATTTTGTGCCCCAATGATACACAGAGGAATGGCTTACAGTGATGCATTATGCCAAACTCTCCTGTGATCTCCCAGGCATTCTTACCCATTGTTTTTGTAATATCTTCAAAGGTCTGAAGAAATACAAGAATTACTTTGGCACATGCAGAGGACAACCTCCCTCCTTGCCCAAACATGCTTCAACACCTCATCCTCCTCTGCTCCACCATCCTCATCCTCCTCTGCACCACCCTCTTCATCCTTCTCTGTGCTGTCTCCCCACCAGTCATCTACCTCTCTGCCTCTATTCCCCTATTTGGCATCATTATCTTCAGCAACACCCTCTCTGCTGCCATCTGTGTGGACCTCATGTGAGAGGCAGTTAGACCCACAGCCTTGCATTCAGGCTAACCTTGCGCGTCTCTTTGGGCCCTATGGGGTAAGTTCTGGAGGGTGGAAAGGGTCCCGCAAAAGGGAGCGTCAGGTCCTCTGGACCCATACCTTTGTGTGCGTCCCTGAGCCAGGTGCTGAGGCAGTTCCTAATACCCAAGAGGATATTTGTCTGAATTTAGCGAATCTTAGCGATGTGCTGCACACCACCTTCCCACCACTTCGTGGAGCTGGTGGTTATGTTCTTGCCAAAAGCGACCGCAGCAAAAAATTTAATGGAATCCCCATTCCACCATCGGGATATTCCATCGAATACCTGCTGCGCCACATAGACATCAAGAGGGCCCCGCTGTACATAATCCCACTACAGCGATCACTCCCCCTGCACCCGCCCTGACATCATGGCAATGTGCACTATAGCATAGCTACACAGTGTAAGACTTTCAGTAGGTAGATAGATATAAGCTACTTCTAATTGACAACCTGCATCTAGTCGGCAAACCAGAATATGAATGTGAACGTTTGTGCTGCAAATTCTCACTGGATGTCATTGTCAAAAAGTATGCTAGTATATATTTTAAAGTCACAGTCTTAACAGACATTAGTGTCAACACCAGGAAAGTGAGCATAATGCACAGTATCTCGTTTATCTTCATGTCACAGCAATGGTGTCAAACCAGTGGCGTAAGTATTGGCGGTGCAACGGTGCAGCTGCACCGGGGCCCAGATGCCGTCAGGGGCCCATGAAGGAAGGAAAAAAAAAAAAAACAGCTGTCGAGAATTGCCACAGGCCCTGTTTTTGTGAATGAAATAGCTGGGGGCGGGTCGGTAAAGTAACGCTGAGTGGCCTTGTCAGTCATGATGAGTCGCATCTCATCACCTCTCTTCTGTGTCTGCAGCTGAGCACTGTGATGCATGTCTCTCTCCCCGGGCCGGGAGAATTATCATACCGTACAATACCAAATAATAGCCGGGGCGTTTATTTGTTTCAGTCACTGAACAGACCAGGCGGCAATTCAGGAAAGGCGTTTAATTCCTTCCTCTCAAAAATCCGGGATGAAAATGTCACAAACTTCGCCAGGTTCTCTGTGAATTCTCTGGCATCCTTCTGGGCAATCGTTGTCTTCTGCAAGTGAAGTTGTTGCAGCGGAGGAAACGATTCAGTCAACCAGCACTCGCGGCAAACTCCTCATCTCTGCTGTCACTCAAGTCACGGTGGCGTACATTTTTATCGGCATCGCCCTGATCATTTTGCGGTACACTCTCTCGTGGCGTGCCCGTTTGCTGATAACTCATTCCCGAATGTTTATCCCAAGCTCATCGCTGGCCTTCTTCCTCCCTTCAGCAGGCAGCTTGGCCCTGTTGCTGTCCTCCTTGGACAGACGCTGAAGCTCAGTTTGATTTTTTTCACTCTGTCACTCTCTTCTGGTCAACAGAGAAACATCACATTGTCCTTAATATGATTGATATATTGATAATATGATATGTTTGCATGCTTCTTTCTAGCACCAAAAGTGATGAGTGTGAGGAGATGACCTCTCATCTCTCAGAGGACAGGTCTGTTTCATTTTAAGAACCAAATAATGAATTCTTGCACTCCAGTCAAAGTATGCTTTACTTCACCTTAACTAATGTGTGTATTTTGTGTGTTTCAGTAGTAAAGATGATGAGGACCTTGCCTTGGCTATTTATGAATCACTTCAGGTTGGTATTACCATCACTGCATGGTAAGTGGGATTTTCGTCCCCATAAATGCCCGGAATTCTCCCTAATTTTCGTCAGTTAACGACAATCTACAGCCTGCGAACGTTGTGTTCGTCTGTGCCACATGCTGACGGAAACGAACCATGACGTATATGGAGCTCCCAGAGGTGCGAACGGCTCTAATTTGCATATGAATAGCAGCGAAACCATGCCTTGCCAGTGATTGTGTGGGTTGGCTTGAATATCCTCACTCAGTATTGGATGAAACCACTACTTATAAACAAGCAAATCACCCTTACATTATATACACTATAAATGTAAACCCCAGTAAGAAAATCATATATATATATATATATATATATATATGTATATATATGTATATATATATATATGTATATTATATATATGTATATATATATATGTATATATATATATATATATATATACATATATATATATATATATATATATGTATATATATGTATATGTATATATATGTATATATATATATATATATATATATATATATATATATATATATATATATATATATTCTTATTCATATATTCTTATTCATTTATTTATTTATATTTATGATGTCATCAAGGACATGAATGAATTTATTGAGGAAAGGAACATTTGCCAGGAAGGTGTTGTTTATTCAAAGAAAGAGCTTTATTAGCATAAACGCAAATACACCACAACTATGTACAAAGCACAGAGCTCGGTGAGCTCTATGGAGGACTAAAAGTGCCATAATTAAATAATTAAATACACCACTAAATAATTAATTAAATGTGTCAATAATTTATTAAAATTTGAATTAAATATGTCATTAATTCATTAAAATACCAATTTATCTTATGTAAAAAACATATATAATTATTTCACTATTTAATTAATTATTGCATGGTCCTGTGTTGCAGTGCTTCATGAATTTATTTTATCTGTCAAACTCGCCCATCAAAGTTGGTGGGCGGATCCTAACACCTGATTGGTTACCCTGCACATCAAGTCAAGGCAAATGATTCCAGCTAATGGATTGATGCAATCATCTCATGTCCCCCACTCCAGTCTAGTAGGTGGCGGTCAGTGTTGTGGGTAACGCGTTAGAGTACTCTAATTACTTTTTTCGTGTAACGTAACGCACTAGTTTCATGCGTCAAGCAATCAGTAACTTCGTTATTTTTTTAAAAAAGTAATCCGTTATTTTAAGAATTTCTTCTGTCGACCGCAAAAAATTCCACTTCAAATTAAAAAAAAACATCTTGTATCCAAGCACCACTCTATCACCCTGGTAGCAAAGCCTGCTGAGGAGGAGGACGGCGAGTAACGCATGAGTACTCTAACGCGTTTATTCATAGGTAACGCTGTAACGCAACTGATAACTTTTAATTGATGGTAATGTTTTAACCTAATGAACTACTTTCCAAAGTAACTATACCCAACACTGGTGGCGGTAAATGCACCCAAAAGTTGGTTGCCAACCGCCAAAAAAGTCAATAATATAAGAAGAAGAAGAAGAAGAAGAAGATTGACACAATCAAACAAAACTTTATTGGCTAAAAATCAAGTGGAAGGCTCGGTCCCTGCTAGCCCCAATTTGATACAGTGTGCGAGGTGCAAGACAAAATGTCAAAAAGTTGCCCGGAGCTGCTGAGAGAAGCAGCGAATTTGACTGAGGAAGCTCTGAGCAGAACTCCTCCGGCTCCGGCAGCTCAGTCACAGAAGATACCTGCCGCTCCATCACGTACACCTGTCCAAGGTAAGCTAAATAATTTAATGTTAGCCAGGTGTGCTTCTAATCAATGACTCGGGACACAGGTGTGGGTTAAATTAGATAACAATTTGGAGTTGGATCGAAAATGTATTTGTATGCGATAGGCTCATTATGCTTCATGTGTAATACGTTCATCATTAATGTAGGGAGCATAATACTAGTTTGCTAATCGGCAAAATACTGTTAGCTGGCAGCAACATCCCAAGACAGAAGTTGAGGCTGTTTTAGCTGACTAGTGACCATAAGCTGTGACATGTTTCTGTGTTGCAGCCGAGGTAGCAAGGCTCTTTGTGCCATATAACAGTTGAACCAGAAGGAATATGACGAGACGACCAGCACAAGTTCAAGTTAGTCGAAGAAGCTACACACACACACTGTCTGTTGTATGACAGACCACAAGGCAGATAAAGTTCCAAGCGTGCTGCTTAAAGCAGACCTTCTTACTTCAGGACTTGGAGAGCAAAAAGTGTTTTCAGGTCAGTATGGATTCAGTCTCGATCTTGGTAAGTCTTTTACCATTTTGAAGGTTAATATGATGTAAGTTTTAAATGTATTTCAGTGGTTAATTGCTGTGACTTTATCCCCTGCTCTCTTGGTACTTTACAGGAGGAATGGGCCGAACACTGCTATTTGAGGGTGAACCTGACCATCTTGTCCCAGCAGCATCAGAGGTGCTTATTGAAAGCGACCTCTTCCGGGTTGCAGGAAGGATGTTGGCCCACAGCTTTCTGCACGACGGCCCCCATGTCACAGGATTATGTCCTGCTGTAAGGCAAGGCAAGGCAAGTTTATTTGTATAGCACAATTCAGACACAAGGCAACTCAAAGTGCTTTACAGGCACACACAAATTACATTAAAAGACATAAACATTTCATTTAAAAGACATTAAACATTGCATTAAAAAAATATAAATAAAAAAAAATAAAATAAAATAAAAAAATAGAATTTTAAAACCAGTAAAAACATTAAGAGACAAACATCAAAACAAGTAGGCTAAAATAGAGAAGCTTTAAAAGAAACAAGACTGTAGAGTCAGGGTAATAATGCAGTTCAAAGACTTGAATTGCTTCAGTTAAAAGCAGTGGCAAAAAGAAATGTTTTAAGTCTTGATTTAAAAGAGGTGAGAGTTGGAGCAGACCTGCAATTTTCAGGGAGTTTGTTCCAAATATGTGGCGCATAGTAACTGAAAGCTGCTTCTCCATGTTTACTTCTGACTCTGGGGACTGAAAGCAGACCAGTACCTGACGATCTCAGAGGTCTGGATGGTTCATAGTGCGGCAGCAGATCAGAAATGTATTTTGGCCCGAAACCATTCAATGCTTTATAAACCAACAACAGGACTTTGAAATCTATTCTTTGATAGACAGGAAGCCAGTGTAAAGATCTAAGAACTGGAGTGATGTGATCTACTTTTTTGGTTCTTGTTAGGACTCGAGCAGCAGCGTTCTGAATCAGCTGCAACTGTCTGATGGAGTTTTTAGGGAGTCCTGTAAGGACACCATTACAGTAGTCGAGTCTGCTGAAGATAAATGCGTGAACAAGTTTCTCCAAATCGCAATCGCATCGTGTGTCGCAAATTTGCGACTCTGGCGCCTAAAGAGTTAATATGGCTGCTGAAATTCATGTCTGAGTCCACAGTCACACCAAGGTTTCTGACTTGGTCTGCAGTTTTCAACATTACAGACTGAAGCTGAGCAGAGACTTTAAGTTGTTCTTCCTTGGATCCAAAAACAATTATTTCAGTCTTATCTTTGTTTAACTGAAGAAAATTCTGACACATCCAATCATTGATTTGTTCAATGCATCTACTCAGGGTATGTATGGGATTATAGTCCCCTGGTGATATGGTTATGTACATTTGTGTGTCATCTGCATAACTATGGTAGCAAATTTCATTGTTTTCCATTATCTGAGCTAGAGGGAGCATGTAAATGTTGTAAATGCTCCCAGAATGGAGCCCTGGGGTACTCCACTTGTCATTTTCATCCGTTCAGATGTGTAGTCACCAATAGACACAAAGTAATCTCTCTCATTTAGATAAGATTTAAACCGCTTTAGTGTTGTACCAGAGAGTCCAACCCAGTTTTCCAGTCGGTCCAGTAGTATATTATGGTCGACTGTGTCAAACGCAGCACTGAGATCCAGTAATACTAAGACTGAGATTTTTCCGCTGTCTGTGTTTGAATGAATGTCGTTGAAGACCTTAACGAGGGCCGTCTCAGTGCTGTGATGTGGTCGAAATCCTGATTGGAAAACATCAAAACAGCCATTTATTATTAAGTAATTGTTCAGCTGTTGAAAGACAGCTTTTTCGATTATTTTACTTAAAATTGGGAGGTTTGAAATGGGCCTATAGTTATGCATTACAGACGTGTCTAGGGTCCTCTTCTTCAGGAGTGGTTTAATGACTGCTGTCTTAATGATTTGGTGGAAGACACCTGAGAGAAGAGACATGTTAACAATCTGTAGCAGGTCTGGAATCATGCACTGTAATACATGTACTGGTCAATGGGGACCCTGAAACGGCAACGGTTGTTACAGAAGACTGTCCTGATCTGCACATCAGGAGTATCATAAAACTGGTATGTAACATAAAAAAAAAAAAAAACATTGCCTTGCAAAATTCATTGCTGTAATTGATGAAATTATAGAAATGTTGTGAACCCTGGCTTGTTATGTCAACACTGACAGAGATGGAAAACATTAAAAATGATATTTATTATTTGCCCATAGTCATGTTAAAGTATGTCAAAACCAGCATTTTATGCATATATAGTTTAAGTACTACAATATTTCCAATTGCTGATATTTAGAAAGTGGAATTTCCCATTTTAACAATCAATTATGTCTTAAGCAGAACAGTTAGGACAAATGTGCATGAAGCACCACATAATGCTCAATCACAGGCAAACTGGGACTGTAGACAGGACAATAAGCACTCTCTGGAACTTGTAATCTCGGTAAAATGTGATTTGTTGTAAAATGAAGGGACATCCCAGGAAAAGACACATCTGAATAGCAACATACATTATTCTAAAATGTATGTCTTAAGGGTTGACATATTCTGTACTAGAGTTTGAGTGGATTTTATAAAGCACTTTGTTGTACTTTCATATAGTGGAGCAGATTAATGGCATATTTCAAGAGAATCGTTCAAATTAGTATACAAGCATGAAATTTGGCACAGATACTCTCTAAGGGTCACTTTTTGTGAAAAAGGCGTTGGCCACCCAAAAATTCAACATTGCGGCCATTTTTTCAAGATGGCCACTATTTCTCTCAAATGCTCATTATGTCAATCGTTCAAACAGCGATGTAGGCATAACATTTTGTGAAAATACTCTCTTAAGAATGTTTTTTGGAAAATGGTGCTTGTCCCTCAAAAATTCAAGATGGCAACCAATTTTCAAGATGGCCGCCATTTCCATTGAATCCTTACATCAATTTTTCAAATGGTGATGCTATCATCAAATTTGGTACAAATGTTCTTCAAGGAACATTCTCATGGAAAAAGGTGTGTGCCACTCCAAAATTCAAGATGGAGACCATTTTCAAGATGGCCACCATTTCTGTCAGAGCTCAATTTAGTGTGTTAAGGAAGGTTTTATTTAATAGAGTGAACATCATTACACAACCAGGGCACACTGGTGACGTCACTGCTGTGGAACTCAGCATGGGATTCAGTGTCAGCTGATCTAGTTTTACTTACATTGTAGTTCTTGACTAGTAGTAATAGTATAACTAAGTTCAGTGTCCCAAATGCTGTCTACCAGCCCCTCATCAATTAGCTAGTAATAGATGTAGTTAGATAGCCACACCTGAATTGACAGGTTGTGCCAGCGCATGAGAGCCGAGCCAAGGGTAAGCGTGGCAATACATGACTTGTTCATGTATGCTTACCTAGAAGGTGTACAGATCACACGGGACTTAAACGATACTGGATAAATGATCGGGCTAGGTGTAGGTGACCCGAACCTAGTTGTATCCCATACCTGAATGTGTACTATGTCTATGATTGAGGTGCCTGGCAAACCTGGGACATTTTCCCTGAGGCCTCTCTCATCTTCAGCAAACTAAGTCAATACCCTCCTGTTCTGACTGATAGTGACCTGGAGATCCTTGAGAAGTTTGTGGTCCTGCTGTATGATCGATCAAGCACAGCTGTTAGTGTAGATGTGGCTGGACTTGACATGTTTGCCTGAAAGCAGAGGCCATATGAAGCCATTCCTCCAACAAGAGCAGCTCTGCTTCAACACACTAAACATGCTGCATATCAGGCAGGCTGCATATGAGGTCAAGCAACCCAGTGTCAGCCAGAAGCAGAGAGTCCTGCTGACTGGGGATGGAAAAAGCTTGGTGAACAATGGGGGGTCTTCTGGACAGCAAATGCACCAATTGCACAAAGTTGTGAACAACTAGCCAAGTGTGGCTGCAAATCAGAGTGGCGTGGAAGATGCAAATCTTTTAGATTGGGTTTTACTTGCAATTGCAAATGTGAATACAAAAGTAAGTAGCCTGAGGCAAGAGCCAATTTCCAGATTCTGGACCGAGATGTATGATATAATAATATTAATAACTTTATTTATATAGCACTTTTAAAAACAAGGTTTACAAAGTGCTTTGACAAACAAAGCAGAACAAATAAAAGGAACACAATTGAAATTACAATTGAAAAATTGTATATTAGTATTGTATATTTGTATATTGTATACAATTGAAAAAAAAGGTGTATATGTACACCTTCCTGGATATGTTGCCCCCAATACAACACTTGCTGACTGCCAAGCAGGGAGGCATTGGCTACCATTTTTAACAGTCTTTATTTTGACTCGGCAGGGCACAACCTCTCAATCTCAGGTTGGACACTCTAACCACAAGGCCTTTGAGCTGGTAAAAATGAGAATAGAACTTGTGTTTTTTTTTTCAATCCTTCCTTTGAACTCAGTCCCAACAGAGTACACTATTAAAGCAACACCCACCTTGAAAAATGAATCTGGAATTTTTGCGATTGCCTTTTTCTAAAAGTGTGGCCGTTAGAGTATTTTTGCTAACATGCATGTGTGCATCAGTGTACATACTACCGAAATGACAGCCATCTTGGAAAAGGTCTCCATCTTTAATTTTTTATTGGCCATCCAATTTCTCCAAAAAGTGGCCTTAACAGAGTATTTGTGGCATATTTTCTGTATCACTATTTGGAAACAGTGGCGATGAACATAGGACAGGAATGGCAGCCATCTTGAAAAATGGTTTCCATCCTGAATTTTTACTGGCCACTTCCTTTTTCTAACAGTGTTTGAATAATTAATTTAATAAGCATTAGCAACCAACATGTTCCTTGAAGAGTATTTCTGCCTAATTTTATGCTTGCATCACCATTTGAACAATTGAAATAATTAATATTCGACAGGAACGGTGGCCATCTTTAAAAATGGCGGCTATCTTGAATTTTTACAGGACAAGCACCTTTTTCCATTAACATGTCCTTTAGAGAGTATTTGTATAACATGTTATGCTTGGATCACTGTTTGAATAATTGATATAATAAGCATTGAATAGCAATGGTGGCCATCTTGAAAAATGGCCGCCATATTGAATTTTTGAGTGGTCGATGCCTTTTTCCAAAATAGTGGCCCTTAGATAGTATCTGTGCCAAATTTCATGCTTGTATACCAAAGTGAACGATTTTTTTACTAATCTGCTGCACTAATAGGTGTGATCGGCAAAGGACAAAAAAAGCAGGAAAATATACGGCTTCACTATGTCTCTCTTTACATTTATTTTGTCCCGTTGTCAGCTTCAGCTAAGAAAGAAATAGTTCGCCATACACATTCAAAACTCTAAGAACAGTCAGTGTTTCCCCTAGATTTTTTTGTAGCAGCGGTGCTCTGAGTCGGTAACCAGCAACACTACGGGGCTCCAGGGGCATGCCCCCCCGGAAGAACATTTTGAAAAATAACCCTTGAAATGGTGACTACTCGTGAGATTAAACAAAATAATAATAAATCATTTTCAGAATCAGAAACTAAGAAATGAGACAAAATAGTGTAGAAGCTGACATTGCTGCTTGAAAATATGTTAACCTCTTGAGCATTAGATAACTTTTTTACCATTATTTTCTTCATTATTATAGATTTTTTATGGAAACAGAATCTGTTTCAGAAAACAGTGGGTCACATGACATGAAAGTTATTGAGAAAAAATTATAATTTCTGCATATTAATATTCATATAAAATGGAGGAGGCACTAAAATACAATAACGGTAGCTGTGTCTCATTCGTCCACTTTACTACAGTTTTTATTGATTGCTTTGACCTGTTTAAACAAACTGGAATCCACTTGGTTTTCATCATCACTGTTTCAGCAGAGCACAAGACACCTCTTGCAAATGTGTTAACCCTTTCTCATTGAATTGACACATTTTCCCCACCCTTTTGCAGAACAGTTAACACGGATGTCATTCAAGCAGTCCAAACTCCATTGTTTTAGCTATGGTAACCAAACAGAAACCATCTGTTCCTAACTATTAGAAACTACCTACATCAGTATGAAATCACTAAAGCACCTGTTTGACACTCCTAAACACAAATCTTCAATGAGCAATCAGTCTACAGGCCTTAAAAAGTGCAGCGGCTGTGTTGTTCTTTGCCAACATGGATTGAAGAGGTCTAAGGCGGATGAGAGTGAGAAATAGGTGCAGAGGAATGTCAATGTTGGATGGCATGCAAGAAGATTTTTCCCTTGGTTCATTGCAAGAGAGGATAATGAACGTGATGTGGATGAGGCCATGTGGCCCCATCGTCGAGACAGAAGAGACTGAGTATCAATAGTGGCTATTTCCCATACTCTACAGTAATAGATTTTTATACCTTACTGTAATATTTTATATCTTTAACTTCTTTTCTATTTTTTAAAACAGGTCAGTTGTTCAGGAAAATGCTTGCTGTGAAGCTGCAGAAATGAGACTACCAGCTTTCTTATTTTCTTATATTCTAATAGATTTTATTTTGGTTTCCATGTATTTTGTGCAATATTTACAGTATTTCAGCTTTCAGCCACAGTTCGAAAAAAAGAATCAATATAATCAAAAAATGCATCAAAGAATTTCTGATTCTGGATTCAATTTGCAAGAAGGCAAATTTGACAACAAATGGCACTGGCATGAAAGCTACATAGAGTAATGACAAGCAATGGTGCACCGATTCACACTGAGTGCTGTATTTTGTATTTTGTTGTCCACTGTGTAATGGTTGATTGGAAGAGCTAATACACTTGTTTGCAAGTTGTGTTGATTGAAGGCAAAATTAACTTTTGTTGCACTTTTTAAATGTTTTGGCACGGTTAGAGCCTTTTGCAAACAAAATGAGTCATTTTGACCATGAGTGCCACTGTTTCGGCCTGTGTGTTAACTGTTTTGAAAATGTGGAGTTTGAGTTGACTGCTGCATCAAAGCAATCAATAAAAACTGTAATACAATGTGCTGCTGGATTGGAGTCACAACACATAGAACAAATAGTAATATAAATGAATTATATATATAGCCCTTTAAGGTCCTAAAGGGAGGTAGGAGGAGGTAGATTTGGTTTGTTCTTGTTGGGGGGGTGAATGTATCCAAACACTTGTTGTAGTTCGTATGGCCCAGGGGAGTAAGCTGTCTGTCAGCCTGCTAGTGTGGGACTTTGTTGACCATAGCGTCTTCCAGAGGGCAACAGATCAAACAGGGGGTAGGCAGGGTGTGAGGGGTCTCCTGTGATGGCCTTGGTTCTCCTGAAGCAGCAGGATGTGGCGATGTGTTCCAGGCTGGTCAGAGGGCAGCCTTTGATCTTTTGGGCAGTGTTTATGACTATCTGCACCGCCTTCCTGCCCTCGGCTGTTGAGCCTGCGTACCACACACCCAGACAGTACGTCAGTACGCTCTCCACAGAGGAGTGATAGAAGGCCAGCAGCAGCTTTGTGTCCAGTTTGTTTTTCCTGAGAGTAGCAGGAAGTGTAGTCGCTGCTGAACCTTCTTAACCAGGGCCCTGATGTTGTAGGTCCAGGAGTGGTCTGCCGAAATGTGGGTGCCCACAAACCTGAAGGTGGTGACAGTCTCCCCGTTCTCCATTTATGAGGAGGGGGGTGTGGTCATGTCTGTTCTTCCTGAAGTCCATGATTAGTTCTTTTGTCTTTTGGACATTCAGGGTCAGGTTGTTGTCTGAGCACCATAGCGACAGTTCCTCCACCTCGGCCCTGTACACTCGTCCTTGCCTCGGATGAGTCCAACCACTGTGGTGTCATCCAAAAAATGGAAAAAAACATGGAAGATACCGAAAAAACAATGCAATTATTTTGTATTAATATATTTATGCTAAGGAATATTTAGCTTGAGGAAAACATCAACACTTATAGAGAAAATATAACACTTATAACATTGAATGAAAAAATGCAATACTGCTGTTACATGACTTTTCCTAAAAGTGTCTGTATTTTAACTTGGAATAGTTTTTATATAAATTACACAAAATATGATATGTTAACCTGTTTCGGCCATAAGCGGTCAAACTGACCGCACATCACTTCGCAGGGTTTCATTGTTCCATTTTTCGCGTGGTTTGCTGCTTTCATTGTCTCTCTTGTCTGTAACTGTGTTAGTGGTCTCCAGCTGTGCTTCTTTGTGAATTTACTTGTGAGTTAATAATTATATATTTGTATTAAATAGCCTGGTTGGCACCATGGGCAAACAACAACGGGAGTTCCTCCTCCGTGAAACAGCGAGCGGAGCTGTTCGGTGCTGAAGTGATGCGACTCTGACTGTGTAGCAGGGAAAGCCGAGAAAGAATGGGCCTCATTCACCAATATCTTCTTCAGAATCTTCTTAGATTCTGTCTTAAGTTGTTCTTAAGAGGTTCCTTAAGAAAACCCTACGTCAGATTCACCAACGCGTTCGTAAGCCTCAGAATTGTTCGCAGCTGTGTTCTTACATTGATGAAAGCCGCAGGAGCAATATATATGCCATTGTTTTGCGGGCCTTGGATGGAGAAATGCCACGTATAAATATGGTGGGGGGGTTACTAATTGATGGCATGTTTCCAATTTACTTGATTTATCTTAAATCATTGGCACATTTAATTTATTTTAGAATTTAAATTCTTTGTAAATTACCAAAAATATGAAATGAATAAATAAATGAATAAATATGATAGAATTATCACTGTAATATTGCATTTTATTGAACTACACAAGAGAAGAAAACACAACCATGCCAACATTTCGGCACTGAAATGTGCGTAAGAGTACTCCTGTTCGTAGGATTTGTTCTTGCCTAAGAAAAAATCCTAGATAAGAAAACATTCATGAATGCCACAATCTTCGTAAAATCTTCGTAAGTGGGACTTAAGAACAAATGTGTTTGTAAGAACGGTTCATGAATGAGGCCCAATGTCTGCATCCTGAGCACCTGCACACAGGTGTGGGCACCTTTAGTGGGGCGAAGGCAACACCAGAGTCTGTACAACAACACCAAGTACGGCGTGGACGTCCCGGACCAGATGGCGAGGCCGTACTCTGTCAAAGTCGGAAAGACAGCCAGTGGCGGTCTTCTATAACATCCTCGACCTGGCTGGGATCAATGCCCGCATCTCATTCAAGGAGCACCAGCAGTACCGCTGTGTAATTCACACAAAAAGCCGGCGCTGCGGCTCCCAAAGAGGAGTGATGGTACACGTCATGATGACGATGTCAGTGTTTCCCAGGTGTTCCCTGAAGTCTCGGTCGGGAGGACTGACGGTCACGGTGATTTATTTCCACCACAAACACTCTGTGAGTTAAAGTTTTTTTTGCCGGTGACAGACGCTGTTTTTCAGGCAGAAATGTGACGAGGAGTTGGGAGGACAGACAGGAGGACAGACAGGAGGATGGACGCTGCTCCACGTACAGCTGTGGTATTTTTTTCCTCATATAAGTTGCCAAAGACAGTTAAAGTTACTAAGTTACTTTTGTTTGGTTCTGCATCGTTGCTCTGTGGGACATTTCTCCGTATTTAGTTGAGTGAAGGACCTGTGCAGTTATCAGACTGTCAGACCGACACGCCCGTGCTCCGCGCCTCCGGCTTATCGGTTCACACTGGGACGGCTCATACGCTGAAACTCTCCCTGACTCTCCATCCCCATCTTCAAACGATAGTGACTGATTAATCACATAACCTGGCATAAATGATTGTCACTTTGTAGTATATGTTAAAAATAAATATAAAATAAAAATAAATGCATTTATGAATTAATAAATAGTTGAAAGTTGAAAATGTCTCGCCTGAGCTTGTTTTATGTATTCATTTCACAGATATTTATACATTTCTTAGTCCTTAAATTAAATTCATTATGGACGTGGACTTAAAATCATTGTTTTATTTTATGGCCTTGCTGTCCTGGCTTTTGGCCTTTATGCCCTCAAATAATTGACAACACGAAAGGCCAAGTGGCCTTGCCCCTAAAATGGGGAAATTCCAGGCCTGGCCTTAACCAAGATAAAGATCATTAAGATTAATTGGATCAGATCTGACTGGAATGAATCCGTCACAGTTGCTGGTAAACTGATTCAATTCACCCACCAGGCACCAGCACACAAATTCCCCCGCATTTGGCCGATGCTAATTTCGATCCCTGCAGTGTAATGAAGACATTGCCTACATTCATTCTTTCCCTGTTACATAGTTAGATATGATTATCAAGAGCTCCCTCTCTCTCTCGCTCTTGCTCTGGCGTCTTGCAACGAGGATGGCGCCCGACACTGCGGCACGTTGCCAAGCTCTATAGGAAATGCAATTTTTAAAAAATAGGCATGTTTAGAGAGATTGTTTGGGATCGTTAAGCGGGCCACTCCAGTTGTTTAGGCGGGCCGGATGTGGCCCGTGAGCCGTAGTTTGGGGACCCCTGGTATATGGTGTACATGATAATTACACAAACTAGATAAACAATGGCGCTCTTTCTTGCGGTGATTTTGGAGGAAAGACGCCGCCGCCGTCCGTCTACTTCCGGCTCACGGCCCCGGGAAAAATCTTGCGCCTATGTGCTATTATATTATTTCCTATTTCTAATGTTGCTGAAGTTTGGTGCTGTTCTGAGCATTATTTGTGGCTTTTTGATGGCGGTTTTATATTTGGACCCATTTACTGCAATGTATCGTTGTTGTGCAGTCGTTTCTGAGGATGCTAAAACTACGTTAGCTAGCGGTCTGCAAACTTTATCTCTTGAGAGGGAGTCTAACACAGTTTCACGTGTGTTAGATCATGGATTAAACTTAAACCGGAATATCCCTTTAACTAAATGTTGTCTTGAATCCATGTTGTGACTTTAAGCTTCATCAGGCACACTAGCCCAGCTGCTGACATTCTGGGTTGGCTGGGAGAGGCTTCCTCCTGAACTGAAAGTGGAGATTTCTGGTGGAACCCTTCCTACGTCCTCCCC
This sequence comes from Sparus aurata, assembly GCF_900880675.1. Classification (NCBI taxonomy): domain Eukaryota; kingdom Metazoa; phylum Chordata; class Actinopteri; order Spariformes; family Sparidae; genus Sparus; species Sparus aurata. The sequence goes on along the minus strand of NC_044205.1, from coordinate 2,475,501 downwards.
ATGCTTTGAAATACTGAAGTTGCCAGCTCATTTCAAAGCCTACATCGACTTTGAGAAAGCACTTGTCTCTGCCATAAATAGTGCACAGACTGGATTTGGACTTGTTTAAGTTGTTTTTCAGACAGATGTCATTGAATGCACTGTTCAGTAGGTGAGGTCAATTGACACAAGTTCAGTGTCTTTGAAAACATTTAACATACTGGGCAGTAGTTCACAATTTATCTATTTTTTATTCAACACATTTTTTCCCATCAACTGAAACCACACAGTTCTGCATATTCAGCTTTCTGTGTTAACAGAATGACATTCATGTTGTTAATTCTGTGGCCAATAATGAGACAGGAAGAAAAGAAGCGTGTTAAAGTTCAGGAAGTAGTTGAGCTGTGCATAAACTCAATTTATGAGCTCATAACAGTGTTTATTGTAGAGCTTCAACGTAAAGCAGCTTTTTTTTTCTTTTTAAGGAAAGCAAATGTTTTCAGTTTATGCTTGCTTGTTCTAAGATGCTTAATAAAATGGGTTGGACATCAGTCTGCTATGATTTTTGATAAAACCTGCACAGTCTCTACATATAATCCAAGTGCATCAGTTACAGAATCTCCTGGAGCTGGCAAAATGGCAACCTCCTCATCTGAGAGCTCGCAGTCAGCTGAACCTCGGGGACTGACACAATGCCTCCATGAAGTCTGTGAGGTCCGTTCCAGTCGATCCCATAGTCTTCATAAACCTGAATGGATGACAAGCATGATCAATCTTCTACTATTTGTTGCCTATTCAGTTTTGTAAAATAGTACAGTTATTCATATAATGCACTATAGAAACTACAGCTCAGAGGTTGATCTTTGAAAGCTCAGGAGACTTTGAAGAGACTATAACCTATTCTTCATTTAAAGTAGCACATTATTTTCTCCCATAATTTCTTTGGGTAAACAGACAGTTCAAAAAAGTGTTAAAGTTGATCTTTTTTAGTCTCAGTAGGATCCTCCATAGAGCCTTGCTCTCTGTATCTTCTCCAGAGTTGCTGTGGTGACTGATTCCTTTTGGTTCTAAGACCATGAAAGTTCCAAGCATCTCTAAAAGAGTTGAGGCTTTGCTGGATTTGTGGAAGGAAGATCTGGTGCAGTGCGAAAAGATGGACTTCATTGTCTGGATTCAGTGTTCCCTGATCTTCAAATGAAGTTAAGATCTGATAGAAGAGGTCCAGGGCATGTTAAGAAACATCTCTCCACATCCTCTCTTTTCTGTGTTTAGGATACAGTTGACAAGGTGTTAATTTATGTGACATATGCTAAAGAAGTACATTCAACTGGTACGTTTGTTGTGTGAGCATAGTTGCTGTAACATTTATTTACCGCTGATTTTGGACGCTTCTGCCTGTGATGTGCGAATTCCTGTCAGTACCTCTGCTCCTAGTCATGAATTCTGCTACATCTGCATTCTCTCCCCCTTTATCTGACCGTACCCTTGATAGCAGCCCATACTGCTCAACAGCAGTGATAAAGCTCTGTAAGACCGTACTAGCTCTATTATTGACATCCACCGTCAGGTAGACCACTAAACGACTGAATCCATCCATCCCATCATGGACAAGGAATCTCCACCTGTCAGGCAATTGTGAACACCAAAAAAAAGCACAATTTTATTCTAAAACAATTCTAATGACATCTATAGAAAGATGCACTGTTTATTGTCTGTCTCTGACCTGATGAGCTTATGGTTGCCATCTATTTGCCATAAAGAGTTTGGGCTAGGAACAGAATACTGCCGTCGCCTTAATACATGCAGCCTTAGACGTCTCATGTAGACTCCCTCTGCATCGACTCTGCGTAAGGACTCTTGCAGTCTTGAGACTGAGGGGGGGGGGAAATAAAATAAATAACCATACTCTCACTGGCAACTTCATTAGAAGCACCTGTTCAATCTACTTGACCAGTACTGGAACTAAAATACTCGCAGAGTCACATATTGTGAGGAAATAGTGGTGTCATAATAAAAGACAATAGAGTTAAGTGTGTAAAACTGCTACACTGCAGAGTCACCACAGCCTCAAAAATAACCAGAGTTCACTTCATTTTCTGAAAAAGAATAAACAAGTTGCTTAACCAAACTTTAGAATAGGATATTTTGATGCTAGTGGCTTCATGAAAACTGCAAATAAAATGACTGATGCATTGCAAATGCAGGAACATTATCTTAAAATGAGCTAGGCTCACTAATTTATAATTCATATTTAAATAGTAAATACATTAAAAATAAATTGAAATAATGCCCATATGACACTCACTTGGAACACGCACACCTCTTGCATTCAGATGACCACGCATTAGCTTGTAGCCGGTGTTTGGATGTCTTATGTGGACTTCACTTATAATACGGTCCAACTCCTCATCATTCACAGCTGAATAGAGGTCAGTCTTTCTGCACAAGCAAAAAACATTAACATCAAGTAATGTTACACTAAACGTAATATCCTTTCTGAGTGGAAGAGAGCAGTTCATGAAGTGAAAACATGTGAATTTAGTGTAAATACCTTCAACCGCTCTGTTTCACGCATCTCCTGATGGTCCTCTTTGACACTCAAAATCAAATCAAATCAACTTTATTTATAGAGCACTTTTCATACACGGGCGTGCAGCACAAAGTGCTTTACACAAGAAAGATAGAACAATAATAAAGAAAGCCCCTCCCTCCCACCCTCCATACTACATTTACGCACACATACACACACACACACACACCTGCACACTCTTACTACTGGCAATAGGGAGACATGGCAAGGCACTGAGGATTGAGGAAGCACCACCTTTGGGGCCATCCACACTGGGAGGAGTCACAGGCTGTGCCACAGGGGGCACCAGTGCCCAGGCCCCCCGACCCTGACAGACAGCTGGCCAGGTCGAAGGGACCCAAGGACAGCACCCCAGCAGCAAACCAGACACAGCTCCCAGTGTGGAGGACCCCCCTGAGGAAACTCTGGAGTTAAACCTTAAAAACTAAAAACATAAGATAGGATAAAAACCCTGACAAAAGACAAGTAAATGGAGTGAACAGTTAAAAGGATAAAAATATGTAGGATAATAAATAAAATAAAATAGTACCGAAGATAAATAAAAATAAAATTATTTAAGATTAAAATCGTTTTAAAAAACAAGATAGAAGCAACAACATAAAATACAATAGAACCACATAAGAACGGAATAAGAATTTAAAATATTAGTTAAAAGCCTGATTAAAAAAGTGTGTCTTTAACATTCCCTTAAAAATATCAACGGTCTCAGTTTTGGTATTGATAAAAGGCCAGTGCCGGAGGACCTCAGGGTCCGCGAAGGTTGATATGGTGAAAGCAGGTCAGATAAGTAGGAGGGCGCAAGGCCGTTAAGACATTTAAAAACCAGTAAAAGAACCTTAAAATCGATCCTGAAGCGGACGGGGAGCCAATGCAGTGACTCTAAAACTGGTGTAATGTGCTCCCGCCCTCTGGTCCTCGTCAGCACGTGTGCGGCTGAGTTTTGTAATAATTGGAGATTTAGAGTACTCTTTTTGGGAAGACCAGAGAGCAGGGCATTACAATAATCTAAGCGACAGGAAATAAAAGCATGCATTAGCACCTCCGTACTGGCCTGGGAGAGAAGCGGGCGGACTCTGGCTATGTTCTTAAGATGATTAAAACCTATTTTCGTCATATTTCTGATATGTGGAATAAAATTCAGCTCAGAATCAAAAATCACGCCCAGATTTTTTACTGATTGTGTTGGTTTAAGATCTTGTATTTTTGGTAAAAGTTTCTCTCTCTGGCCTTCAGGACCTAACTAAAACCTCAGTTTTGTTCTGGTTGAGCTGTAGGAAATTCACTGCCATCCATGACTTGATGTCTACAAAAAGGGCAGCAATTTGCCCTGTGTAATCAGGACACAGGGCCCTCCAAACATCGCTGCAAGTTGACCAGCTGGTAATCCACAAAGAACGTGATGCTCCAGAACTCGTGCAAGGAAGGGCGGTGCAATTTGGAGGGTTGGTCCAGACTCCTGTGAATATCTCAGACACAAAAAACTACATATATCCGCCTGCAGGGGGCCAACACGTTTTTTGCCTATAACTCCCACACCGTATGTCGCACATTCAAAAACCTTGTATCCCCAGATTCTCTGAATGGAGCTGAATCACTTTGCGACTGGCCACGCCCACTTTCGCCAAGAAAGTTTTTTCGCTAAATCGCAAAAACTGGAAAACCTACTTTTTCGAACTCCTCCTTGGGATTTTGTCCGATCTGCGTGAAACTTGGCATGTACACTCTTCAGCTGGACCTGATCTAAAGTTATCAAAAGACACCAGCACACATCGTGAGGCCAGCAGTCTTTTCAGTCTCAGGCTTTCTTTTCCTTGCCTTTTTAGCGGGGTGAGCTGTTACAAGTAACGCTGGCTGCATTTTCTCTGCCATTGTAACCAAATGAACGTCTTCTCCTGCAACTCCGTATTTCTGCAGAGGAGTGTGCTGAATATTTCCGGCATCAGTGAAACGTAACGTGTGCACACGCGGAGGAGGGAGGGACAGAGGACGAGACATGAAGGCATCTGACCAATCTGTGCTTTTCGGGCCGGATGGCACGGATTGGTCAGCTTTTTCTCAGTCCTACAGCTGCCACAGAGGTCCGATTATTTTCGTTCCTTTTTCTGAATACATAATGTATTGACTACTCTCAGGATAGCAGGATCATTTCACCCAGTATAACAAAATGTGTTTCTGAACAACATTACAGACCCTAGTTTTAACTGGATGTACTTTTGCAACTGCAGTATTCTGCTTCCCATGTTTACTTTTTAAAATACTGGGGACATATATTACTACATGGACTGTAACAGGAGTCAGAGACCTAAAAATTCTGTCAGAGTGGATCAAAAAACATGAATGCTCGATGGTACACATGAACAACGCTGTCAAGCTAGCATATGCTAGGCAGGACTAGCATAGCTGCGCAGCTGGACGAAGGACACAGGATTGTGGTGAGACACAATGAAGAGGTGGAGACATGGACAGACATATTTTATCTAAGATCAATGATTGCGTAAAATTCTGTGGAGCTTTTGAGCTGGCATTGCGAGGCCACTTAAGACAGCATCCTTCGACAACCCCGGAATTTTTTTGTAGCATTTTTCGGGGATTAGTCGATTTTGTGGCGTCCCTGCACTGTGTGTTAGAGGAGCACCTGAAGACCGCCACCGTCTTAAAATGCACCTCAAAGACAGTTCAAAACGAACTTTTGGACTGCGTGCTGTCAGTCCTTCGAGACTGCATTCTGGAGGATGTATAAACAGATTATCTAGCTATCCAGGCAGATGAAACAACAGACACTGCCACTCATTGTCAGCTGGTGCTTGTGCTACGTTGCATTTTACGAGTTCATCCAGCTTACAGACGCGACCGCTGACACAGTCGCCACTGCGGTGTTGGAAAGGCTGAAGACTATTCTTCCTGAGGGACAACGGGGGAAACTACTCGCCTAGGTCTATGACAGAGCTGCCGTGATGAGAGGAGCCACAGGTGGGGTCCAGCACAACGTTCAAGACGTTTACGGGAGACCCCACTACGTACACTGTTACGCTCATCAGCTGATCCTAATAATGCAGCAGGCAACATCCCACATCAGAGGTAAGCTGTAACAGTGTTCTATATACAGGTCATAAGGTGTTTACCTTTGGTATCTTTGTGTTTAATTCCTGTATAATTATGACAGTTAGCCTATGTATTTGAATATCCTGAACTATTCACCATACAGCCACTGAAGAACGCAAACACATCCAGTTGGGGCCCATATGGGCCTCACTTGGGCTAGTTGGGCTTCAGCTGGGCATGGGCTCAGAGTGGTCTTTGTTGTTGGGACCCACATGGGCAACCCATATGGGCAGTAGATGGGCTAAACTCAGCATGGGTAATAGGTGGGCTTCATCTGGGTGCCATTTCAAAATAAAAAATTGTCAGACATAGATTCTATGTTATATTTTAACAGCCACTGGACTAGGTATACTTTTTATATGAATTTTGTTTTTACCCGAAGTTTTCCCCCAATACATTAAAAAGTCTTTAAATACACATTATCCAACATATTATAGCGAATGGATATGGTGACAAAATACGTTATCTTTCAGTAAGCAATACACACGTTCAGCGACATGCGGCATCCTCTAGCTTTTTTTTTGCTTTTTTTGTCATGATCTAAAGCTGGGCATCGCGCTGCTGTATGGCACTGCAGCTGCAATGACATGCGGCGTCCTCGTGACTGCCCAGCTTGAGATCACGAGGCCGCCGCATGTCAGGTTCCCCGTGATTGGCCGAAGCCTCTTCAGTCCCTAGCAACCGTCTTTTCCTAGCAACAGTCTTTGCCGCCTTTGCTACCGGAGAGACCATTGTTCTCTGCTGCCAGTGCTAAGGTCAAACGTATTTTTGGACATTGGACAAAAGACAGGTAAGAATTTGCCTCTTTGTATGATAAACAGGGAATGGGAGATTTCTTGTACCGCATGATATTAACCAAGGACTTTTGTAACTAGTTAAGAGAACAGGAACTAACTTAGGTAGCTTTTAGCTTTTAACGTGGCCAGCGCTGATCCGCGATTCGTGCCGTGCTGACGGTGGCGGTCAGCTGTGGGTCCGACTCTCCAGAGCCTCACCTGGACTGTGGCTATTTTCAAAACCGCAATGTGTGTGTAACTTATTGGACAGAAGAGCGGCTGCCTCGGGGCTCTGTAGTATTCGGTTTCGAAAACTACAGCAGACATTGAGGTGCCGCCGTCAGCACTGAGGGCTAGCGCTAGGTGAGGCTGTCGGCTGCCGCCATCAGCACGGGAGTCGCGGCTCGGCGGCTAACGGGCGAGCCGCGACTCCCGTGCTGACGGCCGCGGCCCTTACAGTTGTCACGGTGTAGCCCTCAATGCTTTTCCCGGTGAGAGGGTTCAACACCCACACGTTTCCTGCCGATTATCCGCAGTTTCGCTCGCTGCAACTGCCTCCTCTCTCCTCCCTCTCCTGTTGCTGCTTCAAACATGACACCGGCTTTGGGGCTGACCGGCTGATGATTGGCTTAAGTCCCGCCTCTCTTGCTGTATTAGATTTATTGTTCAGCTCGTGCTTATGATGCGGGGACTATTGTAAAGTACCAAATAATAGCCAGGCGTTTATTTGTTTCAATCACTTAACAGACCAGGCCTTTATTTTGGACCAGGCGTTTAATTCCCTCATCCTCACAAAAATCCGGGATGAAAATGTCACAACTTCGCCAGCTTCTCTGTGAACTGCAGCATATAGTTTATTATTATTATTATTATTATTATTATTATTATTATTACTATTTTTCTTCATATTCTTGACTTTGAATGGTAGCTGCTGTAAAGCATTTCTGTTTCTGATTCATATATCATGCAGTCAGTTGTCCATATTTTAAGTTAAATTAAATGAATCAAGACAGATGTGACATTTACATATCAGGGTGTGGTTATAATAGACACAGATTCAATATTTAAGTGTCATTTATCATCACAGTAACAGCGTTACATACCAGCCCCCCCCCCCCAATAAAAAAGTTTTTAGAAAAACACCACCACATCCATCCTCCGCACTTTTATAAAGCTTGCTACACCTCTGCTCCTGTTCACTTCAGACTTGCATTTCTCCGCGCCGATCGACATGCGCTTTTGCCCCTCGGCTGTGTGTGTGTGTGTGTGTGTGTGTGTGTGTGTTCATCTCTCGCGCTCTGTTTAGATTAATAAACACAAATAGGCCACAAACGTACACACATTGGCCTCACGTGTTTGTTAACTGCAGTGTTTGATTTTGAAGATTGACTGGATTTTCTCGTGTTTCTTTGTGTGACCTCCTGCCAAGATTGACGCGAGCACTTGCGGCTCGCGCTCAAAATAGACCAGACACCGACACGATCGTTGCAGGGCGCGAGCTGGCCGCGGAGGATCACGGCGCTCCGCGTCTGGTGTGCTCGACACAATCGGTTCAAATGGACGCCGAAATGCAAATGCCCCCGCTTCTCGGCGCATCCGCGTCTGGTGTGGCCCCGGCTTTGCTGCCGACCCGCAATTTCCGTGCTGACGGCGGCCTAGTCGTCACGGTATAGCCCTCAATGCTCCCGTTGCAGTGGCGGTTTGTCCCTGTGTTTTTTTTTTAAATAATGGAGGGTTCACAACGAACGAAAAGGAGGAAAATTTCTGCAAAAGTGGAAGAACATTTGCGTCTGCTTGAGGGGTCAATGAGTGAAGATTTGTTAGAGCAGCAAGATTCAACGCCGGACACTTTCTACGATGCTCAAGACTATTTTGAGAATTTATCAAATGATCTGGAAGATCCTGTGGAAGATTTTTTTTATGATTGTGACATTCCCTCAGATATGCCTGGTTATGATAGTGACTCTGATTTGCATGGAGATGAATGTACTGTCTTGGGAGATGATGATGATGTTGATTCATGTGGGCTTTCAGAGTGGGCTACAGAATTCAACATACCACAAACAGCGCTGTCTGCACTTCTGAAAATCATAAGGAAAAAGGGTCTTGATGTACCAATGGATGCCAGAACTCTTATGTCCACTGACAGATCCTGCCAAGTGACAAATGTAGCTGGGGGGTCCTACTTTCACTTTGGGATTGAAAATGCTCTCATATCTGAACTAACATCTTTAGGACATTTTAATGGGACTGATACACTAACAGTGATGGATCGCCCTTATTCCGCAGCTCCAGGATGAGTCTGTTGCCTATTCTTGGTAGAATTAAGGAAATTCCAGAGTGTAGTGTGTTTGTAATTGGAGTGTATTCAGGTGCATCCAAACCCACAAACGTGCATGCGTATTTACGAGAATTCATAGTAGATATGAAGGCCGTTTCTCAGAGAGGTATTGTGTACAATGGTGTACATTTCAGGGTAGTAGTACCCGATGTTTTTATTTGTGATGCACCTGCTTGTGCCTTTCTTAAATGCTCCAAAGGCCATACTATTATGGATGTGAGAGGTGCACTCTAAAAGGCAAGCACATGAATGGAAGTGTGGTTTTTCCTGAGATATCAGCAGAGCTCAGGACAGATGAGAAATTTGGTAGGCAGGGCTATCATCAACAGCATTAACTGTCAGTCTCCCCCCTAAATGATCTAGGTATAGGTTTAGTTACCAGTTTTGTGTTAGATTATATGCACCTTGTGTGCTTGGGGGCAATGCGTAGGTTAATATTTCTTTGGTTGAAGGAGCCGCTGAAATGCAGGGAATCTGTGAATTTTTTTGTTGTAATGTCAGCATATATGGTTTCTCTTAGGCAATATTTACCTAGCAATTTTGCAAGGAAACTACGATCTTTGTTTGAATTCAGCACATGGAAAGCTACAGAGCTTCTGCAATTTTTACTTTACACGGGCCCTGTTGTCCTTAATAACATACCCAGTAGAATGTACAGAAACTTTTTACTTATGTCTGTATCTACGAGAATATTTCTTAGTCCTGCCTTATGTTCTCCTGACAATTGTGACTATGCTGAGGAGATTTTAAAACTCTTTGATGATGTGATGAGCTCACAGTTGATTTGGTTTAAATTTGCTCTTCGGAATGAATGTAATTGCAACTCTTTTGTCTGTCTCCCACAGCAACGTATGAGATTGCCCGAACAAAATTAGTTGATTATGAACAGAACACAGACGTACCGACTGTCGACGAGTCCGATTCTGCAGAGAACATGGGAAGGGGGAACAAGCCAGGGTTCTCCCCAGACGGTGGAACAGCGCCGCTGCGCCGCTATACCGCTAGGTCAGCGGGACGGAGTTGATGACCGTCTGTCCGTCCGTCCGTGTCTCCCCCCCCCCCCCGGACAGACAGTGCGCCGCTACACTAAAAATTTCTGGGGAGAACCCTGCAAGCTATGTGCATGTGTGTAGGCGTGTGTGTGTTCATCTCTCTGAAATAAAAATATAATTAATTGTATTGCTTGTCTCTTCATTATTGTAGCTTGATTTAAGTACTGTATGGGCTTACTGTGAAATAACCCCCAAAAATAAATTTGTTAGCCCGATATAATAATGGTTACTACCCTTATGGGTACAGTGTAAGACTTAGTAGGGACCCATAATCAGCCCACATGGGGCCCACATGGGGCCCACCTAGTGGGCCGATGGACGGCCGTTTTTTATTTTATTTTTATTCATTGATTTATTTATTTCTGTTGCGCCTATCGTTTCTCTGTCGACCCCAAGAGAGAGAGAGATTGGCTAAAAAATCAAACTGAGCTTCAGCGTCTGTCCGAAGAGGACAGCAACAGGGCCAGGCTGCCTGCTGGAGGGAGGAAGAAGTCTAGCCAGGAGCTTGAGATGCAGGGATAGGCGATCAGCAAACAGGCACACCACGAGAGAGTGTCCCGCATGATGATCAGGGCGATGGCGACACAAATGTACGCCCCCGTGAGTGACAGCAGAGATGAGGAGTTTGCCGCGAGTGCTGGTTGGCTGAATCATTTCCTCCGCTGCAACAACTTCACTTGCAGAAAGATGCCAGAGAATTCGCAGAGAAGCTGGCGAAGTTTGTGACATTTACATCCCAGATTTTTGCCCCAAATAAACGCCCCGGCTATTATTTGGTAATTTACGGCATGATAATTCTCCCGGCCGGGGAGAGAGACATGCATCACAATGCTCAGCTGCAGACACAGCGGAGAGGTGACGAGTAATGACCGTAATCAAGGTTTCCAGCGGCATCTCTGAACCAGTGTTTGGTAGGAACCAAAGTTACGCGGGTGTTTCTCTCGGACCAACCTGACCGAGGGACGACAGCAGAACGAGACATCCCCATTGTTTATTGCATGGCTTTTCCCTCTTTTCCACCTAGAGGTGTCATAGCACATTACATTAAGTTGGAGGATTTTAAACTTTTTTTCCCCTCCTAATCCGCCTATTGCTCCCGCCTCTGCCTTTTCCACCTTTCCCTCCTTGTCCGCCTGGCTCCCAATACACAATGAATGATTTCCGGGATCTTTTTCCTCTATGTGCGCTTTCGGTATAAACGCACAGTAAGGCAGGGGCGCTGTGACTACTAGCATATCAGAGACACAGTCAGCTACCCAATGAGGATTTTCATTCAATCCAAGCACAGATATTGACCCGTATTACTCGTATAATACTCGTACTCAGCAAAAGTGCTTTTTTAACTCTAATTATTTGTTCTTTATGGAGATTGCAGGGAGTTCTTCTGATTTCAGCATACATTGTTTAATACCGGCAGGAGCAGCCCAGCAAATTATACGGGGAAAAACTTCCTCAACCGAAGGGGTTGCGTTGACAAGCCCGACGGCAGCATGCATCGACAGCAGCATGCCCACGATACGCGTGGACTGCGAGGGCCCGTTCATTGCTGCTTGCATCTTTAATTTAAATTATTTTTTATTTACTCTCTACGTCTATGAGTGGACACTCATTTGGCCCACATACATAAGATTGTTTGAGTTTTCTTCTTGTCATGATTTTTCTCATTATGTGTCAAATTATGTGTACAGCAGTTTCAGTTTTCAGCAACCTCATGGTGTTGAAGCTTGTGACCGCTGCCAAAGAGGCATAGCCCTTGCCATGGCTGGAGCTAGGAGCTCAAAAAAAGTTTGAATGTATTGGCAAAATGTTTATTGAAAAGAAAAAAAAAATCTTGTGGCACTTTATAATGTTCTTTAAAACTAAGTGGTACTATAGTACAAGCATTTGGATTTTTCTCTTATACTTATAAGTTAATTTGAAGAACATAGCAATTTCATGGGAAGCTAATGACAATACATAAGCTAACTGTTAATTAAACATGTACATATGTGTGAAGCATTTTTACGCTTTCCAGTGTTTTGGTATAACAAGCTGTTTTGAATGGTTATCAACACTTAATAAAAGTGCTGTTTTGAGAAGAGTTGTGATTTTTCCCCCTCTGTTTACAGCTTTTTTCTATTTTTAACATAATTTTAACTGGACAAACTTAACTCAATTAAAGCTAGGGTCTACAATCCTGGAGAGCCAGCAAGAAAGCTAGCATGATTTGAAAGTGACACCTCCTCTAAGTCCCCCCCCCCCCCCCGCAACCGGTGGGGATTGCCGGATGGCGGAGCAAAACCGGATCGGAGCCGCAACGCAGTGGACCCCTATCCAGTGGAAATTGGGCTGACTCGTTAGCCATTCTCATGGCTAAAAACAACACACAAAGAAGCTAACGTTAGCATTGGGCTAATACGATCTACAAACGTAGCCAAGTTGGCAAACCTCACATATTTCATGATAATAACAAATCCCCCTGAAACAAAACAAATAATTACCTGTTGAACAGAAAGAGAGCAACCTCTGCATCACTTTTCAAGCCCTTCACATGTCCCAGTTGTCTCCACCGCTCAAACGCCACACAGATGCTGACTCAGTCCGACTTCTTTCTTTATCCAGAGCCTTTTTCGTTGCAGCCTTTCCTGCCTCAGGCTTTCTTTTCCTTGCCTTTTTAGCAGGGTGAGCTGTTACAAGTAATGCTGGCTGCATTTTCTCTGCCATTGTAACCAAATGAACGTCTTCTCCTGCAACTCCTATTTCAGCAGAGGAGTGTGCTGGATATTTCCGGCATCAGTGAAACGTAACATGTGCACGCGCAGAGGAGGGAGGGACAGAACGAGACATGAAGGCATCTGACCAATCTGTGCATCTGACCAATCCGTGCTATTTGGGCCGGACGGCACGGATTGGTCAGATTTTTCTCAGTCCTACAGCTGCCACAGAGGTCCGATTATTTTTTTCCCTTTTTCTGAATACATAATGTATTGACTACTCTCAGGTTAGCAGGATCATTTCACCCAGTATAACAAAATGTGTTTCTGAACAACATTACAGACCCTAGCTTTAAGACTAACTTAACCACATCAAGTTACTCTTACTCAAAAGCCCTGTATTGCTTTAATGTATATCCAGTTCATTCGCTGAACTTAACCATATCACATAAGTTTAACGTAGGCTTCATACATAAAAAGAAAGTAACCTAATTAAGTTTAAGTCACTTAAGTCACTGTTGTACAATACATGTCAGTTAATTGAGTAAATTGTATGAAAACTGGTTTATTTACATCTACTTAAAAATGTTATGTCAAATGGTTCCACATAACTTTGTTAAGTATAACCAACATAACTTTTGTTTAAGTGTACCCAAGCTGGACGGTCTCACTGAAACTGGCTGAGAAGCCACATGGGGAACTGGCTCACAGCTAACTGCAGGCACACTGTTAACACGAATAAGTTATCAGAACTCCAAAAAATTGAGGCAATCAATTGCCTCAATTTTTTTTAAGTTCATTAACTCAAAAGTCAAAATTTTCCAGAACTTAAAGGTTGGATGACTTTCTACTTGTACCTTTAGATAACAGTTAAATTAAAGTGATTATTTAGCTCAACTCAAATATTTGCAGTTAATATGACCTACAGATTTCTGTTAAGGCAACTCAATTATTTTCAGTTAATATGACTTGAAGTTTCCAGTTTTCAAACCACTGGAATAAGTTCACAGAACTTTAAAAAATAAGTACACAACCACACCATTTTATGTTAACCAAACTCAATGTTTATTAGTTTGTGTTGTCATTGTTTTAAGTACACATTAGTCACATATATTGAGTTTGAGTTTTTACCTAAAAACATGTGACTCAAAACTTAAAATGTTTGAGGCAATTGATTGCCTCAATTACATTGAGTTTAACAAACTTAACATATCTAAAAGTCATGAACATCTGCTACTGAACAGTATTTTCTTGCCCGCTCCCTTTTAGCACACTGCAATGTGAAAATTAAATAGAAAAATGAATAATATTTATTTATAACATTTATAAATCAAAATAAATAGAACGAAAAACAAAAATTGAGAGATGCAAGAAGTAGATTAACTGATTATTTGCAAACTTTTTAAAAAGAAAAACTCGAAATTCTCTGATTCTAGCCTTCCAAATGTGTTCCTGGTCACTTAAGGCCCTAGGAAATAGATATTTTTCACAAATTTCTGATAGTGACCAAACAACTAATCAGATAGTCAGGAAAATAATCAGAGTAATCAAAAGCAATAACAAATAATACACAAATAAAATTATCTTTTGTTATTGGCTGTAAAAAGAAAAGACACTGCGTGCTTTTGGTTTTCTGGCTAATTCCTATGTAAGGCAACAGGGCAGCAATTTGGATGAAATTACACATATTCTATAGACTATTTTAGAACATTTTCACTTAAAACTCTAAAATGTAAACATTAACCAGTATCAAATGCACAGTGAAATTTGGGACATCTTGCGTAGCCCAGAATGATTGAGAAAAACATTAAAACATTATAAATGACAAATTATATGACTTATATTATCTCATTATATTAATGAAAACAAAGGCATATGGTGTAGTTTGGGCGTATTTGCTTAACACCTACAGAGTGCAGTAACTTTTTGATTATTTAGACAAAAGGAACTAGCCTTTTATAATGCTTTACCATGCAGCCTTCTTTCAGATGAGTTTCTACATCGTTAAGTCATTCTTGAGGGTCTGCAACCTGGGTGACAGTTTACCACTTTCTAGACCAAGTAAAATCTTTTGAGTGAAATCAAAAGTGTTGGTCAGTGCTTTGGGATAGCTGAGGTGTATTGCATAGATCTGTCCAAAGACTACCAAGATTCAAGATTGGGGAGGTTGACCACAGCATCACTTTCAGTGACGACAGAGATTCTCACGGGGTGGTAGTAAACTGGTGTCATGGTCACTGATGACAGTAAGGGGCTGAGGCCCACTGCAACACCATCAAGCTCTTGCTCATCAGACTTGTCCTGAGAGACCTGGGTCTCATTCATGTTAGTGTGAGGAGCTGAAGAGGACGGACGTGCTCCGTGTTGCTCCGTGTTGAACAAGAAGAAGCCAAAGAAGAGCCTGACTGCACGGAAAAGTGAGACAATGCCTCCTAAGTCAGACCTTAAGTGGGATCAATTGAATGAAAGCCTGATGGAATTGAAGAAACAACATCGGATTGTGACCGATGAACTTGGGAAAGATCTGATGGCGGAGTTGAGAGAGATGAAGAAACAGATAGAACCTCTCAACAAGGCAATGGCTGAAATTAAACAACTCCGGCAGGAGAATGAGAAAAAAGACCAGCTGATAAAGGAGCTGGGAAACAAAGTGGAGGAGCTGGATCAACAGGGAAAGCTCAATGATGTAATTGTGACTGGCCTCATAATCAAGCCTCCAACCTACGCAGCGGCGGTTGCAGCTGGGAATTCAGCCCATGAGCCTGGTGAATCTGAGATGAAATCTGTGGAGAAGCAGGTGTCTGAGTTCCTGAATGGTAAAGGCATCGAGGTGAATTTCGGCAACGTGGAAGTATGTTACCTCTTACCTCGAAGGAAAGAGTCAGCAACTCGAGCTGTCATCCTGAAATTCATCAACAGAAAATACAAGACTGCACTGCTGAAGCAGGGCAAGAAGCTCAAAGGCTCGAATGTCTACATCAATGAGAATCTCACCAGAAAGAATGCAGACATCGCCAGAACAGCTCGCCAACTGAAAAAGGATGGTAAGATACAACACACCTGGACGGCTAACTGCAGAATCTACATCAAAACAAATGGAGCATCAGCTGAAGAAGTCAAAATAATCCAGATCAGGAGCAAGGATGAGTTGGAGAAATACAATAACTAAGGTATGGCTCACGAACACTCCATAACTACAGCACAGCAAAGTTCAACGGTTCTTACACGGACTGAAAGTATGATGGGAATATCTGAAAGGATTGCTGAGCTAGGAAGTGTGGACTTCATTACAAATCAACATGTGAATCATACCTTATCTGACCCGAACGAAGGAATTGACCCGGATAATCACTTCTGTTTCAACATGACTGGGAATTGCAAGTATTATACTGAAGTTCAATACAGAGACAGCGCTGAGATGGACGGGAAACTGTCTCTAATTCACTTTAACAGCAGGAGTCTATATACCAACTTCGGCCACATCAAGGAATACCTAAATCACTTCAAAACCCCTTTCACCATCATTGCAGTGTCGGAAACATGGATTAATGAAGACAAAGGCACAGATTTTTTCCTGGATGGATATAATCTAGTAAAAAGTATGTACATTCAATCGTTGATCAGTACAGATCAATACAGGTGGGTTGATAAAGGTCAGAGGCACAAATCAACAGACACTGTGCAGACACTGTGTTGAGACGGCATGTGAGCATAACAAATACCATTCTGTACCCAAACAATAAGTTGAACCTGAGAAAATTGTATGGTCCAAGGCCAATGCCAGTTGTACATAGCAGGATGTTGTTATAATGTGTATCAACAATGTGAGATAACTTGGGTACGAACACTGTGACACTACTGTGAGTTATCACAAGTTCTTCTGAGCTGTGAAGAACTCAACTAGCCCTGTAAATCGGCACACAACAGTAGACACACATGTAATCTGTATGTACTGTCTAGAGCTTGAATTCAGCTCTGTATGCTACTGCTGTAATATGTTTTGTCAAAGGTCATAACAAAAGAAGTTGAAAAAAAAAAAAAAAAGAAAAGAAAATGTAAAATGCAAATGACAAGAAAAGATCAGGATGAAGATTTTATCCTGTGGGTAATGGGGGCGGGACTTGATAAGCTTTGGCTTCTCCCACTTTTCCCTTTCGGCCATGTGTATTGTATTATTTGAACAATGATGAAATGTGATGTTTATGAATTGACATGCCCGAAATAAACAACATAAATAAATAAATAAATAAAATGAATGAAAAAGAGATACTAATCACAAACTAACACATGGAACAGAACAGATGACATATCATTTATCTTTCTTTAACAAAGTCCCATTGAAATACAATATCTCTTTTACAAGGGAGACCTGGGTCTCATTGTAAGAAGTGAAAAACATAAGATCCATGTTCTGCACACATGAATCAAATCTTCACAAATTACTGAACATCTTATCACATTGAACAAAACACCAATACAGTTCCTTTGTAGTGAGAAGAAAGAAAACAGACCATACACGAAAACTGTATGGGTAGACTAAACAAAGTTAAGTCCTAAACACGTATGTATTTTGATGAACTGTTTACATAATACCCAGTAGAGTCTGTCTTAAGGACACTCACTGTGCAGGTTCTGAAAAATCCAGAAATGTCCTTGCACAGATAGTAGACAGACAGTAGTACGCTTGGTGTGGATGTCATAAAATTCCTATTCAGATAAAAACAGAATTTTATAAACAGAAGTGTTTACTGAACAAAGCTGATTTTAAACAGTCCAGTCAGAACATATGTCTACAAATAACCTGTTCACATCATTAATACAAATGGCAAATACAAAGTGGACTAATTTCAAAATTTACAAAGCTCATTTAAATCATTAAACCTGTTCAATGTTGAACTGGTTCAACCTATGAAATGTGTAATAATCTATTTACCTGTTCATCATGGATTTTTTAAATACAGCAACAACACTTTGAAAAACAGTTCAATTTGAAGAATCTAGCACACATTTATGAAGCAGAAAATAGCAGCCAAATGAGTAAGAATCACAATTTTCACTTTAAAAGAGAGAGCTGATCCATATTACATCAGATTCTATTTTGAGAGCAGGCCAGAGATCCATGAGCTCGTTCACTGCTGGGCAGGACATCACTATGGTCTGTCGACGTAGGGAAAATGTGGTCTCCATCAACTTCCAATGAGGGGCAGCTTCTTCTCAAGTCTTCTTGACTTCTTCAACAATTGTCGGCAGGGACGGGCTGGGGCTGAAATTAAGCCCGGGAGCTTGGTTTGGAGAGGCCTTTTATCAGATTGCATGACGGACACAAGTGGAACCGTAATTTTAACATGAATACTTTATTTGCACTATAATTGTGATAACTTGTATAATGACCAGGACCACACCGGATGAAGTATCGAGTGGCAGCCTTTATATAGTATATGTTCAGGAAAATATGGCAACATACAGAGCTCGTAAAATACCACGTTCCACTAACAGGAGATGCTGACTTGTACACCGCTTAGAGGGAAAGAAGTGCAGAATCTACATAGCTCCATGTGAGAGCTCCCCTAGTGGTATTTACAACACTCCTCCTCCACTAAATTCCAAAATTCTCTTAATGCAAATAGACTGAAAATTTTAACTCAGGTTGTGTCATTTCTTTCATACACCTTAACTCACTGAACTTCAAAAACAAAGCATTACTCTTTTGGCGTACACACTTGCACCTTTCACTATAACACATAACTGCTTAATTAAACATTCAGTCTGTCGGGAGGCTTCCGAGCCCGCTGTGACTTGCATATCTCCAATGCTGTAGCTGGCACAGCTGGTGTAGGAGTTTTGGGTGGTTCTAATGCAGGAGCCACCAGAGGGGTCTGTGTGTTCGTGATCAATTGTCCATCCTCTCCCGCGGGCACAGACTCTTTTTCAAGTGACTCTTCTTCTGGCGATGCTCCCACAGTAGTCTGGCTCACTAGGGGAAAGTCTGAGGTGTTGATGATCTCTGGGCCTGAATCATGACGCAGGCGTACGTGGTCCTGATGTCTGCGGAACACTCATCCATCAGTCAGTTCCACAACATGGGAGAGAGGACCTCTTTGTGTCAGGATAACCCCAGGTAGCCATTGCTGATTAGAGTTATTGCTGAAATTTTTCACACAGACATTGTCACCTGGTTTCAGCTGTCTCTCTCGCGCATGTTGATCGTGACCCTCCTTCTGCTTTTCCTGCTTAATGTCTGGACGCAGCAGGTCCAACTTTGACTTAGGCCTACGACCCATCAACATCTCTGCTGGAGTACGTGATGTAGTGGAATGTGGGGTCAGGCAATATTTAAACAGGAAACGTGAAAGTCTAGTACTGAGGGAATCACCTTTCATCCGCTTCAGACCCTCCTTCACCGTCTGGACAGCTCTCTCCGCTAATCCATTCGAGGCTGGGTGGAAAGGGGCTGAACGAATGTGACGGATGCCATTCTGTTCCATGAACTCACCAAACAGCTCGCTGGTGAATGTCAGACCGTTATCCATGACCACTGTATCAGGCAATCCGTGGACTGCAAACACTTGCCTGAGCTTGTCTATGGTTGAGGGGGCTGTTATGTTGGCCATGATGTGAGCGTCTATCCACTTGGAGTGTGCATCTACCATTATGAGAAACATCTGCCCCATGAACAGGCCAGCAAAATCCAGATATAGCCTTGACCAGAGGTGACCTGGCCACTCCCATGGATGCAAAGGAGCTGGTGGCAATGTGTGTTGATGTGACTGACATTGTGTACATGCCTTTACCTTGTTCTCCAGGTCTGAATCCATTCTTGGCCACCAGACATATGATCTTGCCAGGCTCTTCATTCGTGACACTCCTGGATGAGTTTCATGTAGTTCTTCCATTATCTTTGTGTGACCTGGGGGCGGCACAACTACCCTTGAACCCCAGAATATGCAGCCATCCTGCAGGCTGAGTTCTGTTTTGCGTTTGACATATGGTTTCAGTTCCTCACTGATAACAACACTGGGCCAGCCCTGTAGCAGGAAAGTCTTTACTTTGGACAGTACTGGGTCTCTCTCTGTCCACTGCTTGACCTGGGCTGCCTTTACAGGCGTCTCTGACAATTTTTCTAACGAAAACACAGTTTCTGGAGGCACATATGTTGACACCGGCGTGTCCGGCAATGGCAGGCGACTCAACGCATCAGCGCTTGCGTTGTCTTTACCTGCTCTCTACTCTATGGTGTACTGGTAGGCTGACAAGATGAGTGCCTAACGTTGGAGTCTGGCTGATGCTAGCGGTGGAATGCAGCGTTTTTCACTGAACAGACTCATCAGTGGTTTATGGTCGGTGTGGACTTTGAAAACACAGCCATATAAGTACTGGTGAAAACGCCTTTCTGCAAAAACAATGGCTAGACCTTCCTTGTCTAACTGTGAGTAACCTTTCTCCGCAGCTGTCAGCGTCCGCGAGGCAAATCCAATAGGTTTCTCTGAGCCGTCTTTCATAACATGTGAGAGGACTGCCCCCACACCATAGGGCGAAGCGTCACATGAGAGAACGATCTCTTTATCTGGATCATAGTGAACTAGCAGCTTTGCTGACTGAAGGAGCTCTTTCACCTCCTGAAATGCTTTCTCCTGCTCTGTACCCCACTGCCACTTTGTGTCATTGTGCAGCAGCTTGTACAGTGGTGCTAACACCTTTGAGAGGTCCTGCAGGAATTTTCCATAATATTTCACCATGCCCAGAAATGAGCGAAGTTCAGTGACGTTCTTAGGGCTTGGGGCTTCCTTGATAGCCCTCACTTTGTCCTCCACTGGGCAGAGACCCTCTGCTGTGATTTTATGTCCCAGGTAGGTCACACTTGGTGCCATGAACACACACTTTTCACGTTTCAGCCGCAGCCCTGCATCTGAGAGTCTCTTAAGCACCTGTCTCAAGTTTTCAATGTGTCTAGCCTCAGTAGCCCCTGTAATTAAAATGTCATCTAAATACACGGCTACCTGTGGAATCCCTTGTAATAAAGTGTCCATTGTCCTCTGGAAAATGGCAGGACTGGATGCCACTCCAAACACAAGGCGATTGTACTTGAATAGTCCTTTGTGTGTATTTATCGTGACACATTTTTTTTTATTCCTCCTCTAGAAGAAGCTGCTGGTAAGCGTGGCTCATGTCAAGCTTTGTGAATAGCTTACCTCCCGCCAGCGTTGCTAACAGGTCATCCACCCGTGGCAACGGGTACTCCTCCAGCTTTGAGACCTGATTCACAGTAAGTTTATAGTCACCACATATACTTGCAGTTCCATCGGGCTTCAAAACAGGAACGATGGGAGCTGCCCACCTTGAGAACTGGACAGCTCAATGATGCCCTGCGCCTGTAAACGTTCCAGCTCTTCCTCCACTTTGCTTTTCATTGCATAGGGCACCACTCTAGGCTTGAAGAAAGCTCCTCTCTGAACACGTCACTGTATTGGTGCAGAATGTCCTCTGTTGTGTGTGTATACTTGATCTCATGCCAATTAAGCTTAATTTTTCGAAGCCAGTCGCGGCCCAAAAGACTAGGCACACTACCTTTCGCTATTACAAGTCTGCCTTCAGCCCTCTGACTTCCTGCTGCAATGTTCACATGTATCACCCCCACATGAGGTATAGCCTGACCTGTGTATGTCCTTAGTCTGAGTGTTGAAGGCTTGATAGGAGGTGGCTTGTGTCCCCATGTCCTCCTGTAAGTCTCCTCACTGATGACTGATGCTGTAGCCCCTGAATCAACCTCAAACTGAAACTATGTGAAAACAACTGTCACTGTTGCATAGTAGGGCATAGGCGGACTCTCATCTGTGTCCACTGCAAACATGTTGAATGCACACGCTGACTCACCTTCGTCTTCCTCGACGTGATGTGTGGGCGCTTTAGCCTGTGGGGCTGTCCATTTGTCTTTTTTAGCCTGTGTCCTTTTTTATTGCAGGCATGACAGACAGTTTCTTTAAATTTGTAGACATTTGCATAGTGTGCCCCTCCACACTGAAAGCATTCCACTTTCTTTGATGGTTTTGCAGCCTCTCTGTTCACGTAGTGCACAGTTCCTGGCTGTGATCCTGCCTGACTCTTTTGAAGGTCTTTGGCATTATTTGCAGCCATCTCCATCCCGAACGAAATTTCCAGAGCTTTCTTTAAAGTCAGTGGTGGAGTTTCCCCCAGTAAGCAGCGCTGTATGGCATCATTATTAATGCCGCATACTTATCTGTCACAGAGCATGTCATCTAAGACATCCTTAAAATCACAGTGTTCTGACAGCTGCCGCAGTTCTGCAACGAAATTAGCTACAGACTGACCTGGCTTCCTAAAATGGCTGTGAAATCTGAAACGTTGGACTATCACTGATGGTTTGGATTGTGGTGATTCCCGACGAGCTTGACCAGTTCAGTGTACTCAATTTCTCCTGGTTTCTTCAGTGTGGCTAAGTTCCTTACTAGCTTACAAGTCTTTGCTCCACACACACTCAGGAGAATGGAGCGCTTTTTAGTCTCCTCTGCTATTCCGTTATCAGCGAAAAAGTGTCCCAACCTTTCCTCATACTCCGTCCAGTCCTCGTCCCCTTCCACGAATTCACCGATAGTCCCAAATGTAGCCATTTGAGTGCAAGGCTCTCCTCCTCTCTGCTACGCTCTTCACTTCACTGCATCCACTCGTGAAGAACAGCCGCCTATTGTTGGCTAGCTAGCACACTGTGTCTTGCTAATGCTAAAAACAAAAACACGGTGGAAAAAAAAAACAACTTCCAGTTCACCTCGTCGCCAAAAATATGTGGTAACTTGTATAATGACCAGGACCACACCGGATGATGTATCGAGTGGCAGCCTTTATATAGTATATGTTCAAGAAAATATGGCAACATACAGAGCTCGTAAAATACCACATTCCACTAACAGGAGATGCTGACTTGTACACCGCTTACCCCCAATTTCCACTGGATACGTCTCCGCTGCGTTGCGTCTCCGCCACGCCAGCGGAGCAGATACGTTTCACTTTAGTCAATGTGTCAATCCCCACCAGGTCCGCTGCGCTGCGTATCAGCTCCGTCCCAGCTCCGACAGTCCGGAGCCCTCCGGCAAAAATACGCAGGACTCCTATATCTGCCGGATGCCGGAGCACGACGCAGCAAGTCAGCTGAATTTAGCACCGAGCAGACAGGAAGTCAAGCGCTAAAATGACAAACAGCATCCGGTTACCTTTCAAAATAAAACACTCCGTGTTGACACCAGCACACAAATCTCAAAAAACAGACAAACACAAGCTCTTCTGCTGATCCTTCGGTCAGGAACACTTCCTGTTATTGTTCTTAATAACACAGACCTATAACTGCAGTCGTGAGTGATTATGATTGATTATAAACCGCAACCGGTGGGGATTGCCGGACGGCGGACGGCGGAGCAAAACCGGATCGGAGCTGCAACGCAGCGGACATGTATCCAGTGAAAATTGGGGGTAAGAGGGAAAGAAGTGCAGAATCTACATAGCTCCATGTAAGAGCTCCCCTAGTAGTATAAAAATGTATAGGCTTTACAACAATAATAACTGGAGTGGATGGGCTTATTGTTTCTGTGTGACTGGAATTGGAACATCAACATATGACATCTTAATATAATTCTTTGCAAAGACTTGTTGCCAACCCAGTCCTGCACACTGCACACTGCACCTGTACCTGGCACAGTTTTTTGGTGGTTCCTGCTCCACTTTCCTCCACCTCCTCTTCCATATCCTCCTCCTCCTTCTCCTGTCCCTCCTCATCTGTCTCTTCCTCCTCCTCACTCCTATGACTGGCATTATCCTGTCCCTCTGCATCAACTCCATGACTGACACTGGCCTTGTCAGCTAATAATAACAATAACAGCAACAAAGATAAACGTTATGGCACTTTTGCAAATAATTCACAGTGTTAGAACACAAATACAATATAAAAATCAACATAACAAAAGTGCCACACACACACACACACACACACACACACACAAACTGTAAATAAATTACTCACGTTAATGTATTTTTCTTGAGCTCGTAAAAATTGCTTTATAATAATGTAGAAACAGAACAGAAAAACAGGATGTATAGCCTATATATTAAAATATTATCTTTTTAACTTTGAACACAGACTCCCTCCTGAAATATGTTTTCTTTTGCAATAAGGAAATTTGTGCGTTTTTCTGGTCAGCCAGTATGGATTTTATTTTTAATTGATAAAGCAGATTAATGATTCATGCAGGTGTAACAGGTGTTCAACAGAAAACACATTTAAACCAATGAGACGTGTTTGTTTTGCTTTGTTTGTTTGTTAAAAGCAAAACAAACACGTCTCATTGGTTTAAATATGTGTTATATGTCTTTGTGGCGTTTATGTTTTGAGCCTTGTCACTATGTGACAGACAATAAAGTTTTTTGAATCTTGAATCATTAGCTAGCAACATCATCACTAGCAAACAAACAGGTCAGTGCTGCTCAGTGTAAATGAGACAGATAAAACACAAGCCATCTGCAAAAAGTTTCAACACGACAATGACGTCATTGATCGCTGTAGCCGCGCTGACCTTCACCCCTTCACCACTAAAAGCTCTGTTAATATGGAGCATCAGGCTGCATCCTCTATTAACCTTTTTTTCTTTTTTGCCCTTTATTTTTTCTGCTCTACCCATTTCTTTCTACGGCTTATTTTTTTTTAACATGTTTGCAATTTTAATTTATCCCGCTCCTCTTTCTTCTTGTTCTTTTATTAAACTGGAACATAACGATTTAATGACAGACTGAGTGGCTGAGCCAATCACATTTCAATAGAAACAAGGATCAGCTCAAGTTGGGAGGGGCCGCTCATTTCCCCCCTTAACACTTTAGGCGCCGGGTTTTATTTTAAAAAATACTAGATTTTGACATCTAAATTTCAGAAGGCTCTGGCTTGAATGTAGTTTGAGATAGAGACAAAGTGTAAATGAGACAAATATTGAGAATGACCTAACGTTTATGAAGGGAGTAATTTTTCCCATCTAATTTGCATATTTTGACGTCATATGGTGGCGGCCATATTGGATTATGTAATTTCCATGAAATACCTGGTGTTTTGAAAGAGAGTTGAACTTATTTCATCAGATTCATCCCCTCCATCCATTTGTTATGTTGTCCACACATCAAATGAACAGGGAAAAAGTAAATTGTAAGCCAACAGTCATAAACTAGAACTATTAGTACACCACAAAACTCATGTAAACAGTATGCGTTTTTTTTACCCACCATCCCCCCCATTGGAGGACACTTTTTTTTCTTCCCTTTTTCTTGTTTTCTCTTCTCTTCTTCTTTATTATTATTATTATTATTATAATTATTATTATTATTATATGATAATAATAACAGTAGGCGTCTTTTATCTGCAGAGGCCTTATCTGTGCCCATCTATCCAGATAAAAGTTTGTAATATTTGTAGAGTGTGGAGCCTCTCATTGCAAGGCATAGAGACAATAAGAAATATATATATATATATATATATATATATATATATATATATATATATATATATATTTACATTTACATCATACCATTCATGAAACCTGTGAACTTGGAATTAGTTCATGTCAGCCTAAATACTGATGAGCATTGTCTCCATTGTTATAAGATACCAGAAATCATCAGTCAGAAAGAGGGACAAAAAAACTATAGACCTTGAATCATTGCTTAGCTTTCTGTCACCACGATATCCAATTTGCTCATCAAAGGGCTTTATCCATATACTTCATCTCTCAAGTAAGCCCAGCCACCATTACCATTATCATCATTTCCAGCCCTGTTCTGCCTTCCCCTGTTGCCCCTACGACACCCATCAGCCTTTCTACGAACACTTTGCCCACGTCTCCCCCTGCTATCTCCTCTAGTGTTGTGAGAAGAGTTGGACTCGTGTGTGCTTTGTGCTTCGTGAACACTGCTGCGGCGCATAGCTGCACCGCTGCCGCGGATGGAGGCTACGTGACCGTCGCGGTGGAAAGAGTGAACATTAACGCTGACACCCAGCAGTATTCTCACCACCCCCGCTACTTCTACCACATCCATTCGCTTCCCTACTGATACTACGAGTTCGTGTATCATTTCCATTCCCACCTATTGGGCAAAGGATCGTGTGTTAGTGCTTGTGCGTTTTCCTCGCTCTGCGCGGCACCGCCATTGCTATGCAAAGACGCACCGCGACTAGCAAGCTCACTAATCAACCGACCGTCATCTCCCAAAGCTAGATTTTCCACTTCAGAATCAGAATCACCGAATAGGAGCTCAATCACTTCCCTAAGTGTCAACTTTTTGCATGCCATTGTCGTTTATTTCGTCTCAATAACGTCGGAATCCAGCAATACCCTCTTCGGCAAAATGGCTTCCTGGCGCACTGTCTCCGCTCTCTCACCCCACAGTTTGCATGGGACTTCCTCGAACATTTTGCATTGAAGCAAGACGTTTTTATGAGCTAAGGTCTAAGTATAGGATGTCTGCCAACTAGTGGTGGGGAGTATGAACGACATGTAACACTCTATTGGGAGAAAACAGCTGTTTTGCTCAGTACCGCGGTGTGTCGCAAATTTGCGACTCTGGCGCCTAAAGGGTTAATATGCTAAATATTAGATTGACCCAGTCTGACGTTCCACTCTGTGCCACCTGCGGCCGTTTTATGGGGTAAAAAAACGTTCCGACCACCGGCCGGTTCGGCCTGGAACAGATCGGCCGTTTGGGAATACTCCCGAACCTCCCGATGGCCAGCCGGCCCCTGATTGTCGGCCTCAACTGCTCAAGGCTTGAAGGATCCTTTCCTTGGGGAAAGTTGAGTTTTAAGTTGACTTATTATTATATTTATATTTTATTTATTAAGTATTATTTAATGTGCATACGCAGTTAATGTCATATGGTCCTCTGAAGTATAATTTATTCATCTTTGTCACAAAAAGCAGCTAATGCCTTGCAAGACTCCTGTGACAAGCCAGTGAATGGCGGGGGCTTATTCCTAGCTCCCATGATACCTTCCTCAACTTCCGTTCATAGTTTTTTGACTGCTTAAAGGCGACGCAGCATAAAAACAAAGCCACATTGAGCATTGCCGTCACCTTTCGTCAAAAGTGCTGGCTTGAAAGTACATGCTAGTTTTTGTTGATCATATACATTTGATATAAATATCTTATTTACGCGTGTGTGAAAATGTGCAAGATGGGATGCGGCTGGCGTTGAATTTTTGTTTATATCTTCGCCGTTTTTTGTCATATGACCAAAAGGAAAAAATGTCAGAATCTGCTGACTCTGTTCTATGGATTGAACATGGGGGTGACGCCAACTGAGCAGAGAAGCGGAAGGGAAAGCGAGAGGGAGACGGGAGATTGACGGAGAGTGACAGAGATTGACGGAGACTGACAGAGAGTAACAGAGATTGATGGAGATTGAAAGAGAGAGATATGAGAGAGATTTTTTAGCTAGTTTTGGGAAGATTTTGAGTTTTTGAGATGGAAAAATGAAGCAAACGCTGGACTTGCAACAAGCCATGACATTCTTTTATCAACTGGAAGACGGTAGGAGCATTTCATCGTCGGAGTCGAATTTGGGGTCGGAGGGTGATGGCGGTGATGACATAGATGACCCGTCTTTTACTAGTGATGACGAGAGGTAAGAACAACTTCTTATGAACCTCCGTTACTTTTGCTTTGCTTATTACTCTCTTTGTAAACTTTGTAAACTCTCTTTTTACATGGTTTTTTGTCATGTACATGTACAGAGATGATGAGCAGCCTTGCTTGTTTTACTTATTACTTTCTTTGTGAACTATCTTTTTAAATGCGTTTTATGTCCATGCTCATTATGGGAATTGTTGGGTCTCAATAAATGGGTCTAAATAACATCATAAAGAGTACGGTCTAGATCTACTCTATATGAAAAAGATCTTGATATAACTTCTGTAATGAATTAGCACTATATAAATCAAATTGAATTGACTTATTTTCATGTACATTTACAGAGGAGATGAGCAGCCTGGAACATCTCATGTTTCACCCCCAGCAACTACCACACAGAGGGGGCATGGGAGTGGGAATCAGGAGAGGTGAGACAAACTTCTTATGAAATTGTATTGATTTTGTTTTGTATATTACTCTTTGCAAATTTTGTAGGGCTGTCAAATAATTAATTTTTTTAATCGCGATTAATCACATTTTGTCCATAGTTAACTCGCGATTAACTGCATTTTTTTGGCACATTTTTTTCTGTTCTAAATGTACCTTAATGTATTTTTTTCATGTTCTTAATACTTTTAACAACATAAGAAAGGGCAAATATGCTTGCTTTATGAAAATGTTTATTCAACACTTCAAATCATGCAGGAAAATAAAGGGCTCAAAAAATATCCCCTTGCCGTAAATGGGATCAAAACATGGTGATGTGTGCTTTTGGCGAGGGGCGGTGGGCGGTGGGCGGTGGGCTCTCTGCATCTGCCATGTGTTTGGCTTGCAAATGATGTTTGAGACTCGACGTACTTCAATGGTAACTCATTTCATGTTGACAGTACGTGCAGATAACTTTTGTCCTACCGACCGAACCATCTGATCTGGCAGTGTTTTGAAAGTGAATTTGTCGTTCATAAGTCCTTTCTCCATTTCCTTTCGCTTTTCTGTCCACCGTGTTTTTCCCGAACACCAACCCTGCTTTTCTTCTTCTGATTCCCTTTCTTATTCTTCTGCCACTTTCTTGATCAAGACTACAGGTGCCACGACGACCGTGAATCAAACAAAGCGCATTTCTTTTCTTTTTTTAATACCGAACGTTAATCGTGCGTTAAATAAATTAACGGCGTTAAGAGGATGTTGGGTTAACTTTGGCAGCCCTAAAATTTTGTAAACTATCTTTTTTCCTGTGTTATTGTCATGTACATTTACAGAGATGCTGACCAGCCTCGAACATCTCGCATTACAACCCCAACGGCGAGCACATGGAGTGGGGGCATTGGAGGGGGAATCAAGCCAGATCTCCACAAGCTCAGTCAGCATAGCCACACCACAGCTCTGAGCCCTGGAAAACAGAGGATGATCCAGATACTGCCCCACAAATCATCTTGTCTGTGCCATTTCCTGCCACTGTCATGACAAGAGACAGATTCAGGGCATTGCTGTGGAACATCCACCTCAGTGATCCAGGAGGATGTCAGAAATGACATGAAGAAAGGAACACCACAGCATGATAAGCGGTTCAGAATCAAGCCTATCATTAATGACATTCGCAATTCCTGCCAGGCTCATTACCACCCAAGGAAGGAATTGGCAGTCGATGAGAGAAGGGTGGCAACGAAGGCAAACACTGGCATGACCCAGTATATGAGGGACAAACCAACAAAATGGGGGATCAAGCTTTTCATGTTGGCTGATTCAAGCAATGGCTACACCATCAATTTCAATGTGTACATTGGCAAGTCTCACACACACACTGTGCATGGACTGTCTTATGATGATGTCATGGACCTCGTTCAGCCATCATATCTTGGGAGTGGATACCATATTTATATGGACAATTTTTATACCAGTCCCCAGCTGTTAAGTGAGTTGGCCAGCATGAATTTTGGAACCTGCAGTACCTACAGGGACAACAGGAAAGGGTGTCCCAGTGGGAGAGCAAATGCCCTCACCAGGAAGTCAGAAAGAGGCACCATGAGATTGATCAGAGAGGAACCCCTGGTCTTTGTGAAGTGGATGGACTCACAAGAGGTGTCACTGTGCTCCACAATCCATCCAGCGTTTTCTGGTGAGCTGGTCCAGAGGAGCGTAAAGGGTGGAGATGGACACTTAACTGGGCAGTGAAAGACATCCCCTGCCCCACACCCGTCATGCCTACAATAAGAACATGGGTGGGGTCGACCTATCTGACCAGCTCATCCAGTATTATTCAACACACCGCAGAACTGCTAGCTGGTATCGTACCATGTTCCTGCACTTTGTAGACATTGCAACAACCAATGCCTACATCATGCACTGTGAGATCAGCAACACACAACAGGTACAGCACATGACACACAAGGACTTCCTGGCTGAACTGTTGTCTCAGCTGTGTGGAGTGGAGAAGACAGGAGTTCCCAGCAACAGGAGCACTGACCATGTTCCTGTTGCCATTGCCACTGCCACTGATGCCAGAGAGAAGGCCACACAAGGCCACAGGATCTGCCAACGCTGCCAGCAAGTGGACAAAAAAAGGTACCTCACACCATGGAAGTACTGAAAAGCTGACAAAATGTACCACTCTTCTGCAGCAGCTTCCTGTTGACCGGAAGTCCAGACAAGTTGATTACTGAGTGCAGTACAGTTCTGCAAAAATGTATGAAAATGTATGATTATGACTCCATGGAATAGCAATCAAAGTTCAAATGTGTCTTACCTGCCAGTTTATCACAGTTATTTTCGAGAGCAGACAGGGAAAAGAACGGAATTGAGCATTTCTAACCGCACTCGGTAATCGTCGCGTCGGGACTTCCCCAACCCGGAAGCTGATGGGGGAGAGTTGAAATCTGTTTTTAGCTTCACAATAGAAATCCAGCTAAGCTAGCCGAGGTAAGATGCCCCGGACTGTGTGTTGAGACCCTATTTGTACTGTTGCTGAAGTTTGGTGCTGTTCTGAGCATTATTTGTGGCTTGTTGCTGGTGGTTTATTAGGGCTGGGCGATATGGCCTAAAAATTGAATCTCCGATTTTTTCACACCAAACTCGATTTACGATTTTAATACATTTTTTTTTCCTTCTCAAGAACAAACTTAAAATTACAAAGAAATTATTAAAAGCATTGTGTTTATTGCTATATTTGCTATGATTCTAAACAAATTTGCCCTGCAGCTTCAAACTCACTTGAAACAATATATAAAAGTGTATCCTTTTGAAAAGACTGTGTCCCTCTTTGATAAAATGCTTTTGTAAACATATTTAACATGTCAGACTGCTTGCTATCATAAAAACAGTTCAGTTTCCATTTTGATATTGAAAAAGTGTTAACATAACTTTCATTAAATACTTTATTTTGCAAAAGGGGCCTTTGTTTACAAAAAAAGTACTTTATATCCCTGAAGATATGTAAACTAAATTAAACATCTGCATGCATTGCATAGTAAACATCACATGTTGGTAGATGTACAGGACATGAGGTGTGCTTGCTGTCTGTTTTACACATTTTTGACCAGGAAGACGAGCCTGTCTGCTTCATCTGGTTTGAGTCAGGACCGGTTGCGGCTTTGTAGCACAAACCTGCGGTCGAATATTTTCAGCATGTGGATGAACCTCCAGCTTTTCCACTGTATATACGAGCAGCATGTCTGTAGCGATATGCAACGTGGCTGCATCCGTAACAGCTTTCCACCGGGCCGCTTTCTTGTCATACGGGACACAATTATTATATGATTCCGCTAATGTTGGCTACTTTATAGCGGGTGTTTGTGGGCTGCCGCGGTTTTCTCGTAGTGAACAACAAGTGTCCCACTGTGATCCAGGCGTCTATTTGAGATGCTGAAATAAATGGTTCGGTCCGCTGCCTTTAGTTGCAAAAGCCTTTGAACAAACTTTGCAGCGGACGGTGGTTTGTTCGAGGTCCGACACTACAGAACCAAACTACTAACGAGACAGTGACTTTTTAGGAACGAACTCTGCTCGCTGCATGTTGTGTTTGTTTCTTTGTAAGTCAATGCAAGGAGGGCGGAGCCTACTATGAACTACGGGAGCCCGTAAGGAGCGGTGGCGGAGCAAGTTAAATAAAACATCGATTTTCATTTTTTAAAATCGTCCTAAAACAAAAACTCAAACTAATCGATTTTGCCGATTTATCGCCCAGCCCTACGGTTTATATTTGGATCCATTTACTGCAGTGTATTGTTGTCGTGCAATCGTTTCTGAGGTTGATAAAACTCCGTAAATTAGCGGTCTGCTAACTTGATCTCTCGAGAGGGAGTCTAAAACAGTTTCAAGGTGGTTTAGACCATGGATTAAACTTACACCAGAATATCCCTTTAATCAATCAATCAATCAACTTTATTTATAAAGCACTTTTCATACATGAGTATGTAGCACAAAGTGCTTTACACAGGAAACAGGATCCATTGGATCCATTTACATCACCCTTTAACACTGAGTTAAATGAGGATAATGGGTATAAGTAGTTGCTAAAGCTACTTTTTTTAGCAGTAGTTTTACAAACTAAATTTCTCCAGTGGTAGAAATGTCGTTTGGTCAAACTACTGCCAGGCTGAACTACATGTAGTTTTACAAGCTACATTTGCAAAGTAGCTTCCCCAACACTGGTAGTATGCAACACATTTATTTGTTATGATTAATTTTATTTATTTGGGGAAGCACTTTGAGATATTAGCATGTGCTATATAAATTAGGTTTATTTTTAAATCATCCCTATTTAAAACAATAGAAATAACAGGACTTTATCATTCTTAGCATGTAATTACTTAATTCTATTAAGTTGTACTTAAGTGATGTTTTTAAGTTATGCTTACTTATATGCAAAATAGTTCCATTTAATCATAAATTATTAGTTAAAATTACTCAAAAAGGAAGAACATATTACACCAACTTGACATAATTAAGTCAGTAAAACTTTTTCTAAAACGTTGAGTATACAGTATAAATAATTAAATAGTTAATCTATTTAATTACTTTGAATGTTCGTTCAAAAAATAGTTAAGTAGCCTTATCAAAAATAAAAATCTTTCAGATCCCCCCCTCCTAGCAAGATTTTGTTAAAAGGTAAAAAAGAAAGTGCGTCCTGATGTCTGTCATGAAATATAGTACAAATGAATGTAATGTGTTTCAGTAAGTTACATAAGAGTAGGAAAAAAAGATTAGCATTAATTGTTTTAAACTAATCCTATAAAATGGATACATGCTGCGTTTATATTACACTTTCTTGTAGTGCTTGAATGCTGAAGAGCCCCTCCTACGAGATGACAATAACAGAAAGCTGGTTTAAGATGATACTAAAAGATTAACATGCAAACATATTGATCATGGTCACATCATATATAAATACAAGTCAACAGTGCAGAAGTCACAGATTAGAAGCTCCTGATCTGATCCTGAATCTCCACTAACCTGTCCTCTCCATGACCTGAGGCTGGACAGCAGCTTTATATATATATACATATATATATATATATATATATGTATATATATATATATATATATATATGTATATGTATATATATATATATATATATTACACAGGCATGCACACTCATGCATAACACAGCATCACCATAAAGCCGGCAACAACAAAGCCATTCCCATATCATCCATACCATTTTCATAATGTGAATGACGAGGTTGCTGTGTATCTGCTGTGCTTGGGTTCCTTGCACTGTGGGATCAGTGGGTAGCTAAGGGACTTGCTCTGGAATAATGGGCACTAAGTCGTGCATGTATTCATGCAGCCGAGCAGCACAGAGGACACCTTGATCTCTGTGTCCAACACTGCTGACTTTCACACAGGAAGTCAGCACCTATATGCACTGCCAACATGCTAGTTACTGCTAGAGATGCACAGATCGATCGGCAACTGATTGCAATCGGCCGATAATGCCCCTATCGGTTTTGATCGGAGTTCTCAAAATAGATCAAAGCAGGCCGATCAGATGACGTTTCAATATAGAGTGCATTGACTGCATGCAGGGTGGGAATTTCACAGCGGCAACAGCGGCCATCCGCACTTTGGCCTTGATGCCGCTTGAAAAAAATCTCATCGTACGGCCACAGTGGCCTTTGTGCCCCTGGCCCGGTCAGCGTAGTGGGCTTGCCGTGAATTACAGCAACCTGAGTGCACAGTAGTCACTCACAGTAACTTCAGTGAGTTCGTGGGTCGCACAGGTGGAGTCTCATCATCACATCGATGATCTCACGTGAAAGCCCCTCAAACAGCAGCAGCGTCTCAAAACAGAAGAACGAAACTTACAGCACAGTGAGCGAGCGCAGCCGGTTTTCACATGATACGTAACTGACTTATGTGGTAGGATTTAGTTTGGTAAAGTTGGAAATATATTCACAGATTCGAACTTACCGGATCAATAACTCATAAGTGAAACCTTGTCAACACACAAACGACGGGTCTTTCCTACCGTAGTAAGGAAGACAACGAGCTACAACCGTATTTTTATCAAAACCAGCGGTCCTCCGGGTCTGTATGGTCAGCCGTCTGTGAGACGAGGGCGCAGGGACCGTCTACAAAGTGCAACACCGAAAAGAGAAACTACAAAAAATATTCAATAACTTCACTATTATTCAGGGTAGTGCCACCAAAATCACTCCACACATCAGTGGTCTCCTGCTGGTTATTCTACAATTTTTTGTGTGGAAAAAATGTGCTTTGCCATAATTTTGGGGAATTTCTATTGGGAGAAATATTCAATAACATTAATATTCAGTGTGGTGTCACAAAAATCACCTCACTCTAACCCTACTTAAAACAAACTGTTTTCTAATGTAACATTAACTTGATATTGGTATTAAAGAATGTTTTAATACATAATCCATGTGAAGTGAAGGCCAAATGGACTTGCCCCTTAAATGACGAAATTCCCACCCTGACTCCATGCATTCCCACTAGTAAGCTACAGTTACTGTATGTAAGCTGAGTCCAAGTTGTCTCTAAGAGAGTCTCTAGAGTGTGAAATATTGCACATCGCCTCAGCCTGCAATAAAACGGTGGTCAATTCATGATACTTTCTCATCTCCTGATTTTTAAACTTAATAATACAATGTCAATGTTGTGTAAGAAGAATCATTAATTAAATATATGAAAGTTACACAAGACAACAATATAGAAAAATGTATGGATTTGATGCTGTGATCGGTGATCGGCAATATTGGGATCGGCAGATACTGCTTTCGGTGATCGGTGATCGGTAATCGGCCCCAAAAATTCTGATCGGTGCATCTCTAGTTACTGCTCCACCTGTAGCTCAGACAGAGGTTTATACTGTCAGTGCTGAGTATCAGCTAGAGCTGAGAGTTGAAGAGCCGAGGGTTTAAATTCTCAGAGGTATCGGACTAAAAGACTTAAAAAAGAAAAGAGCATTGCCGATATTGGCTAGGAGAGGTGACAATGTAATACTGTTTTTCTGGCAAATATACACATAAAATACACACATACACATGTCTAAATATACACCTACGCTAAGTGATTAGATATTGTCAGTGCTAATTAAATGCCACTGTATTTGGTACAAGTGGTTGTATAACAAGTTAAAATGTATTATAGGAGGTATAAGGAGGATTCATAATACTAACTGCGTGTGTAGACTCAAAAACAGAAATATTTGTACACATTATTTTGGTTTGATTTATAGAGTTGTACATACACCTGATTCTATTTTATGAATCTCATTTTTTGTAATACTGGTACGTGTGCTTTATTTCCACTCCCAGTAATGCAAACTTGGATGCTTGCATATACATAGATATCTTAGCACACCCAAACACTTTTAATTGAGAAGAATGGCAAAGAAGAAAAAGTACAGCTGATTTTGTTCCATCAGTGAGTGAGTTTTCCCAACAGCAACAGGAGAAAATGAAACCAGAATGAATTATATGGAATTTTGCGCGACATTTGTGGCTATTAACAGTGCCTGCTCCATACATGTAAAGTATTATCGCTTTAATATCTCAGTCATCACTGCTAAAATTCACAAGTATGATTAATGATTAATAAACATATTTCTGCTCTATGAGCACAGCACTATGAGGGGTACCAGTTTGCCGAATTTTGACAATTTCCATACAGGAATGGAATAGTAAGTGGGTGATATCTTTTCTCATTTGATCAACCACCATGAATGCTGACCATGAACTTTTGATTTACAGTTTGGTTTAATCACTTACACAGTGGAAGACAGACCTGGGACAACTGTTTTTTATTGGACCATCATATTGTACACAGTATGTCTTACAGTATGTCTTAGGTTAATGTTAATATCTGTCAAAGATACAATTTTGATATTGTTTGCACTATTATATTCATATATAGCTCACAATAATAAAAAATTGTGTCCTTAACACCAGAGATGGTGGTTGTATAACACATATGCCTGCCCCTCACCTGAGAGCTAATTATCAGATTTATAGCTGAGCTGGGAAATATATCAGCCAATCGCATTATTGCATTGATAGGGGAGCACAATTGAGCTTCACAACAGTTTTTACCAAGCTGCAAACAAACTTTTAATAACATGTTCATGACATACAAATACAGCTGCACAGTGTAGGTCAAAGAGCTGGTAGACCCAGTGCCTAATATTTAAGGGTTAGCCACTAGCTTTTAGAAAACTTCAGTAATGTGAGGTCTGTGGCAAACTGTTTTATGCTAATGGAAACTGTTTTGTTTACTTGTGTGTGAAATAGAAAATTGATGTGTGTGAGTGAGTGAGTGAGTGAAATAGAGTGATAAACTAAATATTACATGCTACTTCCTTATCGACATGCACAGAACCCGCCATTGCTATTTGAAAGTTTAATTTTTAATAACTTAAAAGTTCATCAACATGAAAACACCAGATTCTGTGTAGACAAATGCTAACAATGCTATATGTCTATGTCATGGCCAGCAGTTTTAATAATTAAAACTTTGGGGAAAATGTTTCTTTTCTGTCAGTTTAGCATTGCAGATGGTTCTAAATATTACATTACCCATGAGGCTCTATAGCTGCTGTAGCTATTGTAGCAAACTCCCATTGCTTCATCATTGCAAAAAGGAGCAATACATTTCACCTTATTTGGGGATCAAAGTTCACTTAACCCTTAAGAGTCTGGGGTATAATCGGCCGTTTTTGACTACTTTTGATTTTACCATTATATTTCACCTTAAAAACTATTAACATGGCCTTTTTGGTGTCATTATTTTCAGCACAACCTCACATGTGTGATTGAACAGTTATTTTTTCATTTTGACATACTGTATTAACACAATGGACTTAAAATCACCAAAAAACCTAAAATCTGTGTAGGAAAAAGTTGGATTTTTTCACAGTGAAAACCACAAATATGTTTAATGTACCAATTTTATTACTTAAAATGCAAATGCAAATTGTTGTTTGCCAAAATTGTGCATACGTTTTTGAAATTTACAAAGTTATATGTAACTATTTACATTTAAATGCAGGCAATGCCTCAGGCTCAGGTCTCTCTCAGCTCTCCTGCCTGCTCCACATTCAGCAGTCTCCTCATTGTTTTGACTCACAAAATAAGAAAAATGATTCCACTACACACTTAACACACTACACTAAACACTACAGAACACACTGACTATACACTCCAAACACGCTAAATGTCACAAATTTCTCAACTCTCAAAACCTCACTGTCTCTGTCACCGTCTGTCACTGCTGCTGTCAATCTTTCGCCACTGTTCCTCCCACAACTTCTGCCTGTTCCTCAGCAAACAAATCACGTGTTTGCCATATAATTTTGTGATTGGTTGGTGTGGTGCCTTTTTCCACCAATAGGAAAATGTTTTTTTGCTTGCAAACACTTCCTTTGCAAGCAAAAGCCCGATTTTAGCATCTCTTCCTGCACCAAACGCGCAGCAAACATGACGATAATGTTAGCGAAAAAAAACGTGGCAGACATTATTTGTTCCGCCTGGCGGAGTTTAGCCACAGTTCCTAGTCGGACTAGTTTCAGTGAGGGACCAGTACGAGCGACAGCGCAGAAGTCATTCACGAGTCTGCTTCATTACGTAGTTTGGTCAAATCTTTGTCTGTAAGTAATAACACATCAACAAAGTGGTTCTCTGTGTGATGTACATGTTTACTTTCAGTTCTGTATTTTATTACGTTCGTGACTGCATCGGTTTGGTCGAGTTACACTCGCGGGTGAAGCCTTTATTTTGCCGATGTACTGTTTAATATGCCCAGCAGTGGGTCACGGCGTTATGCCTCAGGTTGATTAATGGATTTCTTTATGTCTGTTAAGTCAGATAGATGATTTGTATGACACTGTAACAGTGAGTTTGGTGATACTGCGGATGTATGTTTTATTTAATAACATCTGTAGTTCATTGTGTAAATGTGTTCATATGTAGGATACTGTGAACAATATATTTTATTGTGCAAAAGACATTATAGATGTTACATTTTTGTAATGTTTATTTTCTGTTTATTGTTACAGTCTTACAGATTTAAATGAAGAAAAACAAAGGAAATAAAACTGAGGAAGAAAAGAGATCAAAAGATAAAACATCAATCCTCAACAAAACATCTGGAGTTTCCCTTCTTCATGCTGTTAACTATCTGTCTAACTGTACAAAGCTGACATCGTACTTGTGAGGGCAGAATAGTAAGAAGACAGTAATACACCAAGTTCAATACAAGCAGTTCAACTTAAACACTGATTTCATCGTTGCTACCCCACCGACCTCCAAGCAGCCAAGATGGAGGAAGGACAGAACACAGAAGAAACACATCAGTCTCTGGTGACTAGATCCATCGACCAATTAAGTAGCAAATCATCATCAGCAAGCTCTGCTGCACTCAAAGCTCGAGCCAGAGCCGAAGCTGCCAGTATGCATGCTTCATTCGCTAAGAAAGAAGCAGAGATGATGGTCGAAGAAGCAACATTAAAAGCAAAAATGCACATCCTAAAGAAAGAAAAGGATGCAGCTACAGCCACCGCAGAAGAGGCAGTGTTCGTGGCTGCTATGGAAAATGCAGAGATAGACTCTCATCATGACATCGACTTACCACTCTTGCCATCCAACGCTGCACAACGGACAAGTGAGTATGTTTTGCAACACAGCTGTGGTGCATCAGAACACATATCTATGTACACGTGTTCGCAACCTGCAGTGGAGAAGGTCGAACGAGAAACGAAGAACCCCAGAATCGACAACGTAGAAGATACTCACCTACAAATAGCTCCTAAAGATGTGAATTCCCAGCCAACAGTGAACAACACACAATATACTCCTGGAAACTTTCCTTGTGTGCAAAAACTGATAGAGTTATTTAGATCCACATGCAAATCCCACTTACCCGCGACAGCCTACACAGCAAAGGCGGGACCCTGACAGCTCTTAAAAGCAGACAACAGCCACACCAGATGTTGTGAAATATCTAATGAGAAGAGCAGTGGTCACATCTGGTTTGACGGAGTTTGATGACCACCCGGACAACTACTGGGCGTGGAAATCTTCTTTTCAAAGTGTCATTGATGAACTCACCTTAACTTCAAGAGAAGAGTTAGACCTCTTGATAAAATGGCTCGGCCAGCATCTAAGGAACAAGCCAAAAGAATCAGAGCCATACACAGCCGCAACTCAACTGCAGGGCTAAACATGGTCTGGCAAAGACTAGAAGGAGTCCTATGGAACCCCAGAGGCAGTTGAACATTCACTCCTGAAGAGGACTGAGGAATTTCCCAGAATCTCAAACAGAGACAATGTGAGATTAAGAGAGCTTGGGGATCTTTTGCTTGAACTAGAATATGCAAAAGAAGGAGGATACCTCCCTGGATTAGCATATCTCGATACATCACGTGGCATGAACCCCATATTAGAAAAACTCCCATTTAGTCTCCAAGAAAAGTGGGTTTCCCAAGGGTCAAAATACAAAGAACAGAACCATGTCCCCTAT
Source organism: Sparus aurata (assembly GCF_900880675.1). Lineage (NCBI taxonomy): Eukaryota > Metazoa > Chordata > Actinopteri > Spariformes > Sparidae > Sparus > Sparus aurata. The sequence continues at coordinate 2,436,325 of NC_044205.1, read as the reverse complement.
CCACCCTTCACCTTCTTCTCACAGTTTGTTCGTTCTGAAGCTAAAACCAGAAACAACCCTAGCTTTATGATCTCCCAAGCTATCCAATCAGGCCCCACCAAGACAGAGAGACCCACAAAATACAACAACGGAGTGCCAGTGTCGGTGAGGAAGACCAGTGTGTTTTCTGATGCCACGGCGACTCCTACAGGTGCTGTCGAAAAAAGGAGCTATAGATCCAGACCAACAATGCCCACTGCATAACAAGCCTCATGCACTCAGAAAATGCTGCACCTTCCGCAGTAAACCTATGGAGGAGCGTAAAACCTACCTCAAGGAGAAGAACATCTGCTTCAGGTGCTGCGGTTCGACTAAACATAGAGCAAAAGACTGTGATAAAGAAATAATGTAGAGAATGTGGCAGCAGGACTCACACATCAGCTTTACATCCTGGTGCAGCGCCTTGGGTTTCAGAAGTTCCAGCAGACCAAGGCGAGGAGGAGGAGACCCGCGAGACTCCTCCTGGAACTCTTCCTGCAGTAACATCAAAATGTACAGAGGTTTGTGGGGAAAAAACTAGCACCAAATCCTGCTGCAAAATATGTTTAGTTAAAATCTACCCTGAAGATCATCCAGAAGAGGGAATTCAGACATATGCAGTGTTAGACGATTAGAGCAATCGCTCACTGGCACGCCCTGAGTTCTTCAACCACTTCTGCCTTTATGAAAAGGTGTCTCCTTACACATTAAAGACTTGCTCTGGTGTTATGGAAACTTCAGGGAGGAGAGCAACAAACTTTGTGGTGGAATCCTATGATGGAAAGATCAAGATCAAGCTACCAACTCTCATTGAGTGTGAAATGATTCCAGACGACCGGGAAGAAATCCCCACACCTGAAATAGCACGCTATTTCCCCCATCTGAAACCTATAGCAGATAAGATACCAGCACTCAATGAAAATGCTCAGATCTTCATCCTGCTAGGAAGAGACATTTTACGAGTACATAAAGTGAGGCAACAATACAACGGAAACCATGATGACCCCTACACCCAATGTCTTGATCTCGGGTGGGTCATCGTAGGAGATGTTTGTCTGGACAGAGCCCACAAACCACCCAGTGTCAGAGTGTACAAGACACACATGCTGCCTAATGGACGGATGTCCATGTTAAGTCCGTGCCCTAACAAAATTCATGTGAAAGAGACACTTAAAACAAAAAACACCCACCAACCAAGTATGTGGACTGTACATTCCAAGGCGAGGAGACCGAAAAACTTGGAGCCACAGTCTTCGACAGCCACCCTGATGATGAAAAGGTAGCTCTGTCAGTTGATGATCAAATATTCCTAGACATCATGGACAAAGAGGTTTACATGGATAATGCAAACAGCTGGGTAGCACCGCTGCCATTCTGCAAACCACGCCGCCGTCTTCCAAACAACAGAGAGATGGCTCTGCGACGTCTCTTATTCCTACAACGAACACTGGACAGACGCCCAGACATGAAAGAACATTTTCTGGAGTTCATGAACGACGTGCTGCTCAGTGGGCCAGACCTAAACAATGCCCTGCTGGGGGTCTTAATGCGCTTCAGGAAAGAGAACATCGCAGTCACCGCTGATATTCAGCAGATGTTCTACGCCTTTGTCGTCCGAGAAGATCATCGTGATTATCTACGGTTCCTTTGGTATAAGGACAACAACTTAAACAGTAACATCACAGAGTTCAGAATGAAGGTGCACATATTTGGCAACCGCCCCTCACCATCACTTGCCATCTATGGTCTAAGGAGAGCTGCACAAGAACATCAGGATGAATACAGCACTGAGAGTAAGGAGTTCGTCATGTGAAACTTCTACGTAGACGACGGATTGACGCCGATTCCGACGGAAGAAGAAGCGATCGATCTTCTGAAGAGGACTCAAAAAATATTGGCAGCATCCAACTTAAAACTCCACAAAATCGCTTCCAATAGCAGCAAGGTCATGAAAGCATTTGCCCCCGAGGACCTTGCAAAAGACTTAAAAGACATCAATTTGGGAGCAGATCCTCTCCCACTTCAATGGAGCCTTGGACTGATGTGGAATCTGGAGAGTGACAGTTTCGGTTTCCAAGTATCCCTCAAAGAGAAACCGTTCACAAAAAGAGGCATCTTATCAACAGTTCAGAGCCTCTATGATCCACTGGGGTTTGTGAGTCCCATCACAGTTCAAGGAAAAGCTCTGGTCAGAGAACTGTCGTCCAAAGAATATGATTGTGATAATCCTCTCCCATCAGACAAGTAAATGTCCTAGAAAGAATCTCTCCTGGAATTAGAGAAGCTACACATCAAAATAAGGTATGTGCCTATCCCTCTCGCCTCATCTCAAGGTCGACAACTCTGTATATTCTCCGACGCCTCCACTCAGGCTATCGCCGCAGTAGCCTACCTGCGTGTCACCGATGATGAAAACCAGTGCCACGTAGGATTCATCATGAGCAAAGCGAAGCGAAGTATCCAGCCCATACAGTTCCACGTTCGGAGTTGTGTGCCGCTGTCTTGGCAGCTGAGATGGCAGATACTATCTGCAGTGAAATGGACATTGAGATGTATGCAGTGAGATTTTTCACTGATAGCAGGATTGTTCTCGGGTACATCCATAACACCTCTAGAAGATTCCACATGTACGTTGCCAACCGAGTCAATCGCATCAGGAAATCAAGTACGCCACAACGATGGCAGTATGTCACTACCGAACAGAACCCGGCGGATCACGCCACCAGACCCATGTCAGTAGACATCCTCAGGACCTCTAACTGGTTCTCAGGTCCTTGATTCCTGAAAAACACCAGTGAGTCTCCACAAAGCGACAGTTTCGATCTTGTTGATCCAGAGCTTGATGTGGAAGTTTGGCCCCAAGTTGCTGTCAGCTACACCAAAGCTACAGAAAGTCAGTTCAGCTCAGCACGCTTTGAACGATTTTCTAGCTGGAAGAGACTACTTTGAGCCATCACAAACCTTATTCAAGTAACAAGAACATTCTCCAAGACTCACAAAGTGGAGGCTGTCGATGCACGATGGCAAGCTAAAATAGTAGTCCTTCGTTGTGTCCAGCAAGAATCCTATGGAGAAGAGTTACACTGTTTGAGGGATGGGATTCAGCTCTCAAAAAAGAGTCAGTTGAGAAAGTTAAGTCCTTTCATCGACGAGGGTGGACTCCTTCGGATTGGAGGACGCCTTACCAACGCTGACTTACCAAGAGACGAGAGACATCCTGTCATACTGCCGGAAACTCATCATATCGCAACTCTCATAGTGAGACATTACTATGAGGAAGTTGTTCATCAGGGTCGTCACTTCACTTTGTCCGTTCAGCTGGAGTGTGGATAGTGGGAGGAAAACGGCTGGTGTCTAGCATCCTCTATAACTGTGTGACCTGCAAAAAACTGAGAGGGAGGCCAATGGAACAGAAAATGGCACCACTACCAGCTGACAGACTCACCTCAGAACCTCCCTTTACCCATTTCGGGCTGGACGTCTTCGGGCCATGGAGCATTGTCACTCACCGCACTCGTGGAGGTAGTGCTGAAAGTAAGCAATGGGCAGTGTTACTCACATGCATGAGCACAAGAGCGACACACATTGAAGTGCTGGAATCCATGTCCACTTCAAGTTTCATAAACGCTTTACATTGATTCTTTGCCATCCGTGGGCCGTCCAAACAGTTTCACTCTGACAGAGGCACACACTTTATTGGAGCGTGCAAAGAGTTAAAATTCAACACCAGTGATCCAGAGCTGACAAGTTACTTGACAAGCAGGGCTGCACGTGGACTTTCAACGCCCCCCATTCATCCCATATGGGAGGTTGTTGGGAAAGGCTGATAGGAGTAGCTAGTCGGATTCTGAAAGGGATGTTGCTACGGTCTGATTCCAACCGTCTCCCACATGAAGTGTTGACGACACTGATGGCAGAAGTAATGGCCATTCTAAATGCCAGGCCATTGATTCCAGTGTCAACTGACCCCGATAATCCTACTATATTGACACCTGCAATGATTCTCACTCAAAAGATGACTCCAGTGACAGCTCCTCCAGGTGACTTCAATCATAAGGATCTTCACAAAAATCAGTTTAAACAAGTGCAGTGTTTGGCGGAGAGCTTCTGGAAACGATGGAGACAGGAGTATCTGGTGTCTCTTCAGAAACGTCACAAGTGGACTGATGACAAGCCAAGCATTCAAGTGGATGATGTAGTTCTGATGAAAGACAGTCAGGCTAAATGGAACGACTGGCCAATTGGACTTGTGGTGGAGACATTGCCTAGCAAAGACAACAAAGTCCGTAAGGTTGAGGTTAAAGTTGTGAGGTAAGGAACACCAAAAACCTACATCAGACCAATCTCAGAGCTTGTGTTTCTTATGTCTAAGGATTCTTAAAGTGATGGACATTCTAAGTAATAATAGTGTTCATGAGTGTTAACTGGTAATTGATTGTATATTTGTTTGCTCAAGTAATTTGGTTGATTAATCTTTGAGTGATTAAGATGTTAATAGTGGTATAATAATATACCAGGCGAGGAGTGTTCCACCTGGCGGAGTTTAGCTGCAGTTCCGAGTCGGACCCGTTTTAGTGAGGGACCAGTACGAGCGACAGCGTGGAAGTCATTCACGAGTCTGCTTCATTACGAAGTTTGGTCAAATCTTTGTCTGTAAGTAATTACACATCAACAAAGTGGTTCTCTGTGTGATGTACATGTTTACTTTCAGTTCTGTATTTTATTATGTTCATGTCTGTATTGGTTTGGTTGAGTTACACTCGCGGGTGAAGCCTTTATTTTGCTGACGTACTGTTTAATATGCCCAGCAGTCGGTCGCGGCGTTATGCCTCAGGTTGATTAATGGATTTGTTTACGTCTGTTAAGTCAGATAGATGATTTGTATGACACTGTAACAGTGAGTTTGGTGATACTGCGGATGTATGTTTTATTTAATAACATCTGTAGTTCATTGTGTAAATGTGTTCATATGTAGGATACTGTGAACATTATATTTTATTGTGCAAAAGACATTATAGATGTTACATTTTTGTAATGTTTATTTTCTGTTTATTGTTACAGTCTTACAGATTTGAATGAAGAAAAACAAAGGAAATAAAACTGAGGAAGAAAAGAGATCAAAAGATAAAACATCAATCCTCAACAAAACTTCTGGAGTTTCCCTTCTTCATGTTGTTAACTGCCTAGCTGTACAAAGCTGACGTCATACTTGTGAGGGCAGCATATTATTCATTGTAACCCTAACCCTAACCCAATTTATAAACTGGTATATAGTTTGAAGGCTGCTCCAACACAATACGTCGGAACGAGACTCACTTAGGCTCCGTCTCACTGCTGCGTCATCTTAAATCAGTCGCGTGATTTGATCACGCCGGCATGATCGTCGACTCCTAAGAGTTAATGTCCACTTGATTCAAGTATGATGAACCACACCACATTTTACCCCTACATTCAAGCTTTGTCATCAGATGTTTCTTGGTCTGAAAGTAAGGCTTTTTGTTGTTTTTTTTTGTTTGTTTTTGTAGACACAAGGTTGTTTTGTTTATTTTTTCCCCCATTGAAACAGTTACTGACAACATATGGGGAGAAGAGGACGGGGTCTCCAAACAGAAAAGAACCGGGTAATGGTTGTTAGAGCCTACTGAGCAAGACAGACAGGTGTGTAGGTGCAAAAAGTTTTTTCAAACGAAAAGCTCCACAAGTAAAAAACAAAAAGCACCCGGCAAGACAGGTGGGGAAACTCCAGTAGCAAGAAAATGCTCAGGCACCGGGCAAAAACAGGAACTCAAGTTACGAGGCAGCGAGGTACACAGTACAACAAGACGAAATTATCTGGCATGGGAGTAGGGTGAAGACCAGAGGTTTCATGGAGGTAGTGATGAGTGAATGGCTGCAGGTGTGCCTCGTCAGCCCTGTCAGCCAAGCCCTGCAGATGGGGAAAAACAAAGAGGCAAGGAAAATAGAGACAGGGCAAAAACACACAAGACACAGAACCATCACAGTACACCCCCTCAAGGGACGCCACCTGGTGGCCTACAATACTTAACAGTAACTTTTATGGGTTTTCATCTGAGGACTTGAGTTATTGATTGCAGCTAATATATAGATAGATAGATAGATAGATAGATAGATAGATAACAAACATTGATATAGAAAAATAACATGGTCCTCCTATAGATATGTCAATCAAATGTATGTGCAAAATTGTTATTTGGTGGAATTTCATACATTATAATCTGTTGGGCAGAAAAGGATACAAATAGCCAGCAATCAAACTCAGTTTAATACATGATACTCTTTATTCAACACATCTTTAATATAAGGCGGGACCACTAAGCACTCTGGACAGCTCCGTAGCTGCTCTGTAGCTGCTCCTAGCTGACCGGCAGGAGGATCATCAACCTGGACAGCGCCCAACAGTTTTACATTACAATGATGTTTAGAGGCTACCTATTGGTGACCCTGTTCCGATTGGGTAGGGCAGCACTCTCCCGGTCGTGGAGGCTGACGAGGGCAGCCCATAAGACGTCTCGGTTGAGGCAAACTGCATCAAAGTATTCGTGTGCTGTGATGCACGGGATATCTGCAAAAATGATCAAAGTCGTGTGTTTCACTGTATATCCTAATTATCTATAAAGCACACGACAGCTCTGGATGCTAATAATCTCCAAAATGATTGATACTGGAATAAGTTTGATCACACAATAGCTTTCCGTGAACATCTGCTGACAAAAATAGAAGCTCTTGACAAGAAACACTCTCCCTCTTGGTTACCATGGAGACGCAGTTGCCGCACATACACCACCGGTTTTGTCCCACTCTCGCCTCATCCTGTCTTTCTTGCTCTTCATTTTGATGCTCGTTTTGTGAAGCATTGTCAGTGCTGTTCCCTCATTAATGTTTTGCTCGGGTTCAAATTGAAAAGGCTGAACAGATGACATGTTTATGTCACTGAACACTCACAACAGGGTCCCGAAGCCCGCCAGTGCAACCATATGACAACACTACCCAGAATGCATTGCGACGTTAACAACAATGGCGATCTACGAGTTAAACTATCTTTACAAATTTTATAAAAACGAAGACATCAAGAAGTTTTTTTTATATCACTTTATTATATCTGACACTAACATTTATCTTTTAAGAACTACAAGTCTTCATAGCCGGGGTTCCCTTTAAAACTCCTGAGTACCTGCCAGGTGTGGGGATGAAGGGCTTACAGGGATGGTTGGGTGGAGGAACCGGAGCGGAGTCTGGAGCTGGAGCTGGAAGGATGAGGAGGTGTGTGGACACCTGGTCCAAACGGTCCTCGAGTTGAGTGACTCCTGAAGAAGTTAAGCAGTTAAGCCTGTCCATAATTTGTCCTCGTGTTGCCTCACATGTATGCCATGTAGGCACTATTCAGGAGCCGTAGGCGCTGAATGGCAGCCATGCTTACATCGCTTTGCCCCAGGGCAGCTGTGGCTACTATCGTAGTTTACCACCACCAGTATGACTGTGTGTGAATGGATGGAACCTGGAACCCTGTCAGGCACTTTGGGTGTCTTAAAAGTGCCATACAAATCCAATCCATTATTAGGGCCCGAGCAGGTCATCGACCTGTGAGGTCCCTATTGTAATCGGAAAAATTATTATTCTTCTCCAAGTTTGACTGCAATTTTGGATGCCTGAACATATCCAAAAACTCACCAAATTTGGAATAGTCGCCACATCTGGCGAAAATTGCGATCCTGCATTGTCAATGGGCGTGGTCGTGACCTGCGGGCTCTGTAGCGCCCCCTAATGTTCATCCCCGCCTCCCACAAGTGCGTAGAAGAATGAAATTCAATACGCAGATTCCTCATGACCAGACGCACAAACAACCCATTTGGACCACTAGTGTCAGTCCAACAGGAAGGCAGCCATTTAGATGTGTGGCGGCGTTTTTGTCCAATTCATGCCTACTTTGAAAATCATCTTGTCCTAGAGCTTAAACACCACAGTCTTCAAATTAACTCAGTAATTTTCTTCATGCCTTGAAGAACAAAAGTTATGGAAATCATTCAGCTGCGCCAAACTTTAGTGGGCGGTGCGGTGGAAACCATTTTTTCCTCACGCCGTCAAGCATCGAGGCTTTATAACTTCAACATACAATTTCCTATCCACGCCAAACTGCTCGTAACTGTAGAGGCTGTCTCCCCAAACAAATCTCAGCATCAATACTTAGTCTGCCATTTTGCTTTTGGCCGCCATGTTGAATTATGCCAATCTTCGTACTTAAATTATCTCCTCATACAGATGTAACACCACCGACTTCAAAGTCACTCAGTAGCATCCTCTGACCTTGAAGATGAAAAGTTGTGGAAATCTTTATCCTACGTCATACCTGCTGGCAGTTGCGGAGCCCGCCATAACAATCCTTTGTCATGAAGCATCAAGTCCTGATAACTCCTTCATACTATTTCCTAGCTCGGCCAAATCTAGAGGGAATGTAGAGGGAGACGCCCTGAATAGATCTGTGCATCAATGCTGTGTCATATCCATAGCGCCACCCACTGGAAACATGAAGTAAGGGTTTTCTCTGTCAAATTGGGCATCCTACATGCATGTACATGAATGAAATTTGGCACGCATGTGTGTTATGATGTGTGTTATGACAAGAAGCACAAATGACTCATTTACACCCACACTGTCAGTCCAACAGGAAGTGGTCAATTGTGCTTAGAAGCACATGAATTGATGGTGTAGGTGATGCAAGTCGCCACTAGATGGCACTGTTGTCTTTCAAGGCACATGTATCCTATCTGAATGACCTCTGAATAATTCCATTCAATTCCAGTAAGTCAGCCGCATATTCATCAGATTTTATTGAAACTTCAAAAGGTGGCAGCACGCACTTCTTTGAATAATAACTGGCAAACAAAGAAGAACTTAGATCAAAAGCTTGACACTGATAGACAGCCATAAATACATTTTTGAAAGAAGGCAAGTGAAGCATTATTCTACACTCATTTATGTGCAGTGATGACAAACATAGGCTGTGTCCAAATTCAGGGGTAGCATCCTTCAAGGACCCATCCTTCGCCGCCAGCAAAAGCCGGGTCCTTCAGAGAGACCTGCAGGCCTCGTCAGCCTGTTGTGAAATTGGACGGTCTACCCTTCGCAGTATTTCCTTGTTGCGTCACCAGATGTTTCCGCCCCTACCCGCACCTCACTATTTCTGGTGAGGTAAGGTCTGCGAAAGTGACAAGAAGAGTAAAGTTTGACTGTCAGATCTGTTTGAGCTTCTGGAATTCCTGATTTCCTTTTTAATCCTTCTGCTTGTGGAGGAAGAGGAGAAGCGGCTCTGGTTTATCTCCGGCTGAGAGGACCGTGGAGAGGTAAACCTGTTATTGAACCCACAGTAATGTTATCAATATTATCATTATTAGCTAGCTAACAGTTTGGGGTCATTAACATACCGATACATTACGTTAATGCTGACATATAAACTGCTGATCACCACATATGATTTTATCATGATTTTAAAGGCATTATATTTTAAATGTTTGGTAGATAGTTTAGTTTGCTGTAATTTATTATGATTATTATTATTATGATAATTAGAGTGTGAAATTATAATTCCTGCCTCTTTCTTAAAACATTCTTAATGACATGGCAGCCGTCGATCGAGTCAGAACTGCAGACCTGGTTGACGGACGATGTGGTGGACAGAGGAGACTGGACCCCCAAACACCCTGAGTACCGACCCAGATGATGTCCCACTGACACCATCCAGCCCAGCAGCACTGCAGGGACTCCTGCTCAGCCTGTTACTGTCCATCATCTATAACTGTTTTAAAATTGTTTTTAATCATAATTGTTTTTGTTAATGGTGAATAACAATCTGTATGTAACATGCATGTACATGAATGAAATTTGGCACGCAGGTGTGTTATGACAAGACGCACAAATGACTCATTTACACCCACACTCTCAGTCCAACAGGAAGTGGTCAATTTTGCTTAGAAGCACGTGAATTGATGGTGTACGTGATGCAGGTCGCCACTAGATGGCATTGTTGTCTTTCAGGTCACAGGTATCCTTTGTGCTTAGCAACCTCTGGATAACCTCTAGATAATTTCATTCCATTGCAGGAAGTCAGCCTCATATTTATCAGATTTTATTGAAATTTCAAAATGTGGCTGCACGCACTTTATGGAATAAAAACTAGCAAACAAAGCAGAAATTAGATCAAAAGCTTGACATTGATAGACAACCATAAATAAATTTTTGAAAGAAGGCAAGTAAAGCAGTACTTTTCACTCATTTATGTGCATTGATGACAAACATAGTCAGATGTACATGGCATTTGCAGGTAGTTACAACATGGAATAATTGAAGGGTAATGTTTAGAGCCACATAATGGATAAGTCAGTGGTAGTAAGCCACAGCACACAATTTTCAATCAAGCCAATTTGCTAAGAATGCCATTTGTGTGTTGTGTCTGCCCTGTCAGTGTGGTACAAAACAAGATGTGTGGAGTCGTGATTCTGACCAACTTTTCCACGATGAACACAGTGGCTTCCCCTGCCATTTTAATCAACTGAGTGAGTTCTTTGGTTAAACACAGCTACTGCAGGACCAGTGGCGACCCCAGGGGGGGCCATGGCCACCCCTGGAAAATTGCTGGCCACCCCACTGGCCTCCCCAGTGCTCCCACCAATTTCCCTGACTGACTAAGGTGCTGGCTCAATAGGGAACTGTAATTTAAATCTCCACCTGTGGGGGTGCTAATGTGCTGAAAGGTGTGCAGTCTGACGGGAAGTCGGCGCAAGAAGCAGAAGAAGAAACAACTACATTTTTGTGTTTTTCTGAAATGTTTGTGTGTTTCTCAAACTTGAGGTAAATGTGTTGGATGCATATTGTCTTTAATGAAAAAGAGTCAAGGGGAATGCAATACGCAGCCACAGACTGGAGCTGAATCTGAGTTGCCACAAGGACCATTTTGGTGTGCCACCCTAAGATTGTCACTGGCCCCATCTGGCCCCCCCAATGAAAATGTTCTGGGGGCGCCACTGTGCAGGACGCTCGTCAAACCTGGTCACTTGACCGCTGTCCCTTTCCAAAAGGAAGAATCACATCTGGCTGCACTCCACTACCTATCGAAATCTGTGGCATTTCACTTCCATCCTCCCCTATGATGCGCTGCCTTCCTGCCTTCACAGTGACAACAGAAGGCAGTGTCTTAGCTGCGCCGGTAGTCGAGTGGTTAGAGTGCATGCCACATACGCAGTGGACCCGGGTTCAAATTTAGGGCGGAGGAAGTTTACTGCAAGCCACAACCCCCCCCTTCTCTGTCCCACTTCCAATCTATTCCCTGCAAAAACACAGGTGTCCATGCCTGAATTCCAGACAAAGGCAAAGAGAAGGCAGTAACACTTCACACAACATAACAGTGCAGAATCGATTGTCAAAACGTACCCAATTGCTAAAACGATCAAGCAACGGGGCTTAAGCCGCAGCGCGTTTGGACGGCAGCACGCCACCACGCGCGCGCGGACTGCGAGGGCCCGTTCATCACTGCTTGCAGTTATAATTATTATTAAGATTCTACCTGCAGAGTTTTACATCTGTCCAAGTCTTTTAACTGTCACCTGACATTGGCTGTGGAGAAAATAAATCTTGACTTTTACATCCAAAATCCTGGAATTCTGTGTGAATTGATTCTCAGCTGTCAAGATAAAGTGAGTTAGTATTTTACAGCAATCGGAACATTGCAATGTCAATAGAGAAGGCAACAACATGGACAAAGTAACATTTCAATTAAAGGTGATAATACAGCAGTTCCTTTTTGATCCATTTGTACATATACAATATATATACAATCAAAGAATACTTGTTTTTTGAGTTACTTACTATTACCATTTAGTTTAGGTGTGCTCCTATGTTATATAATACAGAGGAGAAGATACCGATAAGAAAATGTTTACTTGTTACTCTGTGTTATTTGATGAATTTATCTTACAAGCTCTTAGTGATTCCATTGGTTCACATATATTGACGACTGAACAAATACGTTTCCAATTTGCAAGCGTGTATAATTCAGTATTATTTAGACACCAAATAACTCCACTCTAAGTAGAGCCCAGTTCTCTTTCACACAAAGGCATCAAGTATTCAAGAGCACCTTCTTTCTTACAAAGCACCCCCTTAGACTATAAAACTTTTCAACACCTGCCTCTGCATCTCTTTTCTACAGCTCTTTCAGCTCAACCTCTTGTCCTTTCTGGTTCTTGTCCTGACTCTCTGCTTTTGCTCAAATACCTTCAAATCTCCTGTTGTGAAGCCCTCCTGAGGTGTTTACGGGTGCTGGCTTTTGTTTTTTCAGTTTTTACTAAGAGAAAAAGCCCCAGAAATAACTTTGAACCTAGAAGAAAGACAAGATTCTTAAAAGCCACAAACAGGGCCTGCTTTGAAGACTTTTTGGCTTCATGCATCCAAACTCTGCAGCCTGTCACTGAACACAACGAGACCAGAGAAAACATGCTGTTGTTTGAGTCTGGAGTCAACATCCTGAAGAAGTAAAACCAGCTGCGTCACTGAACCTACTGTACAGCGCTCTTCATCTGGCTGTCATCATGGCTCCTGACGGACACCAAGTCTACTCACTATGCTTGGTGCTTTGCAGTAAGTATGCCTCATCATCAGCCCATTCACCACTGCAGAAAAGTAGGTAAAAACCACTTCAGTGCATTCCGTCTGAGAGTAGATGCAGAGCTAATTCTTCAATGATTTTAGCTTTCACTGATCTCAGTGAAGCTTTCTCATTTAAAGTTTTTTCATTGTTTCTGATAAATTCATTCATTCATTCATTCTGCAATAACAAAATGTACAATTCATCCATGTCTTATCATTCATCCACTCTAGTTTTGTATACTTATACACACACACAAATGTGCGTGCACACACACACACAAACACACACAGACAGAAATGACGTTTCTTGACGTTGTATTTGTGTTTTCCTCTATAAGAGAGATGGAGCTCAATGTAATCAGAATTTACGTCTTTCAGATTTCAAAGACTAATTTTATGTGATTAATATTCCTCCTAATTAATGAATGAATCAATTAATTAATTAAATAGCGGAGGTGGTGACTATTTAACAAGTGATTATTAATATTTAGTGAGAATGCTACAAATAAGAGACATTTAACACCACCTGGCCCCACCCTACCTGTCTGACCTCCTTATCCCCCACTGCCCCTCCCGAGCCCTCCGATCCTCCTCCTTTCTCACTCTGACTATACCACCATCCAAACTCAAAACCTTTGGACACAGAGCACCCCAACTTTGGAACTCTCTCCCCCAACCCATCCGTGACTCTCCCTCACTTACCACATTTAAATCCCGCCTAAAAACCTACCTCTTCTCACAAGCCTACGATCTCCCCTACCCATAACTACATTCATTCCTTCCCTCTCCCCCTGACCGGCCCCTCTACACTCTCCTTCCACTCTCCTCACTCATCAGCCCCCCACCGCTCTTCAATCCACCCCCCGACCTCTTGACTATTGTTGTACCTGTTTCTGTCTGTTTGTCTGTACCAGTGTTATCTACTCCACGCCCCACCATTGCTTTTGTTTCCCTGTTGTGCTTTGTCTTTTGATATCTTTGTTTGCTATTTGTGTATTATCTGTGTTTGCTATCTGTGTACCTATCTCTGTAAGCGACTTTGGGTCCTTGAAAAGCGCTATATAAATTAAATGAATTATTATTATTATTATTATTATTATTATTATTATTATTATTATTATTATTATTATTAACATACTTTCCAACTTAGACATGGCCAGTCCACATGTTTGAATGTGAGGGTCTGATAGTCAAGCCAAATGAAAATGAGACAGAGACATTTGGGTGCTCGATGCCAGAAATTAATTTGGGGTCTTTTCAGAGGGGGGTCCCTAGCCACGTTGGTGATTGGAAAAACAATTAAAAACTGAGGTAAATTAAGTAGAAAAGAAAAAGAAACTTGATGACCCTGAAATACTGGCGCTCTGGAACCAGTGTGTTCCATGACAGAGAGCTGCTGGTGATGCTCTATAAGCTGTAGACACACACACACACACACACACACACACACACACACATTTTGGGATAAACACAAGCCAGACATAGGTATGTTAGTGCCCAAGTAGGCACACACACACAGCATTGTCATTGCTGACTGATTTAAAGTCCAATTTGAATGAGCTTGGCCAAGAGAGTAATAAGTGCTCCACTGGCTCAACTGTCACTGCATAAACCCCTGCTAACTTCTTACAAAAGTCTATTTATCTTCAACCAAATCCAAACACTTTTTTCTCAACAACACTAGAAGGATTAAAACTGTACATTTTCTAAATAGTGTTGCTGTATGTTTATGTTGTTGTTTCTATAATAACAGGTTGATTGCATTGGTGCTTCTAAGCCCATCAGGGGACAATTAATGTTTGTCTAATCTTCATGTAGTTATTGAGATTTTTCAATAAAAAGGCAAATAAATACTATATACATGATGATGTTAGAGGAGTAAGAGGTTTTTGATTAAATATGATTTAAATATTTGGCCTTTTGGATAGAAAACAATAGCCCCATTCACACTGTTGTTTGCATGCAGTGATCCTGCACTGATTCTCCGCATCCTCCTCTGTGTGAAAGTTTCAGATGCAGTGATGGGTGAAATTTCGCTCTGTTGCTGATCCGCCTCTAGAGGTAGTATCAGGGCCGTATTATTGGCGTACCGAACCAGTGTGAACAGATAAGCTGGCGGCATGGAGCGGGAGCGTGTCGATCGTACAGTCTGATAACTGCACAGGTTCCTCACTCTACTTAATAAAGAGAAAATTTCCCACAACTCAACGTTACATGACCAAACAACAGTAACATAGTAACTGTAACTCTCTTTGTAAACTTGTATGAGGAAAAAAAAATACAGCTGTACGTGGAGAAGCGCCTGTCCTCCTGTCTGTATTCCCGCCCATCCTACCAGCTCTTCGTCACACTTCTGCCCAACAAACAGCGTCTGTTCTAGGAAGCCACGACAATCAGGGACAGGACTCAAATTTGTTAGCTGGAAATGTAATGGTCTAAATGAGCCTATTAAATGTAAAGTTCTTCATCACCTTCAACAATTAGGTGCCAGTATTGTTTTACTTCAAGAGACTCATTTAAAATCCTCCAGCCATTTTAGATTAAAGGGGAGGTAGGTCAGTCAAGTATTTCATTCTAGTTTTAATGGTAAATCTAGTGGTGGTGCAATTTTGATTCACAAATTGGTCCCTTTTGTGTGCTCTAATGTAATAGCTGACCCCAATGGAAGGTTTGTGTTTGTAACGGGGCAGTTATATAGTAATTCTGTAAGTCTGGCTAATGTGTATGGTCCAAATTGGGATGACGACAATTTTTTCCACCAATTGTTCGCCAAGTTACCTGACATGTCCACACATCTACTCATTATGGGGGGTGACTTCAACTGTTGGCTTAATCCTGTATTAGATCGTTCCTCTACTAGACCAGGAGTGCCATTTTAGACCATTTTATCCTTCACTGAAAAAAGTATAACCTTGCTCAAATTAAAAAAAATTATGTCCAGATATCACATCTAAAATATTTGACTTCACAGAATCTAAATTGACTTCTTATGGCCTGATTATTTTATGTTGATAATAATAATAAAAATAATCTTTATTTATAGAGCACCTTTCATGCACGACTGCAGCCCAAAGTGCTTGAACAAAGCAATATCAGAAACAATAAAAACAACAACAGTTGAAAACACAACACATCATCAACAAAACAAAGAAAAGTAACAGTAATAAAAGATAAAATCAACCCCTATTAAAAGCTAAATTAAAAAGATATGTTTTCTATTTTTTTTTTTAAAAATGGCTAACGAGTCCGCTATTCTTAGGTCTAAAGGAAGAGTGTTCCAGAGTTTAGGGCCATTAAAACAAAAAAGCCGCTTCACCAGTTTTCTTGTGGGTCACCTTAGGAACAACTAAAAGACAGGCAGTGGAGGACCTGAGCGTTCTTGTTGGGGTATAAAAAGAAAGCAAATCGCCAATATAAGATGGTGCTAGGTTATTTAAGACTTTATAAATGAGTAAAAGAACTTTAAAATCAATCCTAAAAGAAATAGACAACACACATATTGACACATATGGCGCCGCACAAGGTGGCAGCCTGTAACAGCAGCTCCCGTGGGTTTTCAAGTTTTTTCAAGTTTTTTCGTAGTTTTTGTGGTATCTCTGTTCTGGTTCTCGCTTAACTTTGGCGGCTCTTCTCCGGAGACTGAGAGAGGACGAACACCTTTCTTTTTTTTTTCTTTTTTGGACCTTTGTGACACTTTTTTGTGATGTTTTTGCTAACCCTAGCAATGGAGGGTCAGGAGCGCATCATTGAGCGCATTGTTTACACACGCGACCAGCTGATTGCGCTGTGTGAACCTGCACTGCTGCCCGGAGCCAGGCCTGAGGTCCTGAAGGAGCTGCGGAGGAGACGCCGTGGCTGCAGAGCCGGAGTGAAATGGAGGGTGAAGAAGAGGAGACACAGACCGGCTGTACCGGCAATCGTCATGGGGAACGTGAGGTCTCTGGGGAACAAGAAGGACGAGCTCGCCGCGCTGATAAAGTCTCAGAGGGAATATCGTGAGTGCAGTGTGTTGTGTTTCACGAAGACATGGCTTCACTCACACATCCCGGACCACAGCGTGGCGATTCCCAGCTTCAGCACTGTTCGGGCGGACAGGGACGTGTCAAGCAGCGGAAAGAAAAAAGGAGGAGGGATTGCACTGTATGTGAGTGAGAGGTGGTGTAATCCCGGACATGTTCATGTGAAGAAACGTCTCTGTACCCTGGACATTGAACTGTTGACTGTGGGGATGAGGCCTTATTATTTGCCCCGGGAGTTCACATCCGCCATCATTATCGGTGTGTACGTTCCTCCTTCAGCTGATGCAGCGCTGGTCTGTGACGTCATCCACTCCGCTGTTGCCCAGATACAGACACAGCATCCTAACGCATTTATTGTCATCACTGGGGATTTTAATCACGTCTCACTGGACAAAACCCTCCCAACATTTCACCAGTATGTTGACTGCCCCACCAGAGACTGTAACACACTGGATCTGTTGTATGCAAATGCTAAGGATGCATACAGTCCCACAGCCCTCCCCCCTCTTGGAAGATCTGACCACAACCTGGTCCTGCTGACCCCTAAGTATATGCCTCTTGTTCAGCGGCAGCCTGTCCACACTAGGAGCGTGAGGAGGTGGACTCAGGAGGCTGCTGACACACTACAGGACTGCTTTGAGTCGACAGACTGGGATGCACTTGTTGAGCCACATGGAGAGGATCTGGACAGCATGACCGACTGTATCACAGAATACATCAGGTTCTGTGAACACACCACCATGCCAACCCGGACTGTACGCTGCTTCCCTAATAATAAGCCGTGGATCACCAATGACCTGAAAGCCCTTCTTAACAAGAAGAAGAGGGCGTTCAGGTCTGGAGACAGGGAAGAACTGAGGAGAGTGCAGCATGAACTCAGGGATATGCTGAGAACCTGTAAAGACGCCTACAGGAGGAAGCTGGAGGCCAAACTCCAGCAGAACAATGTGAGGGATGTGTGGACTGGTATGAAGCAGATCACTGGGTGTAAGGTGAGCGGCAGACAGTCATCGGGCAGCCTGGAGAGGGCAAACGAGCTGAACAGATTCTTCAATAGGTTCAGCTCACAGCCTTCTGTCGTCTCCCTGACACCTCCAGACCCCAACACACCCTCACTGCCCCAAATGCTTCCTCCCCTCCTCCCTCACTCCCCTGCTGTGAGCTCTCCTGTGCAGCACCTCTCCTCCTCCTCCACCTCTTCCTCCTCCACCTCCTCCTCCTCCACCTCCTCCTCCTCTACCTCCTTCTCCTCCACCTTCACCTCCTCCTCCACCTCCTCGTCCTCCACTGAAGACACCGGAAGCCTCCCCCGCATGACTGTGACTGCAGGCCAGGTTAGGAGACAGCTGGAGAGACTCCACTAGCAGAAGGCTGCAGGCCCTGACGGTATCAGCCCCAGGATCCTGAAGACATGTGCCAGCCAGCTGTCTCCTGTCTTACAACACCTCTACAACCTGAGCCTGGGTCAGGAAAGAATACCGGTGCTTTGGAAGACTTCCTGCCTGGTTCCTGTTCCAAAGAAGTCGACACCATCAGACCTCAATGACTATCAACCAGTGGCCCTCACATCTTACGTCATGAAGGTGCTGGAGAGACTGGTTTTGGCCAACCTGAGACCGCAGGTGAGAGCCCTGCTAGACCCTCTGCAATTTGCTTACCAGCCCCACTTGGGAGTTGATGACGCTGTCATCTGCCTGCTGCAACGAGCCCATTCGCACCTGGATGGTGGAGGAGGCACTGTGAGAATCACATTCTTTGATTTCTCTAGTGCTTTTAACACCATTCAGCCACTGCTACTGGGGGAGAAGCTGCGGGTGATGGGTGTAGACGACACAATGATCTCCTGGATTACTGACTACCTGACTGGCAGGCCACAGTTCGTCCGTATGGGCAGTGTTCTGTCTGATGCGGTGGTTAGTGATACAGGAGCTCCACAGGGGACTGTACTGTCTCCTTTCCTGTTCACCTTATACACCACTGACTTTCAGTACAACACCGGGTCGTGTCACCTGCAAAAGTTTTCTGATGACTCGGCTGTTGTTGGGTGTATAAGTGAAGGACAGGAGGAGGAGTACAGGGCACTGGTGGACAACTTTGTGGAGTGGACTGGACAGAATCACCTGCGGCTGAACATCAGCTAGACCAGAGATGGTGATAGATTTCAGGAAGAAGAGGAAGACGGCTTTCCAACCTCTGTGCATTCTGGGAAGGGATGTGGAGGCGGTGGAGGATTATAAGTACCTTGGTGTTACCATCAACCACAGACTGGACTGGAGATCTAACACTGAAGCTGTGTACAAGAAGGGGATGAGCAGACTTTACTTCCTGAGGAAGCTGAGATCCTTCAACGTGTGCAGCAAGATGTTGGAGATCTTTTATCAGTCTGTGGTGGCCAGTGTACTTTTCTTTGCTGTGGTTTGTTGGGGAAGCAGCATCGGAGCCAGCGACACCAACAGACTCAACAAACTGATCAGGAAGGCTGGCTCTGTGATTGGCTGCAAACAGGACACTCTGGAGGCTGTGGTGAAGAGGAGGACACTGAAAAAACTGTTATCCATCATGGATAATCCTCTCCACCCTCTCCACCTCACACTGGTCAGACAGCGGAGCACCTTCTCCGGAAGGCTGCTTCAGCTTCGCTGTCGTAGCAACAGATACAGGAAATCTTTCCTGCCACAATCCATCACTTTATACAACAACTCTCTCACTTCTGCCTGACAGAGAACTCTGGTCTCTCTACTGTTTTGTTGTATATATTATTATTGTTATAGTATATTTTGCATATTTTGTTTTGTTGTATATATTATTATTGTTTATTGTTTATAGCACACTGTGCACTGTATATATACACTATGTATATATCGGATGCTATTTATGTGTTTTAAGTGTTTTATTTGCGGACCCACTACTGCCATAACAAAATAATTTCCCAGTCTGTGATCATTAAAGTAATTCTATCTATCTATCTATCTATCTATCTATCTATCTATCTATCTATCTATCCATCTATCTATCTAAATAGGCAACCAGTGCAATGTTGCAAGCTGAGGAGTAATGTGATTTCTTTTTTTTATATTAGTTAAAATCCTGGCTGCCGTGTTCTGAATAACTTGTAGTTTCTTTAGTGACTTTCTAGGGAGACCAATAAAAAGGGAATTGCAGTAGTCCAAACGACTAGTTATAAAAGCATGTACAAGTGTTTCAGCATCATCCTGACTTAAAAAGGTCTAATTTTGGCAATGTTTCTAAGGTGAAAAAATGAAGTTTTTGCAACACTGTTAAAATGGCGAATAAAATTAAGGTCAGAGTCTAAAATCACTCCTAGGCTTGTAACATGTGATTTAATCTGTTGGGACAGACTGCCAAACTTTGACTGAAGTTTCTGCCTATCTTCTAGTGGGCCAACAAGTAAAATCTCAGTTTTCTGCTTGTTCAGTTTTAAAAAATGTTTGTTCATCCAGATGTTAATATCTGTGAGACAGGAAAAAAGATTATTTAACGCACTAGGGTCCTCTGATGAAACGGAGATATATAATTGCATATCATCTGCATAACAATGATAATGTACATTATGAAAACCAATTAATTTACCCAGAGAAAGCATATATAAAGAAAAGAGGATCGGACCAAGGATGCTCCCCTGAGGTACACCATAGTCAACATCAAAAGTCCGTGAAACAGAATCACCTAGGCTAATAAAGAATTTCCTGTCAGACAAGTAAGAACAAAACCAGTCAAGCACAGCACCAGAAAGACCCGTCCATTTCTCAAGTTGATAAATTAAAATGGAATGATCAACAGTATCAAACGCAGCACTCAAGTCAAGAAAAAGAGGACAGCAACGTTATTCAAGTCAGCTGCAACTCTGAGGTCATTAACTACTTTTAATAAGGCAGTTTCCGTACTGTGGTTAGTGCGATAGCCAGATTGAAATTTATCCAATAAATTATTAGTGTTAAGATGATTAAATAGTTGATTGAAAACTATTTTCTCTAACAGTTTACCAATAAAGGGAAGATTAGAAATAGGCCTGTAATTGGCTAAGTCACTAGTGTCAAGATCAGGTTTCTTGAGCAAAGGTTTCACCATGGCTGTTTTAAAAGAAGCAGGGAAAATGCCAGACTGCAGAGAAGTGTTGACGATTCTGGTAGTGTCATTAGAGAGGCACAAGAGACTAGATTTAAAAAGTTTCGTTGGAATAGGGTCTAGTGAGACTTTTTGAAGGGCAGGGGCGAAAAGAAAAAAAAGGGCAGTTACAGCGTGTTCTCGCCACTGAAGAGGGCACTTTAGACATGTTTATATGTTATACAAATGGCACATTATATAGCCTTAAAACAGACTACCTAGACAGACTACTCAAGTTAATTTGTAGTTAGGATCAGCATCCACGAGAACTGTGTAGATACAACATTGGACTGTGAAGAACACAAAGAGACATGGATGTATGAAGGAAATACAACCCTAGGGGGTCTGGGGATCCCCCCAGAACATTTTCAATTAAGTAGATGCCATTTCCTGTATTCTAGTGCATTTTAACACCATATTAGCACCAGATAATCCAAACTGGTTCAGTGAGATATAGTTCTGCCTCAATATAGATCAAAAAGGGGCCCAACATAAATGTCATTGCAACAGTAATGTTTTCATGGTATTTCTTAATAGTCTTCTGGAGTTTAGTGTGTTTTCTTCACCCAACAGGGCTCTGTGATAAAAACACAGGGAACAATACACATTTAAAATATTTATCTGACACCTCAAAACAAACAAACTATGATGAAGCATGGACATACAGTGGCTTGCAAAAGTATTCACCCCCCTTGAACTTTTCCACATTTTGTCATGTTACAACCACAAATGTAAATGTATTTGAATGGGGTTTTATGTGATAGACCAACACAAAGTGGTGCATCATTGTGACGTTGAAGGAAAATGATACATGGTTTTTAAACATTTTTTAAAATAAAAAACAGAAAAGTGTGGTGTGCAAAAGTACTCACCCCCAATACTTTGTAGAACCACCTTTCCCTGCAATGACAGCTGCAACTCTTTTGGGGTAAGTCTCTACCAGCGATGCACATATAGAGACTGAAATATTTGTTCATTCCTTCTTGCAAAATAGCTCAAGTTTAGTCTGATTGGATGGAGAGTGTCTGTGAACAGCAATTTTCAAGTCTTGCCAAAGATTCTCACTTGGATTTAGGTCTGGACTTTGACGGGGCCATTCTAACACATGAATATGCTTTGATCTAAACCATTCCATTGTAGCTCTGGCTGTATGTTTAGGCTCACTGTCCTGCTGGAAGGTGAACCTCCGCCCCAGTCTCAGTCTTTTGCAGACTCTAACAGGTTTTCTTCCAAGATTGTACTGTATTTGACTCAATCCATCTTCCCATCCCATGGATTGAACAGTGCTCTGTGAGATGTTCAAAGCTTGGGATATTTTTTCATATCCTAACCATGCTTTAAACTTCTCCACAACTTTATCCCTGACCTGTCCGGTGTGTTCCTTGGGCTTCATGATGCTGTTTGTTCAACAATGTTCTCTAGCAAACCTCTGAGGCCTTCACAGATCAGCTGTATTTACACTGAGATTAGATTACACACAGGTGGACTCCATTTACTAATTAGGTGACTTCTGAAGGCAATTGGTTGCACTGGATTTTATTTAAGTGTATCAGAGTAAAGTGGGGTGAATACTTTTGCACACCACACTTTTCAGTTTTCTATTTTTAAAAATGTTCGAAAACCTTGTATCATTTTCCTTCCACTTCACAATTATGCACCACTTTGTCTTGGTCTATCACATGAAATCCCATTAATATACAATTACGTTTGTGGTTGTAACCTGACAAAATGTGGAAAAGTTCAAGGGGGAAGAATACTTTTGCAAGCCACTGTATATGTTTCCAACTGAGCTGTGCACTTAAAAAGGCATTTTAAAGAAAAGCATTTTTAAAAATTAAAATAGAATAAAAAATCCCAAATGCTTAGCCTGGCGGGGGGTCAACTTAAACCTGGCGGAAACCCTGATATGCAATGCTAACCCCACTTTTAATTTTACTGGCTAGCTTTAAAAAGCTATTCCTGCAAGACTTAGCTAGGCTAGCTCCTTAACCTAGGCTTAAACATGTGATAGGCATCTCTTCCTAATAATAGCACTTCCAGGCTACATACACTAGTATTTAGTAATGCAAAATTGGTAACTTAATAGACAGCTTGCTATACTAGCTACCTACCTCACACAGCAGTAGGTTGCACCTCAGTCAGTATTAAGTCCCCACTGACATGTGACCATTTGAGAGAGAGTGTGTCTAAAACTGACTACTTAAATGGATGGAATGGACTTATTTTAACAACGGGAATGTGTTCTTGAAACTTAAGTTACCATCTATCTAGCTGCTATCAATTTATTCCATCATTTACTAAATACAATGAATCTAACTGACCTAGCCTAAATTGTAAATTGAAAATAAAATCTAGAAAGTTTATTAGCCCATCGGCCGTTTGCAAAAAATAAATAAATAAATACATTTAAAAAAAAACCAGAAAATATGGGCTAATGGCCATACAAAGTGTATTGAACATAAACAGGGTTTAATTTGTTGAGACCATGAAATGACTCTGGGAAAGCTTGCATGCCTTAACTGGAATCAATATTCTCCATCCAATGGCAGCAGTTTAGTGTGTTTTTCCACCCAAGAGAGCAGTTGTGTTTTACCAACCACAAGGGCACTTAAGCACACGTTTATACCACCCAAGACTAGAGGGCAGGTTATCATGTTTTGCCAACCGGGAGTGCGCTTAAACTTGTTTTAACCACCCAAGAGAGCAATTAAGTGTTTTATTTTCATCTAAGAGGGCAGTTTAGTGTGTTTTGCCAATGAGGAGGGCACTTAAAGACGCCCTTTTGCCACCCAAGTGGACAGTTTATCATGTTTTAACCAGCCAAGAGGGCAGTTTAGTGTGTTTTGCCAACCAGGAGGGCACTTTAGCACGCGTTTTTGCCTCCCAAGAGGGCACTTTAGCACCTGTTTTTGCCTCTCAAGAGGGCACTTTAGCACACGTTTTTGCCTCCCAAGAGGGCACTTTAGCACGTGTTTTTGCCTCCCAAGAGGGCACTTTAGCACATATTTTTGCCTCCCAAGAGGGCACATTAGCATGCGTTTTTGCCTCCCAAGAGGGCAGTTGTATTTTGCCAACCAGGTGGGCACTTTAGCACGCGTTTTTGCCTCCCAAGAGGGCACTTTAGCGCTTGTTTTTGCCACCCAAGAGGGCAGTTTATCATGTTTTAACCAGCCAAGGGGGCAGTTTAGTGTGTTTTTTCCACCCAAGAGGGCAGTTTAGCACATGTTTTGGCTCCCAAGAGGGCATTTTAGCGCGCGTTTTTCAACAACTGGGCCACAAGGGGGGGCAACTGCCCCCCCTTGTGCACATCACTGCTAGTGAGCATGTGGATGACTACATTTTGGTTATAATTGCACTGAATTCACTATTTCACTATCTGTAACTAAATTACAGATATGTCGCAGATGGACGTTGAATCTGTGACTAAAATACTGGACTTAATGGTATCAACTTTTCCTTTAAAAAATAGTTCAAGTTCCTCACATTTACTTTCCGAGTTTTGATCATTCAAGCAAGGCATCAGTGTTGGATTTAAAAGAGAGTTGATCGTGGAAATAAGAACCTTAGAGTTGTGTTTATTTTCAATAATGATTCTGGAGAAATGGGCCTGTCTTGCTTGCTTAACAGCATTATTATAAATGGCAATATGGTGTTTAAGGATGTCAAAGTGAACAGTTAGTTTACTTTGTCTCCATTGTCTCTCAGCTCTGCGACAGTTTCTTTTAAACTGGCAGATAGCATCAGTTTTCCATGGTACTTTTTGAGTTATTTGTCTTTTTATAATTCTTGGAGGAGCAGCAATGTCTAGAGAGGATCTTAATTTCTTGTAAAAATCAAACACTAAATCATCAACAGAACAGGCATTGGTTGGAGGAAAAATATTCATGCTATCAATGTAAACAATAATATTGCAATAATAATACTGCACTTACAAACAGTACCAGTACAACCTTAATTATTTGCCTTGATCCAAATGATTTCCTTAACATTTTACTTATTGAACCAAACTAATAAATTGAAATTGAACAAACCTAATGTATTCACTTTTAACTAAATTAACATGAATTAATGTTTGCATTGAAACCACTTAATCATTTACATATAACCAACTATTGTTCACATTATGTTTGACCTTACTTAAAGATAACTTGTATTTTCCATCTCATAAACTCTATAAAAAAGACTATAGCAGTTCAGCCACAAGGAGTACATAGACTAAATGTTGGGAAGCTCTAACCAGAGATTCACCAAGTATTTTAATATGCATGGACAGTGAAACAGTACGGGAAGTCTCTCCCGGCAAACATGCCTTCACTCACGGTACCAACATTTTATCATCTTTGTTAACTCGACACAATTTAAACACAGAACAAGGATGTGAATAATTAACCCTTAACTTACACATCATCTTATTCACAAACACATTCACGAACCATATTTACACCAACTCCAACAGAATACCCAAGAGTCTTTGCGCCAAAGTCCACAAGGGGTGTTACAAGACACTTGGCCAACAGATCACTTTAAATGTATTTATTCATCTTTAACATATGAACCATATGCAACATATTTAACATTAAAAGGCCGACTGCCTAATCTAAAAGAGGGCAGATATTGTCTGGTCAATATGTGAGTAACCCTGGACTAGAACACTAAAACTTTAATTATCAGCAACTGCTTTGCTACTTAAGTAAACGATATCCGCGATGTCAAATGGTGCGTCTTGGCCAGCATGCTGAAAGAGAGCTACGGGACTTGACATGTGCTCTGACTGTGCAGTGTGCAATGTGCATGCGCAATTCACGTTCGACTCAAACTAAAAATATCACCTGCAGGTCATGAAGAAAAAAAAAACAAATTGTGAAAAATCAAAAACATTGTTTTGGGTCCTTTGGACGTATATTTATTTCAGTATAAATCAAACTTGATGTCTCTAAATGCAAAAAAAATAAGTTTCACAATCAAATCAATAATTTTGTCCTGTTTTAAATGGCAGTTATTAGTTTGAATGAACAACTGCTTGTTACACTTTTTCAGTGTTTATGGATGAGTTCTCGGTCTCTGATCCATGGCGCTTTCTTAATCCATCTAGCAAAATGTATTCTTTTTTCTCTCATGTACATCATTCCTTTTCTCGCATTGATTATTTTCTCCTGGACAACCGATTTCTCCATTCTGTTCAGTCTTGCTCTTATGATACTATTCTAATATCAGATCATGCTCCGACCACACTGGAGTTATTCATACAGGAGCGCGAACGTACGTGCCTCCTTTGGTGTCTCAATACACACTTGCTATCTAATGAGGATTTTGTTAGGTTTGTTTCTGATCAAATTGACTTTTTTCTTACTACCAACAGAACTCCAGGGATCTCAGCCTCCCTTCTTTGGGAGACTTTGAAAGCATACATTAGAGGTGAAATGCCTTCACCTTCGCCCACAGTCACTGGATTTGGCCCCAGCAACCTCCCCTGAAAAAGGGACGATAAAACATCTCCGCGACCCTCACGGAAAAAGCAGAAAAGAAGACGGAACGGAACGGAACTGAGCTACGCGAACAAACAAAGGAAAAAGAAATTAAAGGAATTGAGGTTACGAATCTCCCAGCTTGATAATATCTATGCTTCCTCCCCATCCCCTAACATATATAAAGATCGTCTCTCTCTTCAGGCTGAGTTTGATGTTCTTTCCACTAAAGAGGTTGAGGAGCTCTTATTTAAGGCTAAATATTGTTATTATGAATCTGGGGATAAGGCGACCAAACTTTTGGCCCATCAGCTTCAACAGCAGCAGATTCCACAAATTCATACTCCTTCTGGCATCACAACCGATCCTAAAAAAATTAATGAACAGTTTAAACAGTTTTACTCCTCTTTAGATACTTCTGAGGTTGGGTCTGATCTGTCAGCCCTGTATAGTTTTTTTGACTCACTGGAGTTGGTTAGGGTAGATGCTGATACTGCTGAGCAGTTAGAGGGCCCAATCACCATAGATGACCTTAAACGGGCAACATTTTCTATGTAGTCTGGAAAATGTCCAGGCCTGGATGGTTTTCCGACCGAGTTTTACAAGACCTTTTTTGACAAATTAGCACCAGTTTTGATTGAAATGTTCAACAAATCTCTTACTCTTTCTAAATTACCTCAGACTCTAAATCAGGCCTCCATATCATTACTCTTAAAAAAGAATAAGGACCCTCTGTCCTGCTCAAGTTACCGTCCAATCAGTCTTTTATCTGTAGATGTAAAACTTCTGTCCAAATTATTAGCTCTGCGACTGGAATCAGTTTTGCCTGTGATAATCTCTCCTGATCAGACAGGTTTTGTCCAAGACAGACATGGGTTCTTTAATCTCAGACGACTTCTTGATGTTGTTTATAATCCTTCTACATCAATGGGTCCAGAAGCCGTAATCTCATTAGACGTGGAGAAGGCTTTTGACAGAGTGGAGTGGAATTGCCTTTTTACGCATTGGAGAAATTTGGTTTTGGCCAGGAGTTCATTTCTTGGTTTAAGTTGCTCTATTCATCCCCTGTGGCTTCAGTCAGAACTAATGACACCCATTCAGATTATTTCCCTTTGCACCGCTCCACTCATCAGGGCTGTCCTCTGAGTCCTCTTCTATTTGCTGTTGCTATTGAACCTCTGGCTATTGCGCTTCGTTCAGAGCCACGCATCACTGGAATAACAAGATATGGTCTTGAACAGAAGGTCTCACTCTATGCCGATGACTTATTACTATATGTGTCCAATCTCTCTATCTCAGTTCCAGCTGCTCTTGACATCCTGTGTTCATTTGGTCAGATTTCAGGCTATAAACTAAATTTGGACAAGAGTGAGCTGTTTCCTTCAAATCAAGGTGCCCAAGATGCTGCTCAGGGTTTCCCATTCAAAATTGTTCCATCTGGCTTAAAATACCTTGATATCTAGATTAGAGACGATTTGAAGATTTGTTTGATCATAATTTTGCCCCTTTGTTAGATCAGATACGGAAGGACTTTCGATAGTGGTCACTGTTGCCTCTTTCCCTCGTGGCCAGGGTTAATTCGGTTAAGATGAACATCCTCCCCAAATTGTCTTATCTCTTCCTGTGCATACCTGTCTTTCTCCCTCTGTCTTTTTTCACAAATTAGACAAATCAATCACTGAGTTTATATGGAACAGGAAGGTCCCTCGTTTGCGAAAGGAGCTGTTGCAGAGACCTAGGACCCTTGGGGTCTTGGCCCTTCCTAACTTTAGGTTTTATTACTGGGCTTCCATCCTTAGAGTAATTCAGCTTTTGATTTCTCTGGAGGGGGCACCAGTTCCTCCTACATGGCTGAGTATGGAGATGTTTTCTGCTAAACCTGCTTCATTGACTGCTCTCATCCACGCTCCTCTTAGCTTTTCTCTCTCCCTTTTTTGCAATAATATCTTAGTTAAATCCACTTTAAAAATTTGGAAGCAATTTCAATGCTATTTTGGTCTACAGACCTTCTCTTTCCTAGCACCTTTATCAGCTTGAAGTTTAGTTTATTTGAAAACAGGGACAGTGCACATTAATAACATTACTGTAAATGCACCAGAATTAGCCAAGAGGCTATTTTTCATCTGTAGTCCCTAGACATATGTTAAAGTCACCCTAAAAACAGAACAGAATATAGAATATAGAAATAATTAGATTAGAATTACAAAATTACTAGCCAGGGCAATCTACAAAACATGCACAGCAGTTAACAAACATGACAAAATAACATATATAACATCAATTTAGAAAACATCATTCAAGACGCAAGACACATCACACCACAGCATGCAAAGCAGAAGCACAAATACAGAATGCATGCAACACAATAAAAACAAGACCACAATAAGACAGCACGCAGTAAAAAGAGAAGATGGCTACAGGTTCAGCACAGACGGACCGAGGACAGGAAGGTGTAATCAAGTGTTAGTGCTGACAGAGATGAGCACCAATTAACCATCTCTTCAAATGAGCTCTGAATAAACTATAGCTATTCAGGTCTCTAATAGTTGCTGGGATGGAATTCCATTCTAGTGCAGCTCTAACAGAGAATGCAGACTGACTAAAAGAACTTTTCCTAAGTGGAATAATACAGTCTCCTCTTGCTGCACCTCTTGTGAACCCATATGCAGTTGTTCTTATGTTGACCAACTTTCTGAGTGGGGGAGAGGTGGAACCATGTATAATCTTGTACATAAGACAAGTATTTACATATTTAATCAAATTGTCCCAACTGAGCAGGTTATATTTTCTTAATATTGAGCAATGATGAAAATCTACTGGTTTCTTGTCAAGGATTTTAACTGTTCGTTCATACAGAGATTCTATTGGTTTTAGAGAAGTGTTACTAGCCTGTGACCATAAAGTTAAACAGTAGATGATATGAGAAAAAAACATAGAATGCATATACATCTTAGCCGCCTCTGTTGACATATAATCTCGAATGAACCTGAAGTTTGAGAGACTGAATTTGACCCGGTTACAGACCTTTTTCACCTGAGCCTTGAAAGAAAGTTTAGAGTCAACCAAAACACCAAGGTACTTGTATTCAGATACAACCTTTAGCCTCTCCCCTGATACAAAGATATCCGGCTCAACACTAGGACTGTTCTTCTTGGTGAAAAACATACATACTGTTTTAGACACATTCAGCTTCAAACAGCATTGCTTTAACCATGCTGTTACATGAGTCATGGAGTTTGTAAGTTTATCAGCAACCTGTGTCATGCTGCTACCTGCTACATAAATTACTGTGTCGTCAGCATACATTTGGATGTTGGCATCTGGATATACATATGGTAAGTCATTGATATACAATGTAAATAGCAAAGGGCCCAGTATGGATCCTTGTGGGACTCCTGTGGATAGATGAAGAGCAGCTGATTAATGATTCTGTACCTGAACCAACTGAGATCGATTTGACAAATATGATTCAATCCACTTAAGTGTATCTGAACAAAAATTAAAACTAGCTAACTTTGACATGAGAATTCTATGATTAACAGTATCAAATGCCTTCTTGAGGTCAAGGAACACAGCTCCAACAACACCACCTTTATCCAATAGAGATTAGATTTTTTCTGTTAAAAAACAGTTGGCTGTGTCAGTTGAATAATTGGCTCTGAAGCCGAATTGCATTGGGTGCAGAGTAAAAGAGCTATTGTTTAAATGGCAGGTGATTTGTTCAGCTACTACTTTCTCTGCAACCTTTGACACTGTAGGTAGGATACTGAAAGGGCTGTAACTGCAGGTTGAAACAGGATCTCCACATTTAAATATTGGGATGACAACAGCCGACTTCCAAACACTCGGAAACAATCCCTCAGAAATCGAGAGGTTAATAATTTTGGTAATAGGATTAGTTAGTGTTCTACTGAGCTCTTTGAGCATAACTGCATCCATACCAAATATATCCTTTGCTCTGGATTGTTTCAGAGATCGAATCATTCTGGCAATCTCTGATTCAGAGACATTCCTTATGCTGAAAGCAGGTTCCATTGTATTAACTGGACAAACATTAGTGTACTCAGGTGAAAAACACTGTGCAATAGTAGCCACAGAATCGATAAAGTAGTGGTTAAGAGCTTCCGCTACTTCCGCAGGATCGTTTGTAAGCGTTCCATTTATTTTAAGTTCAAGCAGTTTCCTCTCTTTATTTTGATGTCCTGTTAATTTTTTTAGCTGGTTCCAGATAATTTTAGAGTTGCCTCTTGCCTTTTCTATTATGGTTAAGAAAAAATCTGCCTTTGCTTTTCTTAGTTTCTTTACCACTTTGTTCCTTAAACTAGCAAAGTGTTGTCTGTCATGACTCAACTTAGTTTTTATTGCAGTTTTTAAAACAAGATCCTGTATTTTCATTAGTTTAAGGATTTCTGCATTCATCCAAGGGACAGTGTTTTTATTATTTTTGCGCCTAAATTTGCAGTTAAAAAGTTTAACAATGCTTTGTAGTTTCTTGAGAATATTTGACTATCTTCATCATGGTCTATGCCCAACAGTAAATCATCCCACTCAATCTGTTCAACAGCACTTTTAAAATTCTCCTGTTTGTTTTTGGGGATTCCAAAAGATTCATATTCCTTGGCACTAGTGCTAAACCGCTTATTGCTTAGTTTTCTGGCTACCAGTGTCAAATTGTGGTCAGAGAGACCAGTTACCATATTATAGGATTTTAAAATTCTCTCAGGTCTGTTACTAAATATTAAATCAATCTGAGTACTGGTTGAATTAGTTATTCTTGTGGGCCCATTAATCAGTTGCATGAGGTCAAAGTTATCGGTTATCTGTTTGAAGTTCTTTCTAGAGGATTTTTCTCCCCAGTTGATGTTAAAATCTCCCATAATAATTACTTCTTTGTTGAAATTACATTATTTTAATAATTTCTCAAATTTCTCATAGAAACTAATATTGGAAGAGGGAGGCCGGTAAATTACAATAAGAGTAAAGGACATCTGTGGTGACAAAATGATATTTAGACCAATACATTCCAATTCCTCACAGTTTGACCAATGGATTTCATTACACTGGATTCTGTCTTTCACATAAATCATAACTCCTCCTCCCTTTGAGCCCACTCTATCTCTCCTGTAAAAGTTAAAACCAGGGACTTTTAATGCTGCTGATGGAGTGTTTTTGTGCAGCCAAGTCTCAGATAAACAAAGGAAGTCCAAATTAGAATCCAGCAAAAGATGATGCACTTGATCACTTTTAGATTGAATACTTCTTATGTTCAAATGCCCTCCCAAAAGTCCCTTTGGCTTAGCTTTAGGATCCCAAACAATTTTTGAGTGATTGACAGTCCGAAAGACATCCCCCTTGCTGTTCTTTGAGTGCGCCGGATTTACCAGTTTCTTGTTTACTTTGTGCAAAATAACTGCAAGTGGATTACTTGAACCAGAGTCGACAATGGTCGGAATATTCTGCGGCTCAGCCAGTGCACCGTCCCCCTCGCTCTCCGAATCCGCCGACAACGCCGCGGCGCTCCCGGCCTCGCCGTAGGCAACCAAGCTCTCCCCTGGCGCCGACAGACCCCCAACGGCATGTCGCCTCCCGTCAGTCCTGGTCCTAGAAGCCTCCGCCAGCCCGGCCACCGCGACCGCCACACCAGCTCCTCCAATCCGGGCAGGCAGCACACTCCCAACAGCGTGAAACAAGCGGGGGCGATGAGGAAGGTTAGTTTGATGAACATATTCAAATGGTAATTTTTCTCCAGTGCGTACCTGTGAGACAGCTGTATTGCGTGTAGCGTCCGCTTGGACGCTGGCCTCAATCTCCGGTCCAGCATGGAGCGGCCGGGGCACGGATGAATGTCTCCAGACAATAGCAGACAGATCGTAACGATCAGCGCATCACTGTGTCGAAGTATAGCTGGTGGCTTTGTATGTTGCTTCATTCGACTGTACAGATATGGATGAATGAATGTCAAAGCTAAAGCGTGTTTCCCATATCCAAAGTTTCACACGGCCTGGTTTGTTTGTTGACTTAGCAGATCAGCATTGCTTGCATATGTTTTTCCACAAAGGTTTGGGTATAAGTTAGTGTTAAAAGATCTTAAAAAGTTAACAAGCAATAATGTATATCAAGAGAGCTGTGACTACACCTGCTCTACCTGCAGCCATCTTGCCATTTCTTCCTCTTCAGCTAACCCTGTTTTTCATCCTTCCTTAATTGATGGGGCTTTTTCTTTGTGGTCTGACTACGGCATCAAGGCTTTTAGGGACTTGTATATTGCTGGTACATTTGCATCCTTCCAACAACTCTCCACATTTTTTTTAGATATCTTCAAGTTCGTAGTTTCATCTGCCATCTTAGCCGCAATTTCCCAAGTCTCCCAGAGGCCTCTCTAATTGACTCCTTTTTAATCCCATTTCCTACCATTAAGGGTGCTATTTCACGTCTATATAATCTTATTTATTCTTTGCAACTAACCCCACAGCATAAGATTAAAACCCAATGGGAAGAGGATCTAGGGGAGGAGATCTCGGAGGAGCAGCGGGATGCCATTATCCGTCGGGTTCACTCCTCATCTATTTGTGCTAGACACGGTCCGACCCAGTGCAAAATCCTACATCGTACCCATCTCACTTGAGTTAGGCTTTCCAAAATCTATAATGATGTCGATCCCATGTGCATTAGATGTCATCAGGCTCCAGCTACCCATGTCCATATGTTTTGGTCTTGCCCTTCACTAATTAATTTTTGGACACAGATATTTAACTCTATTTCAGTTTGTACAGGGGTTCAATTTGATCCAACAGCATGCACCGCTTTTTGGGGGGTTTTACTTCCTACTTTGCAGCTTCCTAAATATAAAGCTGACTTTGTAGCCTTTGTCTCCTTATTGGCTAGACATTGGATTTTATTGAGGTGGAAGTCTACTGCACCGCCTTCTCACTCGTCTTGGTTCAGGGACATCCTTCAGTCTGTGAAGTTGGAGAAAGTTAGGTTCTCGATACATGGTTCTCTTGCAAAGTTTAATACAACTTGGGGTCCATTTTTCCAATCACTACACATTATAACAGCATCTATATGATTATAAACTGTATGCGGGTTTAGATTGACAGGGGGGACACTAGAGGAGCACCTTAAAAACACACTGACGTCATCATCATGCCTCTTTAGGAGCTGCAGCGCCGGCTTTCTGTGTGAATTACACAGCGGTTTGTCTTTAATGGAGAACTTCGGCCGTTTCTAACTCATCTGTTTATCGAGGTTACCGAGTGCTGTCAGTAGGAAAAATAACTTGAATTTTTTGCACAATATTGACCAGATATCAGTACTGCCACTAAAGCGAACCTATTGGGGCAGACAACCTTAAGTTTCACTTTCAGTTATGTCTGCCCCCATACGTTCGCTTTAGCTGCCGTCCTGATATCTGGTCAATATTGTGCCAAATGTTCTCGTTATTTTTCCAATATATATATATATATATATATATATATATATATATATATATATACATATATGTATATATATATATATATATATATATATACATATATGTATATATATATATGTATATATAAATGTATATATATATATGTATATCCTCATTATCTTTTATCAGATCTATGATATTTCTAAATAAATGGGAAAAATAATAGCTTAGTATTTACTACCGTTATGTGGTGGTGTACAGTCAGAAGGTCTCAACGCATGCGGCATGACATCACTTTGCTGCAGTGACACTATTGGTTGAATGCTGTAAAGCAAAACAGAACACAGCAACAGCTTGAAGCCGGGGGCGCGAATATGTCTGTGGTGTGGAGGTATTGGAACGCGGCTGGTGAAGGAGTAGGTTATGGTCCGCTTTCAATGGTGGTAGCTCCGGTTAGCTTAAAGACACGGCAGGCAACATGTGGGATTTCTGCACATACTTTTATTCCACTTTTCAGACCATACCAAGCCAGGTCTCTACGGCACTAGTTATTACGTGCATACATGTGTAACCAGTTTGTGTGAACAGCCATTGTAAAACCTAATTAATCAGAATAGGTGTGGTAGTATTAAAATAATTACTCCTTCTGTTATTATAGTCCATTGACGCCGCCTAGTGGTGTAATCGAGCATGGGAACTAAGACATTTTGCGTCAACAGAGAGAGAGAAAACAGAGAGACTGACACGGCGCACCGTAATGCCAGCAGGCAGCTCCGTGCTGAAATCAGAAACGAGACATTAAATTAACAGAGTAGAAACTAACGAGGATAACTAAGAAGACGTTCTTGGAAGCTGGAGAGGAGAGTTATACAACAGCCACAGAGCTGCCGACTCGTCCAAAAAGCGTGTTTACTGAATCCCGGTGAGTTAGCTTCTAGCTTAGCCGCCAATTGTTGATTATTTTACGTTAAAAAAAAAAAAGTTCATTGTGTGATTTTATGTGTAATTTCATGGATGCTGTGCACTTAAAAAAAGGTGAAGTTGATATCTTATTCAGCTGACTTGAATGTGAATCACATGAATGCTACATATAGCCGATCCTTTTGTTGTTTTGTTCCTGGTAAGCTAGTTCATTAAACTGGACAAACAAGGTTAAAGCCCGTGTAAAGCAGCAATAAATTTGTGTTACACACAGAAACATGTGTCATTGACCACTGAGCCAAATTTGAAAGATTAAAAAAATCGCTTAGCATATAAAATTAGGTCTCAAAATCATGGAAAAACAAGCACTTCTCTCTGCTGTGAAACGCTGGGGGCGTGTCAGTTAGAGGCGCTGGAACCACGCCCATGCGCGGGAGTGGAGCCTCCTCCTGTTGTTACTTTCCATACTTCTTTCATACAGTTACTATTCTGATAGTTACTTTATTACCTCAGCTCCCCAATTACTCCGTCTGCCCAACTTTTATCAGTGGTGAGGGATAATACCAGCTGTGGAGTAGCTTTAGTTATGAAATAACTGAATCATGTATGCTGCATACGCACAGAAAATGATAACTCACATATTGACTCTGTCTGAGCTAGCTGCTCCCATCTCTCTGTTTAAAAGCAACTAACGTCAGTGAAAATGAAACACGCTCAGGGCGCTCATTTCAGGTGTCCCTCGGTCCATGTTTTACATTACACACAAAAGTAAAACCCCAGTCTCCATATCATTCCTTGTCATAGCTATATTGGCACACATAAAATATTACCTGTGGATTATCATTGTGCTGTCAGATGGAATCCGCTCAGGGAATGAGGCCAAACCATGTCATGATTACATGCAATAACATTTGCTAACATTACATGGGCATGACAGGATGCACGATGGCAGAGATGAGAGCACCTGCTGTCGGCGGGACGGAGAGATGAAAGCCGGAGACGGAGAGGGTCGGTTGGGCCCCACTGACCAGCATCAACGGACTCTTCAGAAATCCAGACTTTACCTGATGACAGTTGCTGTAAAGTGGGTAAAGTGGAGACTGCAGAGACGGGTGTTGGTGGTGACTTTGAACTCTCCACAGTAGCTCCTCTTGACAAAATCGATCCACCGTTTCCTTATGTTGTAGTCAGTAGGAAACTTAAATAAGCGAACAGCGCGTTACCCTGCACATTGTGGCATCCAGGAAAGATGCACAGGAGACATGACTGGTTAGCTGACTGGTTGACTGGTTAGCTAGCTGCAAACTATATAAGAGATTCTAGCCGAGACTCGAGAGCGAGTGGAAAAACACCTAAGCTAACGCGTTTAACGTACTTATAATGCTTCTGCAGCAGGGTGGGGTTTATGCTAATCATGGCCACGATTTGTGACCAACCCATTAAATCCTGAACACAGAAATTTTGAAACACAGTTTGTGAAGCCTAGCTCCAAAATTAAATTCTAAATGGTTGAATGGCTTTTTAAATGTTTTATGGAAATACATTTATGGCCTATTTAATGTGTTTAGAAGAAAATGGCTGAATTTGCTATACACGGACTTGAAGTTCATCTTTGAAATGTGTAAGTGAAATGTTGTAAAAAAAGTATGGTTATTGAGAGGTATGTTATTTTAGTTATGTTAACTGTTGAAGTGGATAATTAAGTGATTGCTCTGCACGTTTTGTCCAGGCTGGTTTTTTGTTTAGACTATTCCACGGACAGAGCTTGTGCTGCTCGGGTCGCCGCCATTCCACTGCCTCCTGATCTTCACCCATCATCCCCATCCATCCTCATCATCTTCATCCCCCGTTCCCATCACTCCCGCCTGCTCCATCCCCTTCCATCCTTGTGGAAATCAGGACGGACAGTTTTCCCTACTAAGGGTGGTGGTAGGAACTCTATTTCACTCAAAAAAAGAAGGATTTATGAAGGTGTCTGATTCACCTAAAGACTGACTTGATATTGGACCACACTTGTTTGTTTTTTATTGACAGACAATTTTGTTGTAGCATTTCATAACTGTGTTAAGTACACTCGGTTTGAGCCATCTAGCCAAATATAGCTACATTTGTTGCTTACTGATTTATTGATTTGTTGCATTATTATTTCATTTGAAATTGTCTACAGTGGTTGGCTTAAATAGTTTCAAGCCCAATAGGTGTATAATCTTAATGATTTCTGTAACAAAATAGAGGTGTGTTGCCATAACTGAATAGAACATATGAAAAGTTATTGTTCTACTGACAGGAAATAAGAGTAAATAATTCACTACGGTTAAACATAAAAGTACTTGATTATTGGTGTGAGTTATTCTTGAAGTAGGGATTAACCCTGTAAGACCCAAATATAGAAAAACCTAACCCTGATCCTTCAGATGTTGTTGTAGGAGGCCTCTGATGCAGAAATGAAAGAGTTTTTACAAAAAAAAATAATGTTTATGTACGCTTTTAGAAAAATGTTGTAATATTGCAACATTGGGCTTAGTTGGGAGCAGAATTTCTGTATATGTACTCACGTTGTCTGAACAACAATTCAGAACAACTAAGGGTTCGTTTGCAGGGTTGATTGGTTACTTAGCCCCATAAAGGTATATAACATTAATAATAATCACATATTAGTCATATTTTTATGAAGAAAATAAAATATTTAAAAAAAATAAAAAATAAACAACTTTTTCTAGCAACTTCTTTATTCCTTTTTTTCTTTTCATGGCTGATTTTCATTCATAGTGAAAGTCCCAAAAACAGTTCTTGTTCTCTGTAAAGTGTAGGCGAACATCACACTTGCTGCATTGCGTATTAGTGTATCCTTTAATACAGCGTCTGCAGCGTCCTCTCCCTGTCTTCACTTGGAAATGTGCAACTAAGTCCTTGCGTACATCCAATGGGAGGTGTGCACTTCTCTTGGATGGTCTCTTCTGAGGAGTCAGAGGACTTCCTGGTGTCACTGTTGCTGGGCTCCCTTTGCCTGAAGATGGTCGTCCTCTCTTTGGAGTTTGGAGCGCCATGTTAACCAGGTTGAGAGAGGATGCTCGCTGTGCTCGAAACTGTCTTCTGTTCACTACTTGTTGTAGGCACCAACAATGTAAGGCCTCCCAACTTCAGTGTAGGTTCGGCTGGCTTTGTCCCAGCGCTGAATTTTCTGCACAGGTTCAGTTCCAGCAAAGGATAACACAAGTATGATGACTCCTGTTGTCATACCATTTGACAGCACAGATGTTGTGATTCCCCTCAACTCTGACGTCATCGCTTCCTCTCCCCTTTTTCTTTAAGCTCTTCTCATCTTCAAGGTCACAGTTGGGCAGGCCCACCTGCCTGGCTGTTCCCACGTAATGAATTCCCAAATGTTTTCCAGGCAGACAATACTGTCTGCTTATTGTAAGTCGCTTTGGACAAAAGCATCTGTTGAATGCCCTAAATGTAAATGTAAATGGCTCTACTTATCATGCTAAAAGAAATGTGCATCCCAATCACCAGCCATTTAGTCACACAATACTGCCTTGACATGACAATACTGCTTGTAATGCTCTCTAATTATCATACTAAAAGGAAAACATGCATTCTCCCACTGACATCCACACCAAACATTCAGGAACATTTTCACCTTTCCAAGAACTGAATTGTCTGTTGATATCCTCTTTGTGGACAAAGTTGTGGAATTTTAGGTCGGTCTGGTAAAATTAACTACATTTTTTAGAGATAAACTTTTAAATCAGTCAAATTTGACCAGAACACACCACAAGGGTAGTATGTTTACTTTCCATGTATAAAAAAACACTTTGTTTCAGGCACTGGTGTAGTGGAGGGAATACAACCTGTTTTTGCACACTGCAACATGCCTGCTATTTTGACTACCACACTCACCCACTGTTGTAGAATTGCAACAAATATATAACAAGCTCTAAATGAATTTGATGAATCTATTCTACAAAAACTACATATGTACATGTTCTAGACATTGTAATAACAACAAAAAAATATATAAAAGACATTTTACTTACTTGAATTTGATTAATCCAGTCCAATGAAACACAGCGATGTTGCCTGAAGGAAACGATGAGAGGTTGTGTGAGTTCATGGCCATGAGGCGGGACTTATAAACAAATGTACTATCCAATAGCACCGTGAGACTGAACAATAGGACCCAATGACTATGTAAATGTGGTAAAAAAACAAGATAAAATATAACAGATTGTTTTTTAAGATGGCTAAAGGTAACATTGTAATATTACAACAAGGGGTCTTAGAGGGTTGAGAAATGTCAATCTGTACATCACTGTTTCATCATGCACAAGTGGGTTACACATGCACTGACAAACACAGGCCGAGGGTCCTACACCAACACATCACAAAAATAAAATAAAATAAAAAGGGGTCTTCACTCCGTGGGCGGTATCTTTACGCATGATGGAGCGAAGGTACACCTGCTCTTCTTCTAGGTACGGGTTACATTATCCACTAAACAAAAGGAGGCGCCACCTAGTGGCGCTACATTCAGTAACTCCGACAGTTGGGTTGCCTGCCGGGTAATCTGAGTAGAGCTGCTGTTCGTTTTCAAATTAGTCATTTTTATTCAATATATACTGTTGCACTAAACTCCAATGTAAAGAATTTCTTTTATTTGTTATTACTTGATTGTTCAAGCTACCTCACAGAAGTGCTCCGTTTATAAGTCTTAAATGATAAAATAAGATGAATGAAACAAAAAGTAAGGGAGATCATGGATCTGTTTCTTCGCTCTTCTTCATTTTTTAAATGTATTATATAGAAGTATCGGATCCGGACTCAATATCGACAGATACTCAAAATGAACTGACTCAGACCTCAGGGCAAAAAATCCTGATTGGGACATCCCTAGCTGCAAGTAAAGCAAAGGGCATTGGCTTCAGTGCAATAGTAAACTAAATTAGTGAAACCAAGTATTATGTAATAGTAAAGGCATTCTCACACAGTTGAGCCACTAGGTGGCACCCGTGAGAGTTATTTTGTGCCTTTGAGAATGCCGTGCTCCCTTCTACTGTGACCATCAGTGTTGGGGAAGCTACTTTGCAAGCGCTGCTTGTAAAACTACATGTAGTTCAGCCTGGCAGTAGTTTGAACAAATGAGATTTCTACCCTTGGAGAAATGTTGTTTGTAAAAGTACAAAAAGTAGCTTTAGCAACTACTTACACTCATTATAGTCATTTAACTCAGCGTTAAATAAATCAACATATGGTGTATATGACACAAAATATAATAGCCTACAAAAATTCACATGCCAGCAGAAATATGCCCTTCAACTCAAGTTTTATTTTTTAAATAACAAAAGCTGACATTTTTGGTCAGCAACACAGGAGGGGGGGCGTTGGTGGTGTTTGGCTGGAGCCGCTAGATGTGGAATAGTGGACGATTCGCGGAACATGGATGGCAAAGGTGATTGAATCAGGGCAACGTATGTGGTTGAGTTAATGGGGCACAGGTGGTTGGTTTGATGAGACATGGATGGTTAGGTTGATGAGACGCAGGTGGCTGGATTGATGAGATGCAGATGGTTGGATTTTCTGGGCCTGGGTGGCCGATCAGCGAGACGGAGTGATGTGCTCCAGTTCCTGAACCTTAGTTATAATAACTCCATTGAGTTTATTTGTTTTCAGCAATGAATGACAGAATAAGAAATGTTTCAGACATCATGATTATTTTACTTGCTTGTTAGTTATCTAAAAGAAATATGATTCATTGTTTTTTTCATAGCATTTAGGTTCTAGAAAATAAAGCTATAGATTGACACACTTGTCATATATATTTGACATTAATACTGAATTAAACCACATGAATGTGAAAGGGTAATGGCGCTGGTGCTTCAAAAAGTCAACAGGTAAGTCTGCAGGATTTGACAACATCTCTGTATTGGTTATAGGGCTGTAACTAACGACTATTTTGATAGTCGACTAGTCATCGACTACTGCAACGACTAGTCGACTAATCAGATTATGAATTGCACAAAAAACAATGGCTCTTAATTTATTATATTTATTTAAGTGGCAGCAGCAATAAAATAAATGTCCTATCCTTTAAAAAAAAGTGCATTTTGTACATAACAATCAGCATGCATAACAAAGTTTGTTAAACACACATTCTCTGTTCTGAAGACTCAAGAGTTGCAAGATGCAACATAAAGGTCCAATATTATACTGTTTTTCATCAATTTCACACAGCTGTCAGAGGTCCAACAACTCTGTATTCGATATGTATTGCCCCAAACACATCCGTGGTCCTGAATTCCAGCTGTCTTAAAGTCGCTCTGCTGACCTCTATTCAGAGCAGTCTGTTTCTGTGCCTGCATCTTTAAATGCTAATGAGCTCCGTCTGTCAACGCCTACTTGGGGAGCCCTTCCTGCTACGTAACTCTCAGGGAGAGGAAGCCCCTTATGCTAACGGAAGCACGCGCTAATGTTTATGGTGGATGTAACACTGTGGCTCGTGGAGATTTTTTTGTTCAACTAAACAGTTTGACCCAGAATCGGACCCAGAAGAAGAGGCTCCTGAAGTACTACAGACTCTGCGGCTGCAGCAGGACATTTCAGAATGGTTAGTGTGTCTGAATAATGTTAGTTTGTTTGTATGTGTTCTTACAGTTACTACCATGTAGCTAATGGCTAACAGCTAACGAAAGCTGTGTTTGTCTCCAACACAGTCTCCAAATTCTTGGACACTGTTCGCATCTTCTCTGTCTCCAGTCTGCACGTTTCCAGACTTTTTACTGTGACAACCAAGCTCCATTGTAATATTATTAACATTAAACTTGCTTCAAACGCCATTGCATAGCAGACCGAAGTGGAGCTAACTAGTTAGCCA
Source organism: Sparus aurata (assembly GCF_900880675.1). Lineage (NCBI taxonomy): Eukaryota > Metazoa > Chordata > Actinopteri > Spariformes > Sparidae > Sparus > Sparus aurata. The sequence goes on along the minus strand of NC_044205.1, from coordinate 2,394,832 downwards.
ATTTCCAGCTGACTTCACCGTACTCATAGGCAACTGTAAATACTATCAAACCGCGGCAACACTTACCTGTGGCTCAGGTGCAGTTGCTGGGTCCCGTATGGGTGGGACTGATCCTTTTACGAGGGTCAATGTCGAGCTTTGTACTGACACTCGTTACTGAAGCAGTCCGATGTGAAGTGGTTAGCAGACACATTACAAGCTAACATGAACCGCAGCCGGCACGTTGTCATTAAAAGTGAAACACAACCACGGTCTCTTCTGTTGTTCTGTAGCTGGAACAGAATACAGGTACTTCTGTTGATTTATACAACCAACAACAGAGCAATTTGCATGTCTAGCTCCGAGCGACAACCTTGCGAAACAATACTGTCTCACCGCTGGACACACTGAACTTCACCTCGGGGATGAACGCCCCTCTCTCTGATATCTCCTGTCATCACGCAGAGGAGGCCGGCCTTTGATAATGACACCTTTCCTTATGTAACGAAAGGAGCAGAATCTGAGCAGCCTGTAGGAGCGCTGTTTTACCAGTGGGTGGGCTGCAGAGACCATGCAGCAATCGCTTGTTTTCCTCATTCTGGGAGTTGGCAGGCTCAGGGAGGACCAGCTTATATATGTAGAGAGCAGAGAAAACGTTTTTTTTATGATATGGGACCTTTAATGAAGTGACAGGCCAATCACAGTTTATTTATTCTGAGGAAAGTCAGCATCTACAAGTGGTCTAAAGTGAGGCTTGCTCTCTTCTGAGAGCAGATATGTTCAGCTGCAGAGAAGATTCGCTCTGCTGGGGTGGATGTTGCAGAAATGCAGAGAAGAGACTTTGCTAGCTTAGACAGAGCGGGAAAAAGACCCTCATTTTCCTTCCACCATCTGAGAGGGTCTCCTGGATGGTGTTTATATTCAGGGTTGAACTGGTGAATCATTTGTTGAAATCCTTCCCTGTTAACCATGGAAAGTGGACTTATGTCTTTGATCAACATGTTAAGGATTGACTCGGTGAGAGCAGTTGCTTGTTGCAGAGTACACGTCTGCTTTTCTGCAAAAAAGCCATCTTTCATTCCTGTACTTTTCTTTACGCTGCATAAATTTTACTATGAAATTGTCAGACAAAATGACAACACTACTTTTTAAACTGTCAAGGTCATTCACCGAAATGATATAGACTATTGTTGCCTTGCTTAATGCCAAAACAACGTCTTCACATACAGTAATAGGCTAGCTACCAGCATGGGAGCTAACTATCTTACCGAGGTTAGTCTGAGTCTTCTAAAATGTGTTTCCTCTTCAAATGCTCATGCAGAGGTGGCCCCATGGGTATCATCTAACACATGCAAGTGACCGTTTTCTTTGTTGTGTCCAGGATGAAATGTTCCCTAACTTTGGACATTTTATTTTGCGTTGGCGTCACTTTAGCCATTTCCATGTTGCTCCGGTTCCCGGTCACAAGTGCACATGTGCTGTCAGTGCATTAACGACTTAGGAAAAGTGAGTTGTCTCACTGTGAGCTAGTTCAATTGGCTATAGTGAAACTATTAGTCGAGTACTTAATCGAGTCAACTATTTGTTGACAAGTCGACTAGTTGTTGCACCCCTAACTGGGTCATTGAACTGTTGAATCCCTGAGATCCCCACCTACCATTACATTAAAAACTGTTAAAGACATGTCCACCGTTGATGGTCCCCTGGCTTACCAATTATTCTGCCCATAGTATTAGCACATTTACACTGAAAATTTGTGTATATACGCTTGTTTTAAAAAAAAAAAAAACAGATAAACCAGCTAATAATTAGCAAACATATCTACTTGCGTTTTTTGCGTCCCAGTGGACGTGTTTGCCTTTCTGTTTTTTTCCCCTCCTGTGTGTCCCATTCATCAGCACAAATGTACCTGTAAAACAGGGACCAGTAAAAAGTAGCAGATTATGTACCTCATCAGAATAAAAATAGAGGACAATAAATCAAAAACAAGTCTTGATTAATAGTGTTCTCAATTAAACAGTGTTTTTTCCAGTGCTAATAATGGAAGTAGCTGAGGAGTGAGATATCGTGCTGCTTCCTGAAGACTGGTGAGAGACTACCCATCAGGCAGCTGAAAAGGCTCAGGCCACATGGAAGCCACTAACAACATTTACCTTTTTAAAATCTTAAAATTCAGTCTCTCTGTCAAACTCGGTGTCGACTGAATGATGTTCAAGCAATGCTTGACAGACACAGATGGAAAGATATTAACAAGGAAATGGACTGAACTTCAACTCACATCACACCCCTGCACCTGAAAAACAATTGTAAATTAGCGTGTTCACCTGGGTGTTACGTTTACATCATAACAAAGCCAAGCCAGAGGCGACAAATACATATGACTATTGCAGGGTCAATTGACATGAATGCTGTTTTCTTTTTGTCTGTCGTTTTACTAATGTTGTGGTGATCCTGGCAAGAGTATTTATTAAATCTCGGAAGCACATCCATGGTTCAGGGTGAGTCATTTACATACGGGTATATACCTGCCACCAGTTTGTTTGTTTGTTTGTTTTTATCTCTTTTAGCCCAGTTGGGCTATTCTTCCAAGAGTCCATAGCATAAAAACATCACAGAATACAATACAAACACAATACAGTATAACTTAAACACAATACAATATAGAATAGACACAAACCAAACATATATACAACACATGAATGGCATTATACACACAAAACAAAACTTATACAGATAATATTACATAAAAACTATATCCTCAATCACAGTCATACAATTACAATCAAAGAGTTCAAATACTTCTTAAAAAAATACCCCTATTGTTTTGTTTAAAATGTTTTTTTTTCTGGTAAACTCCTAATGAGATCAGATGAGAAACGATTCCATAGCTTTACAGCCCAAAAACAAAACATCCTTTTACCAGTTACAGGTCTAGTCCTGGGTGAAACATAGTACTTGTGCTAGCTGCCCTTGTGCTGACTAAATGTCTGTCTTTTACCTGCTGGAATCTGCTTATCAACAGTTTTGGCTTCTTTTTAACAATGTAAGTTATAAAATATTTTTAAGAACATTTCTAGCTATTATATCCCTGATATATGACCACACTAGTTTTTTTGTATCACTCTTCAATAGGAGTATCATTTGGACATCTAAGAATAATTCTTGCAGCCTTATTTAGCGCAGCCTGGAGTCTACTTATTTCTCCCCACTCCAGCATTACCCCAAACAGCAGCACAATAATTCACCTGACTCACAATTAAAGCGTGGGTCACTTGTCTTAATATTTTTGTGGGTAAATATTTGGCTATTCTACCAACCATAACAGCAGTCTGAACCAGCTTCTTACATAGATTAGATATGTGTGGTGTCCAAGACAGATGACTATCAAGTTGAACACCTAACAGTCTAGTCTCATCTATTTGTTCTATCATTGTACCATTTGTCATGAGCTGTAAACAGGGCAGAGTTTGCTTCTTCCTCACAGAACCAATAAGCATACTTTTGTTTTCTTTACATTCAGTACGAGTTTGTTCATATCAGCCTAATCCTTAATTGTTTCCAGGTCTTGCTGTAGTGATGTCTGTATGTCTACATATGAATACCCCGGTACATACACAGTAGTATCATCCCTAAAAATTGTAATTTTTGATCGGACTAGAGCATATGAAATATCATTTGTATATAAAAGATAAAGGAGAGGCCCAAGACAACTGCCTTGAGGCACGCCACACTGTATATTCAGAGGAGAGGATACGATCCATTTATAAAAACAGATTGTGTTCTTTCAGATAAATAAATAACCAGTAACTGCATGAAGACTAGAGTCGAAGAAGGAATAGGCTGAAGAGAAGATGCATCAGCAGAACAAACGAGCCAACTATGTAATGGAGCAGTCCAAGTTGCAGCTGATTAAGGACAGCAAGCTTTCAGCTGGTGATGAGTTCAAAGTCCTCTGTCCCCTCTAAGCCATAATGATCTTGATGTTTTAGGAAACTGCTAAGAGGATAGGATGAGAGTTATCCTGAATTTGAACATGGTCTAACCACTAGCTGTACTCATTGGTGTTCTGCTTCAGGTTAAATTATTGTGAAGGTTTGTGTGAAGCAATTTAACAACTCAGATCATGTGCGTGTGGCTACATGCATCAGTGAGCAAAAAGCAAAACGTGATCACTGATCACTATGTGTTGACACACAGAGGCAGTTTTGTGGAGCCCAGAGTTGGTAACGGTAAAAGGGACAGGGTGCTGGGTATATATATATATATATATATATATATATATATATATATATATATATATATATACACACTACCAGTCAACAGTTTGGACACACCTTCTCATTTAATGTTTTTTCTTTATTAGATTCTCACTGAAGGCATCAAAACTATGAATGAACACATATGGAATTATGTAGTTAACAAAGAAGTGTGAAATAACTCAAAGTATGTTGTATATTTTAGATTCTTCAAAATAGCCAACCTTCCCTTTGATTACAGCTTTTCAAACCCCTACAATTCTCTCAATGAGCTTCATGAGGTTCAGTACATTGTTTTTCAGGCCTTAATAACACAATGTGTAGATAAATTCATGTAAACTTCATAAAAAAAGTACTTATAGGAAGCTAACTACTTAGCTGTGTATCCTGTGTAGCTGTGAGTGATACGCAATTGCCATTTCTTTTGTGTCAACAAATTATTGTCAACATGAGTTTATTCACATTATCATAATACTAAGGTTTGGAAGACATGCAGTTCAGCTGCAATTCTTAAAAAGCAATAAAACACTGGTTTATTATTAGGCTATTTATTGGAGGGCAAGTGCAAACTAGAAATACAGGCTACACATCTAGAAATGTGACAAAACTAAGAAATTATTACTGTGACTGCTACTGTGAATGTTAGCAGGAACAGCAATGTTTACAATAGCAAAGTCACAACAAACTCAATATCTGGAAGAAGTTTAAGATTTGTGGCAAGATAAACAGCCAACACAGACAACTGTCATTAGATTATTCTTAACTCTCATTAACAAGCACAAATGGGTGCTCTTCTGAAATATGACTCAGGTTGCATAAGTGGAAGGCGACTTGTTAGCCCCCACAAGGAAGTTAGATTAATGGATTATAACTCACAAAGGTTCAAGTTGCTCCACTGTAACGTCTCATCTATGTGCGTGGTGGAGTTCTCGATGAGGCAGCGGCTTCTCTCTCACTCGTTCTTCCTCCCTCTCTCACACACACAACACCGTATTACAAGAAAATGCGTACGTTAGATAACCATGGTATTTTTCACCCTATGCACAACAGAAATGAATTTATTCATTAAAAAACACACACAAAAAGGGCACTTTTTAATAAGAGGCAAAAGGGGCAGGGGCTCAAGCACCCCTCGGGCCCTATGTGTGCACGTGCCTGCCTGAAATGGTTTTCCAACAGTTTTGAAGAAGTTCCCAGAGATGCTGAGCACTTGTTGGCCCTTTTGCCTTCACTCTGCGGTCCATCTCAATTGGGTTTAGGTCAGGTGACTGTGGAGGTCAGGTCATGTGGCGCAGCACTCCATCACTCTCCTTCTTGGTCAAATAGCCCTTACACAGCCTGGAGGTGTGTTTGAGGTCATTTTCCTGTTGAAAAATAAATGATGGTCCAACTAAACGCAAACTGGATGGGATGGCATGTCGCTGCAGGATGCTATGGTAGCCATGCTGATTTAGTGTGCCTTCAATTTTGAATAAATCCCAACAGTGTCACCAGCAAAGCAGCCCCACACCATTACACCTCCTCGTCGATATTTCAGAGTGGGAACCATGCATGTAGAGACAATCCGTTCACCTTTTCTGCGTCGCACATGGCGGATGGAACCAAAGATCTCAAATTTGGACTCATCGGACCAAAGCACAGATTTCCACTGGTCTAATGTCCATTCCTTGTGTTTCTTGGCATAAACACATCTCTTCTGCTTGTTGCTTTTCAGCAGCTATTTGACCATAAAGACCTGGGCCTGTATTCACAAAGAATCTTAAGGCTAAAAGTAGCTCCTAACAGGTGAATTTAGGAGCAACTCCTGAAAATAATGGGCGTGTCAGTCGTAACTTTAGGACTCCTAATTTTTGAAAATAAGAGTTATTCACAAAACATTTTAAGCCTAAAAGTAGCACCCAAGTCTGGGAGACCTTAGAAGTAGTCCAGAGGACTCCTAACTCGCTAAGACCTGGTCACAGCCGAATGTTTTGGAGACGCTAAATGACAGGGAATTATTAAAACGATGTCGGATGGACCGTGAAGGGATTGAAGTTGTGGTTGAGTTGGTGAGGGATGCAATAACGTCCCCAACCAACCGAAACAATCCAATAACGCCAAAGTTAAAATGTTTGGCAACACTCCGGTATTTGGCTATGGGGAAAATGCAGCTCTTCGCACGGGACTAGTATTACCTCGGGACCTCAAGTGATTTAGAAATTATCCCACCACGTCCGTGTTGCGTGCGGCGCATTCGCACAGGATAAGCGAAGTCTGTGTTTTAACTCAAATTTACTGACATTATCCCCCGGGTCGATTCCACCAGAGCCCTTGCTGGAGCAGCACAACGGTTAGATATGGATATTTTAAATATAATAACTGGTGAGCCTGTTGAAAGATGGAAAAATGTTCCTTACCGCATGCTGCCATGCATGTAATCCATCTAATCATCTTTCGAGATTTCGCTCTTCTGATGAGCCTCCTGAATTTGCACCCAAAATGCTGTCAAAACTTTCATTTATAATTCCCAATGCAGCCTCCATAATTCTCGACCAGGAAAAAGGCAGAAAAAAGGTGTGGAAAACACAAAAAACCTTAAGAAAAACAAAAAACAACCCCAAATCACAGAGATGCCGATTTGCACAGGACTAATATTATCAAATGACCTCTGTGTTTGGTGAAATATGGTAGGTAATTTACGGTGGAATTTTTACTTTACAAATTACGAACGTGGCAGATTCGCACGGGATTAAGATCACAAACGACCTCCGCAATTATTACAAATTACTGGAGGTCCCCACGTTATACTAGTCCTGTGTGAATAGGGCTTTTGTCAATCGGAAAAAGTTGCATTCCATCAATACACAAATTGTCAAATAATTCTCCTCATCAATACATCTCTTTATCCAATATCTTTTCATAGGCTTTGTCATGTGCTTGTAGGCAACTTCCTTATTTTCACTTCATGCATTGCGTAGCCTAAATGCCCTGTCACTGAACAACCAATCACCGTTGTCACCACTTCTAAGTGCGTCCTTATAAAATGACGTCACCCATAGTAACAGAGAGTTACTTCTAGTTTAGGAGTTTACTGTTTTCATAACTAAAAGTAGGTCTCAGCGGCTTTGTGAATTACTTTTAAGAAAAGACTCCTACATAAAAACTTTTAGTTATGAAAACGTTAGGAGTACTCCTAACTCCTAACGTACTCCTAAACGTTAGGAGTACTCCTAACGTTAAGATAAAAGTCTTTGTGAATACGGGCCCTGGGCTCTAATCTGAGGTGCTGTTAACTTGTGATTTCTGAGGCTGGTGACTTGGATGAACTTATCCTCAGCAGCAGAGGTGACTCTTGGTCTTCCTTTCCTGGTGCGTTCCTTATGTGGTTATTTACATAACCCCGGTTCTCTGAGTAATGTGAGTGAGATGTCTCACTATGGGATGCACGACCCCGCTGCAGCCCTCAGAAGCATTAATCTCATTATGGCAATCCGGATTGCTGGTGAAACGTGTCCGTCCGCCTCAGGTAGTCCCGTCTACCTTAAGTAGCGCAGCCGGACGAGAGCACGTCATTCAAGATAAGCACCTCTTTTCACTCGCCCAAGCAAGAAGGGTTGTCTGGTGAGACATCTCACTCATATTACTCAGAGAACCGGGGTTATGTAAATAACCTTAAATTCTCTTTCATAATATTTCGCTTGATGTCTCACTATGGGATGTGGTAGCTCCCGTATTGCCAGACAAGCTTATCTTGCATCCACCAACCTACAGGGAAAATTTCTCTGTTTCGATCAGGACAGCAAAACTGCGCATGCTACGCACGGGGCGGAGACGTCCAGCATATAGAAACGGACAAAAGTGAGAGGCGAGGACCAACTCGCTGCAGCACAGATGTCCTGAACAGAGACTCCCCTGAAAAAGGCCCAGGATGCGGCCAAACCCCGAGTCGAGTGCGCTCGCAGGTCTACAGGTGGCTGCAAACCCTGACTCGTATAGGCCAAAGCAATCGCCTCCACCACCCAGCGGGATAAGCGCTGCTTTGTGATAGGTTTCCCCTTATGAGGATTAGCCCAGGAGACGAACAGCTGATCGCTCCTCCTGAAACCATTCGTCCTGTCCATATAAGTGCGCACCGCACTTACTGGACACAACGCATGTGACCGCTGCTCTCCTGATGAAGCAGCAAAAGCCACAAGATCAATAGGAGAACATGAGCCCACTACCTTAGGCACAAAAGCCGGGTTGGTCTTCAAAATCATCCTTACATCCCCCGGGAAGAGCTGAGCACATGAGGGACGAAGTCAGCAACAACACTATCTTGAGAGACACGTGTTTCAAGTCTGCTCCCTCCAGTGGCTCAAAGGGAGGGCCTTTAAGCCCCTCCAGAACCACAGCTAGATCCCATGGTGGTACCAGTGGTCTGGACACGAGGAGAAGCCTGCGCGCTCCCTTCATGAAACGGCAAACCAGCGGGTGCTGGCTCGCGGTTTGCTTCCCAAACCCCACGTGACAGGCGGCGATTGCTGCCAAATACACTTTAACCGTGGAGAAGGCTTTATGTTTGTCAATCAGATCCTGCAAGAATGACAATATCACTCCTACTGGACACTGAAAGGGAATGTGGCCATTTCTGTGACACCACCCCTCAAACACTCTCCACTTACAGTCATACAGAGACCTAGTGGAGGAGGCTCGAGCACCTTGTATGGTGGAAATCACACGCTGTGAGAGTCCCACAGCTGATAGGTTGAGCCACTCAGGGGCCAAGCCCACAACGCCATGCGTTCTGGGTGTGGGTGGAAAAGCGTCCCTCCCCCCTGTGATAGCAGGTCCCGCCGCAGCGGGAGCTGCCAGGGCTGAGCGCACAGGAGCCGATATATCTCCGCCATCCAGTGCATAGCGGGCCAATGCAGAGCTATCAAAATCAGTGCGTGGCCGTGTTCCCTCACTCTGGACAGAGTTGGGGGTATCAAGGCCAGGGGAGGGAATGCGTAAAGAAGCTCGTGCGGCCAGGCGTGCGCTAGTGCGTCTACACCGAGGGGAGCATCCATGCTGTGCAGAGAGTCAAATAGCGTGCACTGTGCGTTTTCTCTTGACGCGAACAGATCCACCATGGCCCGCCGGTAACGGGCCCATATCTGTTCCACAATCTCCGGGTGTCCACTCCCCGTATAATGGCGCCCCCCTGGATAACAGGTCCGCGCCTGTGTTCAGGGCTCCTTGGACGTGCATCGCTCTCAGGGAGAGGAGACGACCGCAGCTCCACAGGATCAGTTTGCGTGCCAGCATGTACAACTGACGGGAGCGTAACCCGCCTTGACGGTTGATATACGCCACCATCGTTGTGTTGTCCGTCCTCACCAGGACATGATGGCCCATGAGAGACGGGAGGAAATGTTTCAGGGAGAGGAACACCACTGACAGTTCCAGAAAATTTATGTGAGACCGCTGGAGGTCCACACTCCCTCACAGATCGGCCCTCGTGAATTCCGCTTCAGCCCTTCAGGTTGGCGTCCGTAGTGACCACCTTCCTGGACAGGACGGAGCCCATGGGCACCCCGTGTGTCAGAAATGAAGGGAGTTGCCAGTGGCGCAGCGCCCTGGCGCAGGCCGGTGTGACCAGCACTCTCCGTGCGCCATGACACACAGGATCCAGCCCGCATGAGGCCACCCAAAGCTGGAATTCCCTCATGTGGAGCCAGCCGAGATGGACTATGAGGATGGCAGAAGCCATCAGCCCGTGTAACCGAAGACACAACCTGAATTGAACAGGTTTGCCTGGATGAAAAAGCGTGAGACATGCCCTGAAAGTTTTCACTCATTCTGCCGAGAGGCGCACCGTGAAATTCACAGAGTCCAGGGATAATCCCAGAAAGATTATACCCTGCGCTGGAGACAGCATGCTCTTTTCCGCGTTTATCACGAAACCTAGATCGAATAGGTGTCGTATGAGATTACGCGTGTGTGCTCTGGCCTCCTGCTCCGACTGTGCCAGCAGCAGCCAGTCATCCAGATATGTGGCCAAGCGGATGTCCTGCCGTCTCAGCGGGGCTATTGCCGCTTCCGTGCACCGCACAAACACCCTCGGGCTCAGAGACAGGCCCGAAAGGGAGCACGCGGTTCTCGTAACAAATCCCCTGGAAAGCGAATCTAAGATACTTTCTGTGGGGAGGATATATCGGGATGTGGAAATACGCGTCTTTCAGATCGACAGAAGTGAACAAGTCGTTCTGTTGCACAAGGTGCGGCAGTGATGCGTGCGTAAGCATCCTGAACTTGTATTTCCTGAGATATTTGTTCAAAGCACGTAGATCCAGGATAGGGCGAATACTGCTCCCCCCATTTGGGGGGCCGAAAAAATACCGGGGGACAGCGCGGCGGTGGGGACTTCACCGTCCCCGACCCGAGGAAGGCCACCGAGGGGGGACAGCGGGTGTCGCCACCGCGCTGCTTATTTTGATAGTTTTGGCTTTCTTTATTAGCTGTGCCCTCGGCACTCGGCCTGGATGCGGCAGCGGGACACAATTTATTTTCTTTATGAGAACATGTGTGTGTATGCGTGCTTGTGGACATGAGAGAGGGGCAACCGCTGAACTCTCTGCTGTCAAATGTCCGTCTCTCCCAGCTTGCTCTGGCACGGTCCGTGGCAGCTGGGAGATGGGGGCTCCGCAGGTTCACACTCGAAAGCCAAACAGGTGGAGCTGGAGAACGGGGAACTTCCAGCTGCATCACCGGTGGAGAGAGGCGCGGTCAGGCGGCTCTCTTCTTCCTGGCCTGGGCAGCTTGCGCGGGCTGTGCCGGCGGAGCTGCAGCCGAGGCCGAGGGCTTCTTGGACCAGCCGACCCGACCGGGCAGGGGAGGTGTGGCGGGCTGGGGCTTCGGCAGTTTAGGTATTTTAAACTGCGGGGCTTGAGAAGCAGCCTGCGCGAAGGTTTTGCACTGTGCAGGTGGAGAGGGAGCTGGGGGCTTCCGAGGGAGACAGAGCTGGAGAGCTTTGTCTTCCTTCTTTTTGGCTTCACACCGCCGTTGCATCGAGGCCAACGCAGAACCAAAAATCGCTTCCGGGACAATGGGCATGTCCAGGACATCGTCCTTTTCTCTGTCTGACAGGTTGGCGAGGTTGAGCCACCGCGCTCGTTCCTGCAGAACCATAGCCCCCAGCGCTCTTCCCGTGGCCTGGACCGCGCAGCATTGGACACGGACACACAGATCAGTGATGACTGGTATCTCCTCCCACGTGACTGGGTCCTGAGTTTGCCCAAAATCCTCGCATAACTCCACCTGATAAGCCGTGAGCAGAGAGAGGACATTGAGCGCTCTGGCCGAAAGCGCCGCTGCCTTGTACGCCTTTACGCCGTCAGGAGAGAGATAGGGGTCATGTCCAGATAAGCTAGCCCGACGGGCTAGCCGTCTGCGGAGACTCTTGATGGTGAACACCGCACAGTGTTGACACGAGCCGGGGACGTCGATAGCTAGCCGGGCGTGTTCCAGCCCCAGGCAGCTTGAGCAGACCTGGTGTGGATCCTTACTCGATATCTTATTCCCGCAACAACAGAGTCGGAGTCTCTGTGCCCTCTGGTGTGAGGAGTTCTAGCCTCCATTCCTCGCGAGCTGGTGTGCAGGCAGGGAGTCGAGGCAGTCAGCTGGTGTGCTAACCGTGAAGAAGTCGAGAGATTAGCTGGCGGCTAATTCTTGGTGCTCGAACTGCCGTGGTGGTGCGTCGAGGACAGTGCTGACCAAGCCGAAAACACTGGGTTCGATCTGGTGTGCCCGATGAAGCAGAAAATATCCAAAGCTAGTAGCGCCCGGCGACAGAAGCTGAATAAGATCTGTCTGTGGACAGTTTAGCTAGCTAGCCCTGGACGTGAGATATGCTCCGAGTGAGAAGAGGTGTTTGAATGAAGTGCTCTCGTCCGCCTGCGCTACTTAAGGTAGACAGGACTACCTTAGGCGGACGGACACGTTTCACCAGCCAATCAGGATTGGCATAATGAGATTAATGCTTCTGAGGGCTGCAGCGGGGGCGTGAGACATCGAGCGAAATATTATGAAAGAGAACCACTTCAGGTGACTACATCATGAAGCTCATTGAGAGAAGGCCAGGGGATTGCAGCGCTGTCAACAAAGCAAAGGGTGGCTACCTTGAGGAATCTAAAAAATGAAACATATTTAGAGTTATTTCACACTTTTACTTGTTTACTACATAATTCCATATGTGTTCATACATAGTTGTGATGCCTTCAGTGAGAATCTACTATGTAAATAATCATGAAAATAAAGAAAAACCATTAAATGAGAAGACGTGTCCAAACTTTTGACTGGTAGTGTACACATATATGCTGCATGTAGGCCACTATAGGCCAAATTCAGGTGCATATATGAGCATATACAGGGCATACAGGTCTCCTATATCGCTTCTTTATATCCACATATAAGCCCTTTATGTACATACAAGGTATGTCTCCTATATAGCTCATATACCCAGTGGCAGGTTCTGTTTATTATACCTATTGCATAGCTCGTATCTCACTTTTGCAACTGTCATACATGATGCCTAGCTCATATTTTCATTCTCAAGGTAATAACTGCATATTTGTCCAAAGCCCCTTACAGGAAAAAAAAATAATTTCATGCAATAACTTATTAAGCGCATGTGAACACGTGAAATTGGCATCACATTTGATCCTAAATACATGTTGACATGTGACAACGGCGTGTTATGTGGAAACCAGTCATTATTAACTGTTACTGCCCCCTCTACATCAGTTTGTTGTTAAATATTAATTATTGAAAATTGTTGTCATAGAATAATATAAACACTGAATGGCCACTATCCCTTGAAACGTTATTCCTTTTTTGTTTATTCCTAACATTTTTAGAGGCAACTGACATCATGTCAAACTAGTCAAGCGTCGCATAATTGATGACGTCACCCTCAAGTGAAGAACTAGCAGAAGCAGCTGGGAGCAAAAATGGCACTATCACACTCGGAGATCAGATATGCCCTGCTGGAATGGACAGAGGGTGGGGATTGTCAGGCGTGTTCGTTTGTTTGAGAGGTGAAAGTAGACAGACCAATAGAGAAGACAGACTATGATGTACTGTTAACTATTTAATAAGAAGAACTGTATCATTAAGCAAAAAGCTTGATCAAGGACTTTCTCTGTTTGAAAAATCGCAGGCAGCAGAGCCCTAAGCAGCAACGCTGTTAACTGCAACCAGTCACCCAGAAAAAGATGCAGAATTTCAGCATGTAACACATTATATATTGCTGTCACAATGTATGTGTTGAATTGTCATTGGTCAATCATATAGATAGGATGAATACTATTATTGGACAATCAAGTAAAAAAGGTGGGGAGAAACCGTGGTTTAGACTTTAGCCCTCCCATCGGTGGTGCACAAACTCGTCCCAGTTTCTCAGCACACGAACCATGATTCCTGAAGACATCACCCTGTTGAAGAAAACAAAATGTTCCTGGCCTCAACTGCCTGTTCCCCGCTATCTGCCTTTGTTTATGGTGCCTTCACTGTCGCATACGCACAAAGGATTTGGGAGGTGTTATTGCTAGCCTTGGAGGCCTCCCCATGTGTGAAAGTGTTAGTGAAAGTGTTCTGTTCGCTTCTGACCATCTCATTAGTCAGCAGGATATGTGCAACTCTTAATAATTTGAGATAACAGGAAAAGATGTGAAAAGACAATCTATATGTGTCACAGTGTGGCAGACGTCATAATTTAATGAGCAATGAATGATGTGCGTGTAGTTTCATGAGTAGTGTGTTTGTTAAGGGGATTCACGGGCAGTCATGGGCAATATTTAGTAGGCCGGGGTCATAGGGGTCATAGTGGTCGGTGGGGCATAATGAAAATGTATAAATCCTAACAGGATAGAGGGGCACATAATAGCCGTTTTTATACTGGGCAGCATGCCGCCAATTTAGTCGTCCTTTTTGGGGCTAGGTCCGCAGATTTAGACAGAGGGCGGTAAATTGGGGGTCTGTTTTGGTCCGCCAATTTGCCGCCTCGGAGGGTACACTTATTTCTGCCTCCATTGCTATCTAAATCCGAGACATCAATGTGCTGGCAATTGCATGAGATGGGTGGAGGTGTTGATGGTTTGCATTGTTGTGCAACCCACAGCCGGGGAGTTTTACAACCAGGAAACAGCTGATCACAGCAGTCAGTCCATGACTTCATCTGCGAACGTAAAGATGAGCAACTGGACAGCCGCTGAGATCCAAGAGATGCTAGTGTCTCCTCGGTCTCTGTAGCTGTCTTCGCTGTCCGCTTGTTGTTGTAGCAGCAAGCTACGAACGGTCGCTACTTTCAAATTAAAGGCCCCTCGCTAAGAAACCAGTTCTAAACTCCTATGGGGTGCAATGTAAAGCTCTTATTTTGAAGACAAATTCGTTGTCACTGTTCACTGCCCAACTTCGTGCTTCACGTCAAGTCACATGTTTACGCCTACCCCAGTGGCGGCCAAGTGGCGGTTTTTGGAAAAGGAGGAATATTACACCTCCCTTATAGAAATACAGGGCAGCACATTGCCTTCCTTACGTTGCAGCAAACTTGCCACCTTTTCTATCTAAAAGGGGCTAGTATTTTGGCCCTAGACTGTGTCCTCATTTTTCAGTTAAGGGTTTTTTCGGAGGGGACTGTTAAGGAAGCAGAGGAACACTTAGTGGAATAGCGGAAAGGCCGCAAACCTTGGCCGGTGTACCATGCCAAAATTATTCACTTGGCAAGTAGGGGAGACTGGGGATGGTTGAAACAAAGGGATAGTTGTAAAGCATTACTTTCACCAAACGTTATAATGGGATAACATGTCATCAATTTCATGTATAACCACTCCCTCCCTGATCTTGCATGTGAATTTGCATGGCTGTGAGAAAAAGTGTGCAGATTTTAGAGCCAAAACATAAATTTTCAGGTAACAAAATAATTTTTTGGACCAAGTCTGAATTTTGATTAGTACTGATACTGCTGATTTTTGAATTAGGTATCTTATGTTAGTTTAAAGAGTAGGTTCTTACGTAAAATATGAGTCATTTCATCTATGCTAATTTCAAGCAACCTGTCACACCGCGGTGAGGAGTGTCCTGTCTTGGGTTTTTTGTCTTGTGAATTTCATGTTTTATTTTGAAAAGTAACTCTCCTCTCGTTTCAGGTCACTTGCCCTTCCTCTTGTGTCACCGGTCTGACGTCTCCCCTAATCCCTGATTGTTTCCACCTGTGCTCCCTTCCCTGGTGTATATATTGTCTTTGTCTTCCCCTGTCTCGTCGCCAGAGTATTTCGTCCTGTCGTGTACCTCCAGCCCCGTATCACAGCCTTGCAACAGCCATAGTGAAGTATTGCCTTGCTTGATTTTCTGTTGTTCTTTGTATTCTTCTGATGAAGAGTGATTTTGATTTGCTAACGTTTTTGGTCAGTTTGTTCTTTTGAGAAGCCAGTTAATTTCATAGTGCCTTTGAGTTTTCCTCCTTCGGGAGCGTTTTGATTTGTAGTTTTCTTAGCTCTGTGCAGCGTAGTTCTGTTTATAGCCTTTTGCTTTTTCCTCTTTATGAGCAATTTTCATTTGTATAACATTTCATAGATTACCTTACTATTCAGATCAGTGTAGATATAACCTTTTGTGTTTTCCTCCCTCCGGAGCGATTTTCTGTTCATTGTTTGTGCCTTGTGCCACGTTTGTTTCTTTCATTAGTCTCTCGTCTGTGCAGACGAGTTCAGTGTTCATAGTCTGTTGAGTTATCACTCTATCGGAAGTCGATACTGGGAGTTTCAGAATAAAAGCCTGCATTTACCGTTCTCTGTCTGCATCTGAGTCCTCATTTTGCCCAGGCCTGACACAACCATGCTGATATAGCTAGCTAAACAATAGCTGACAGGGGTGGGGATGGTTGTAACACCTTATAAGAAAATGTTACAACCATCCCTGAATCACAATTCACATATTTTATCTACCCTAGTCTGGATAGAAAGCTGCCCAGTGTGGGCTATCACAGCAGTCAAAAAGTCTTTGATGCACAACAAATTCCAAACCCAAAGAAAAGTGTAAATTGCAAGTTCTAGGCCCATGAAAAACTGCACCCCTGAAAAACCTACATACACTTGTCACCACTGTGACTCTGATCCCACTGACAGACACAGTGTGCATGTTTGTTGTTTTACTAATTGTTAAACATCTTCCTGTGATTTTACGTGGACTATTAGCCACTACTGACCTCCTGCTGAAGGTTTCCATTTTTATGTGTATAACATTCATAGGTATTATCACAAAAAAATCTTTAAGAAAGCTCTTCTAATGTTAGGATCCACACCACTGACGCTGTTCTTCATTTAGCCATCAGTGATGAGTTATCTTTTTTCTTAGTGAAGCACAGGAAGATGCTTTAGTGTTGGCACATGTGCAATAAACCTCTCTCAATGCATATTTTGTGGTGTGGTCTCAGTTTTTAGTTATTCAATCTTACTGTTACAATTGACCCCAGGTTGTGATACAACATACCCTGGTAGTGGGGTAGGTTGTAACAATGGCTCTCCTTGCATTTGACATCAAATAATGAATCATGTGATATAGTTGGAGAAGTGAACAACATTGCTATTTGTAGTAGACAAACAAGGGTACTTTGTGTCAAAATTTGAGTGCCCTACCACAAACATTCTGCAAGTTATAGGAGCTGAGACAAAAAGTGTTGCAACCATCCCGGACTCCCCTATGTAATGTTACACCCTAAGGTTAGCTATGTATTTATATACCACATTCAATTTAGGCTTAATGGTTTTGCTCACACTTAAAGTAGTGTAAGATGGATTGAGCTTGCTAGCTATCTGGCTAGCAATAGCTTAGCTTTCTGGCTAGCTAACTATAATTAGCTAACATTAGCTAGCTTAGCGGCAATGAGTCCAATTGATACACACAAGATCTGGGACTAATGTTAGATTTGGTAACCATGATTAGACAAACAGTATTTGCAATTTTATGTTAACATTTTTATTTCATTGCACCAGAATTTCAAAAGACTCTCCAAATGAATCTATGTGAGATGGAGATGGCTGAGAAACACTTGGAACAAAATGTCCTCACATCCCAAACTCAAAGTACAGTGAGCAGGGGCAGACTAAGAAAGCTTCAAAGAAAAAGGTAACTGAATGCACCACTTGATGGTTTTCTTATACAGTAGCTTAAATATACTTTTAAATTGTCTCTCTCTCTCTCTCTCTCGGTTCTCTCTCCATCCACATCCTCCTTGACCTTAGTGCAGCATTTGACACCATCTCCCACCCTATCCTTCTCAGCAGACTCTCCTCCATCGGCATCACTCACACCCCCCTTCAATGGTTCCACTCCTATCTCTCAGGTTGTACTCAGTTCATCCAGCTCAAATCCTTTAAATCCCCTCCCCAGTCACTACAGGTGTGCCCCAGGGCTCTGTCCTGGGCCCCCTCCTCTTCATCACTTATCTCCTCCCCCTTGGCACCATTTTCCGTAAATTCAACATTCAATACCACTGCTATGCTGATGACACCCAGCTCTACCTCTCTAGTAAACCAAACTCCACACTCCCACCCTCTTCCCTTACCGCCTGTTTATCAGAAATCAAATCCTGGTTCACCTCAAACTTCCTGAAATTAAACAGCGATAAAACTGAAATTCTTTTAATTGGCACCCAATCTACACTATCCAAAGTTGACCGTTTCCCCATTCTCACCGACAACTCCTCAGTTTTCCCCTCCCCTCAGGTTAAGAGTCTGGGTGTCATCCTCGACAGCACTCTATCCTTCAAATCCCACATCAATAACACCACTCGTTCTACCTACTACCACCTACGAAATATCAACCGACTCCGTCCCTCCCTCACCCCCAGCACTGCCTCCATCCTTGTCCACAGTCTTGTCACCTCCCGTTTAGATTACTGCAACTCTCTTCTTCTCGGTCTCCCTAACAAGTCCCTCCATAAGCTCCAACTGGTTCAAAATTCTGCTGCACGAATCATCACCAAAACCCCTTCTTCCCATCACATTACCCCGGTCCTACAGCAGCTCCACTGGCTCCCGATGAAACAAAGAATTCAATTCAAAATCCTTCTGTACACTTTCAAAGCTATTCACAACCTCGCCCCTCCTTATTTGTCTGATCTCCTTCGCATCTCCAATCCAGCACGCTCCCTCAGATCCTCCTCTTCCTTCCGCCTCACTATCCCCACCTCCACACCATGGGGAGCCGAGCTTTCAGTCACTCTGCTCCCCAGCACTGGAACTCCTTACCACCCGACATCTGTAATACCAACTCCCTCCCTGTTTTCAAAACCAGACTCAAAACCCACCTGTTTAAAATTGCCTATTCACTCCACCCCTAACTGTTACACCGCCCTACCTCTATTGTTGTTCTTTTTAATTGTTGCACACTGTATGTTCACTGATGTTTTGAAATGTTGTTAATTGTATGGTTTTCTTTCTTTGTATTTGGATGTTTGAATGTTGTTTTATTAAATGTTTTAAATTTATATTTTTTTATTTTTATTTTTTTATCCATTGTTTTTTTTCTGATGTCCCTCTGTAAAGTGTCCTTGAGTTTCCTGAAAGGCGCTTTGTAAATAAAATGTATTATTATTATTATTTTAAAGCCGTCTTCCTGAAATCTATTACCATTTCTCTGGTCTTGCTGATGTTCAGCCGCAGGTGATTCTGTCCAGTCCACTCCACAAAGTTGTCCACCAGTGCCCTGTACTCCTCCTCATGTCCCTCACTTATACACCCAACAACAGCCGAGTCGTCAGAAAACTTTTGCAGGCAACATGACCCGGTGTTGTACTGAAAGTCAGTGGTGTATAAGGTGAACAGGAAAGGAGACAGTACAGTCCCCTGTGGAGCTCCTGTATCACTAACCACCGCATCAGACAGAACACTGCCCATACGGACAAACTGTGGCCTGCCTGTCAGGTAGTCAGTAATCCAGGAGATCATTGTGTCGTCTACACCCATCACCCGCAGCTTCTCCCCCAGTAGCAGTGGCTGAATGGTGTTAAAAGCACTAGAGAAATCAAAGAATGTGATTCTCACAGTACCTCCTCCACCATCCAGGTGCGAATGGGCTCGTTGCAGCAGGTAGATGACAGCGTCATCAACTCCCAAGTGGGGCTGGTAAGCAAATTGCAGAGGGTCTAGCAGGGCTCTCACCTGCGGCCTCAGGTTGGCCAAAACCAGTCTCTCCAGCACCTTCATGATGTAAGATGAGAGGGCCACTGGTCGATAGTCATTGAGGTCTGATGGTGTCGACTTCTTTGGAACAGGAACCAGGCAGGAAGTCTTCCAAAGCACCAGTATTCTCTCCTGACCCAGGCTCAGGTTGTAGAGGTGTTGTAGGACAGGAGACAGCTGGCTGGCACATGTCTTCAGGATCCTCGGGCTGATACCGTCAGGGCCTGCAGCCTTCTGCTGGTGGAGTCTCTCCAGCTGTCTCCTAACCTGGCCTGCAGTCACAGTCATGCGGGGGAGGCTGCTGGTGTCTTAAGTGGAGGACGAGGAGGTGGAGGAGGAGGTAAAGGTGGAAGAGGAGGAGGTGGAGGAGGAGGAGGAGGAGGAGGAGGAGGAGGAGAGGTGCTGCACAGGAGAGCTCACAGCAGGGGAGTGAGGGGGGAGGGGAGGAAGCATTTGGGGTAGTGAGGGTGTGTGGGGGTCTGGAGGTGTCAGGGAGACGACAGAAGGCTGTGAGCTGAACCTATTGAAGAATCTGTTCAGCTCGTTTGCCCTCTTTAGGCTGCCCGATGACTGTCTGCTGCTCACCTTACACCCAGTGATCTGCTTCATACCAGTCCACACATCCCTCACATTGTTCTGCTGGAGTTTGGCCTCCAGCTTCCTCCTGTAGGCGTCTTTACAGGTCCTCAGCATATCCCTGAGTTCATGCTGCACTCTCCTCAGTTCTTCCCTGTCTCCAGACCTGAATGCCCTCTTCTTCTTGTTAAGAAGAGCTTTCAGGTCATTGGTGATCCACGGCTTATTATTAGGGAAGCAGCGTACAGTCTGGGTTGGCATTGTGGTGTGTTCACAGAACCTGATGTATTCTGTGATGCAGTCGGTCATGCTGTCGAGATCCTCTCCATGTGGCTCAACAAGTGCATCCCAGTCTGTCGACTCAAAGCAGTCCTGTAGTGCGTCAGCAGCCTCCTGAGTCCACCTCCTCACACTCCTAGTGTGGACAGGCTGCCGCTGAACAAGGGGGATATACTTAGGGGTCAGCAGAATCAGGTTGTGGTCAGATCTTCCAAGAGGGATGAGGGCTGTGGGACTGTATGCATCCTTAGCATTTGCATACAACAGATCCAGTGTGTTACAGTCTCTGGTGGGGCAGTCAACATACTGGTGAAATGTTGGGAGGGTTTTGTCCAGTGAGACGTGATTAAAATCCCTAGTGATGACAATAAATGCGTTAGGATGCTGTGTCTGTATCTGGGTAACAGCGGAGTGGATGACGTCACAGGCCAGCGCTGCATCAGCTGAAGGAGGAACGTACACACCGATAATGATGGCGGACGTTAATTCCCGGGGCAAATAATAAGGCCTCATCCCCAAAGTCAGCAGTTCAATGTCCGGGGTACAGAGACGTTCCTTCACATGAACATGTCCGGGATTACACCACCTCTCACTCACATACAGTGCAATCCCTCCTCCTTTCTTCTTTCCGCTGCTTGTCACGTCCCTGTCTGCCCGAACAGTGCTGAAGCCGGGAATCGCCACGCTGTGGGCATGTCTCCGTGAAACACAACACACTGCACTCACGATATTCCCTCTGAGACTTTATCAGCGCGGCGAGCTCGTCCGTCTTGTTCCCCAGAGACCTCACGTTCCCCATGACGATCGCCGGTACAGCCGGTCTGTGTCTCCTCCTCTTCACCCTCCGTTTCACTCCGGCTCTGCGGCCACGGCGTCTCCTCCGCAGCTCCTTCAGGACCTCAGGCCTGGCTCCGGGTAGCAGTGCAGGGTCACACAGCGCAATCAGCTGGTCGCGTGTGTAAACAATGCACTCAATGATGTGCTCCTGACCCTCCGTTGCTAGGGTTAGCAAAAACATCAGAAAAAAAGAATGGTGTTCGTCTTCTCTCAGTCTCTGGTGAAGAGTTGCCAAAGTTCAACGAAAATCAGAACAGAAATACAACAAAAACTACGAAAAAACTTGAAAACCCACGGGAGCTGCTGTTACAGGCTGCCACCTAGTACGGCGCTATAGCAACATAGTTTATTAATTAATATCAATATATATAGTTTATTAATGTGAGTTAATAGTTACTTTACCATTTACGAACAATGAAATTATAATTAAAAATGTTTATAAATTATTAATAGACAATTTATTAACAGTTTATAGTTGCACTCATCGTAACAATCTTAACACTATATTAAGCATTTAATGATTTCCAAATGATTTATATACTTTTAAGAAATTGGTTGTAAAACATCTATAAAGCACTTAATGGTTAATAATTGGTTTATAAACCATTTATAAACATTACTTAGATGGTCATTGTAAAGTTGCGACTGATGTTTATAATAATTACTTAATGATTCATAAGCTGTTTGTAAACCATCAAGTAACATTTATTTTACTCATTAAATCTTGTATTGGTGATCTCTTAGAGAGCTCATTTGTTAACCAATAACAGAATTGCAGTTGATTTTTATGATCAACTTTAAACACATTTCAGAACAAACCTTAAAATCAATGTTGATTTGCAGCACTGCACTACAAATAAGATGGGTGGGAGAAAGAGACAGACTTAAAAAAGTCAACACAACAGATATTTAATAAAATCCTTTATTACAAAACTGCAATTGCCATGCAAACATTATTTTAAAATATTTAACACGAATGTGAAACAAAAATTATGGATGCCTTGATAACAGGAAAAGACATTTTAGAAGTGATTTGGTGCACCTCGAATTTGACAAATGTTCGTCTTAAATTCAAAAGAAAAATAACAGTGAAAATTACGTTACAGTAGCCTACTATTCTATCTATCTATCTATCTATCTATATATATATATATATATATATCTATATCTATATCTATATCTATATATATATATATATCTATATCTATATCTATATATATATATATCTATATCTATATCTATATATATATATATATATCTATATCTATATCTATATCTATATATATATATATATATATAGATAGATATAGATATATATATCTATATCTATATATCTATATATATATATATATCTATATCTATATATATATATATATATAGATATATATATCTATATATATATATATATATATCTATATCTATATCTATATATATATATATATATATATATATATATCTATATTATATATATAATATATATATATATATATATATACATATATATATATATATATAAATATAAAAATACAGTATAGTGGCTAATGGTCATGTTTAAGCTTTTTGCATAACATATGTAACCTCCAACAACACGGCAGCTGGCTGCCCAACCAATTACTTCTGCTCCCTCTTGTTGTATGGCAGCGGTCCTCAATAGGCGGCCCCCGGGCCGCATCCGGCCCGCCGGCCTCCTGTTTGTGGCCCCCGAACTATTATTCCTTCACTATGTGTTTTGGTCAGCACGTGTACACCGGGACTTGTCTCCATGCCAACGATTCACAACAGACAGAGCGCAACTTTTAACTTTCACTTTCGTTTTCGGAGCACTTTGCGTATTCACATTTTGCTGGTGATAAGAGATTGAATATGGCGTGTTTCCAAGTAAACTGTTATGACAAAGTGGACAGTGATAATCGGCAACTCGCAGAAATAGTATCTTCAAAGTTGCATTTATTCTGCCTCCAACCGGGACAATCTCCACGTATCTGACAGTGCAGCGGTTTTAAATACTTTGTCTTACTTTACCACCTTGCGCAGTTTGACAAGTTTTAGCTAACATTAGCAACCTCATGTATATTCAATGATGCAAAGAGTGTAACGGACGGGGAGTTTCTCCCGGCAAACACCCTTTCACTCACGGTGCCAAAATTTGTATCATCCTTGTTAAAACACCATTTAATCACAGAACAAATGACGTGAAATAACCCACAACCATCTTACATATCATCTTATTTACAAACACATTCACGAACCATAATTACACCAACAACAACAGAATACCCAAGATCCATTGCGCCACAGTCCACAAGTGGCGTTACAATATGCCAGGAGAAGCTGTGATGAAGATTTCCAATTTGACGGCATTATGAGACGAAGCATAGGAATTTTGAAGAGACATTTCCTCAAAATTCAGAGATAAGCAAAACACAAATAAATGCACTGAAATCGTCATATCAAGCTGCAAGCAGGATCCTTGTCACATCTATGTCACAATGAAATAAAATAATGTATGACTGAAGTGATGGACACAATGTTTGAAGGCAAACAAAAAGAGGAAATATTCAACTACGTATTTTAATTTATGTTAAAATGGAAATTACATTTTATTTTAGTTTGTATTTTGTTGTTTAGAATGAAAAGGACATTTTGTTTTGAATATTACAGTATTATTGCATGTGGCCTGACCAACCTCAATACATGGACCTCTGAGTCATTCAAAAAAATCTTTGTGGCCCTTTAAGATTTGTATTTGAGTACCCCTGTTGTATGGTATAAGCTTACCCACTGCTTTATTTTTAGCTATTTTGGCCCCAACTTCTGCATCATTTTGAATCACGTATTCACATTTGCTGACAAAGTCAGCTAACTTATCTCTTTTATGGAATCCTGCCAGTAGTTTTTCAAACTTATCTGAGGAAGCTATGGCAAGCTCCAGGATTGCCACTTTACATCTCAACGTCAGCTCTGTTACACCGGCGAATGCACATGCTTCGCCCAATTCCTTTCCACTGTTGTATGCTCTCAACACCCTCTTGTATCTGGCAATGATCTCTGTGGGACGACAGGCTACAAAAGTAAGAGAAGAGTTAGTAAATAAGGATGACATGGTCAATCAACAAATCACAAAGTAGCACACAACTACTGGGACACCTCAATTTACAACAGCAGCTGATAGATCACCATATCCAATTCAGTTTCTACAGCTGTGACTAGTCTCTTATATCATCACAAGTAGTTTTATTTGTATGCATATCTAGCTGAATAGATGCTTACTACTGCAGTAATCTAATTCAGTAGTAAAACAAATTAGCTCAATGCGCCAAGAATTACATTTGAAAAGCACATCTCTTTCCAGAAATCAAGACATGGTTACTCAAGATAATCCACAAACCTCATGAACAGTTTCACTGAAAACTATTATGGCAGTCACCTTTGGTAGAAAATAGTTCTCTATCCACAATGACTGTGGATAATCTTGAATTACCTGGTCATGATTTCTATCTGGAAAGATTGCCTTTGAGTTTGTCCAATGTATTTTTTCACACTTTGAGCACCACAAACCCTATGCCATTCAACTCCATTGTATTGGGATGATAGTAGATATCTCTACAGCTGATGTCTCTAACCCTTGCCATATCACACAGACTATTTTGATGGATTGATATCACTCTGGGGAGGAGGAAAAATATGTTGGTGTTTTCTCCTTTGTATTTTATGTGAACTTCTCCTTTAAATGAGTACAACCACTTAAGTAATGAAATGGTTAGAATTTCAACCCAAAATGTACACCCCTAAGCACAAATGTTTCATATTTCTAATCTAATATCAATACAACTTTTTTTAAATAGGAACCATCCCCTTGATTCACCTCTTCTGCCAAGTGATGTCTTTTCTTTTGCCACCTTCTTCTTCTTTTCCTTTTCAATGTGGCGCTTTTTTTTGTCCCTATTCTTTTTGTACCGTTTTCTTCTTTTCCTCTCATCTTTTGAAGAGGAGGAGGAGGACGAGGATGAAGAGTAGGTGGAGTTGGCAGATGAAGAGGAGGAGGTGGCTGATGAGGGGGGAGCAGATGATGATGACTCCGTCACTACGGCATTGGCTTGGGCTAAAAAGAGAAAATTGTGTAGTATAAATAATAATAATAATAATAATAATAATAATAATAATAACACAAACCAGGGGTGCACATAACTGGTGTGTAGGTGCGCATGCATGGTCAAAATAAAAAATGCGCACCAGACAACACGTGAAAAGGCTCATTTGTGTACCAACATTTTTGGGACACAGTCAACTTTACTGAAACAACATCATCACTACAGACTGTCTGTGAATACAGCATTCAGAGCCACTCCTCTCCAAAGTGGCGATGGTCGAGCGAGGCAGACAATCAGTGGAGAGAGCGGGCCGCGTTAACAGAACGAAACACTGAAATCAAAGAAATAAAACTTTATTTTCCCCATTCTTTCACAGCAGTTACGTTCTAAATCACAAATTAACACATGCGCACCCTCACACAACCTGCAGGAATGCACCACACTGCTGAGTCTATTAATTCAGTTGAAACTGTCTGCTGTTAGTCTCTGTTTTGGATGCGCGAGTGCCCACACGTGGGTTTGTGTATGGCCCAGCTCTGAGTCCATAAGAAATAAGGGAAACACAGGGGGAGTTATATCAGAAAAGATAGTTTATTTTAACAAAAGTTAACTCAAAGGTAAACAATATAACAAATTACCCAATCATTAAGCAAAAATAATCTTCCAACCTAGATCAACCTAGGAAGATACAAACTAAAACAAACAAGAACACAACGCAACACAGCAGCACGGTGCCAGGGATAGAGAGAGAGAAAAGGCTCCTGGAGGGCAGGTTTTATGGGTCTGGAGACAGTGGCCAGCTGCCTCCAATCCCAGGATGGTCAATCAGCTACCAGCATCCTGAAAAACAAGAAGACACACCCACACACACCAACACCACACACTGGCAAAGGCCCTGGGGCCGTCACACCCCCCCCCCCATAAAGACAGGGTCCCAACCCTGGAACACCACACACTACAAATAACCCGTACACTCTACCTCTATGTGGTCTCCTCACACCAATACATACATTAAATTATGCAATCTGAATATTTGCAGTTGTCTAAAAATACAGAATCACCTCAACCCTTGTTCACATGTCCTTCACTTGTAGTTTCCCATCCCATCTCAGCCACTGGTACCTTGAAGCAAATTAAGAGAGAGACAAGAAACACCCAAAATGAAGTAATGAACAATAAACAATTACTGGCACGGGGCTCTGGACAAAGCATCTGCCACTACATTGTCTTTCCCTTTAATATGATGTATTTCTAAAGAGTAAGACTGGAGAAACAATGACCATCTAATAAGTCTCTGATTTGGACAGTGTAGTGAGTTCAAAAATGTCAAAGGGTTGTGGTCCGTATAAACGACCACAGGCCTTAAACCTACATACACTTGAAACTGTTGCAAAGACCAAATCAAAGCTAAAGCTTCTTTTTCAACAACAGAATAGTTCAACTGATGCCTGTTAAATTTTCGGGAGAAAAAACTCACAGGTCTGTCAATACCATACTCATCTTCTTGAAGCAATACTCCACCTGCACCCACGTGACTAGCATCAACCTGAAGTTTGAAAGCTTTATCCATGCATGGGGCAGCCAGGACCGGAGACTCACAGAGGATCGATTTCACATTCTCAAAAGCTTTCTGACACAAAGGAGACCAGATAAACTTTACTTTAGCTTTTAACAAGTCTGTCAATGGAGCAACAACAGTGGAGAAGTTTCTGCAGAAGCCCCTATAGTACCCAACCAACCCCAAAAAGCTCATCAACTCTTTTTTTGTTGCGGGTGGAGGATACTGATCAATTGCTTGCACTTTTGCCCGCAGGGGACGCACTTCACCTCGCCCAACCTGGTGACCAAGGTACGTCACCGTCGCTCGAGCGAACTCACACTTCGCCAAATTAACAGTAAGACGCGCCTCAGCCAAACGATCAAACAAAGCTTGTACACGCTCCATGTGGCAAGACCAAGTATCTGAATAGACAACAACGTCATCTAAATATACTGCACAGCCTTCCAAATTCCCAACCACTTTATTCATTAAACGCTGAAAGGTTGCCGGCGCATTGCGCAGTCCAAAAGGCATGACCGAGTAGGAGTACAGCCCAGTTGGAGTAATAAACGCTGCAATCTCCCGTGCCCTCTGAGACAAAGGAACCTGCCAATAACCTTTCAGGAGATCAAATTTGCTGATAAATTTAGCAGCACCAACCTGGTCAATACAATCATCCATGCGTGGTAATGGGTATGAATCGGGCTTAGTGACACCATTGACTTTTCTGAAGTCAGAACAAAACCGAGGAGTGTTGTCTGATTTAGGGACAAGCAAGCAAGGAGACGCCCAGCTTGACGACGATGGTTCAGCGATATCATTTTTCAACATGTATTCAATTTCAGAATCCAAAAATTTGCGCTTCTCCGGACTAACCCTGTAAAACCGTTGCTTTATTGGCTTTGCATCACCGACATCAATGTCGTGCTCCACCAGATGAGTACAAGATGGAACATCCCCAAACAAGCTCGGGTACTTACCAATCAGCTCCCTCAACTCCGTGCGCTGTGGTTCTGATAATTGACCTACAATGCTATTTAAATCGGCCAATACCTCCGAGTTCTTAAGCCTGCCTGTTAGCAACGCTGAGTCATGATTTGGCATATCTTCACAAGATGCCTCACTACCTGCCTGAATTGTGTTACCAACACATACAGGATGAGCAGCATCAGCCAGCACACTCTGCTCCTGAGACGCACAGGGATGATATGCTTTCAACAGATTTATGTGACAAAGTTGGTGATGTTTACGACGTTCAGGGGTGGCTATGAGGTAGTTTTGATCGGAGCGTTGTTTCACTACCGTATATGGACCCATGAATTTAGCTTGAAACGGCGAGCTAACAATAGGCAATAATGCCAAAACTTGGTCACCCGGATGGAAAACACGCTGCTCAGCTCGACGATCGTACAAACGTTTCATCTTAGCTTGTGCCGAAGTCAGCTTTTGTTTTGCCAACTCTGTAGCCGTGTACAGCCGCTGTCTGAAACCATTTACATACTCAATCAGATTTTTCGGCGGCTCAGCCTCCATCCAGTCATTTTGGAGAGCAGCTAAAGGCCCCCGCACCGTATGACCAAAAACCAACTCGTTTGGACTAAACCCTGTGCTCTTCTGGGTTACTTCTCTAGCAGCCAGAAGTAACCACGGCAATCCATCTTCCCAATCCGCATTCATCTGTACACAGTATGCACGCAAAAGTGACTTCAGCGTCTGGTGGAAACGCTCCAGCGCACCTTGGCTCTGCGCGTGATACGCAGAGGCCTGGTTATGCTTGACATGCAGCTGTTTTAATACCTGAGCAAACAAATGCGAGCAGAAAATTGACCACTGGTCACTCTGAATGGTTTTTAGAATACCGAAGATGGAGATAAACTGACTGAGAGCACGCACCACTGCCTTCGCAGCACTGCCTTCGCGCAACGGGTACGCAGCAGGGTACCGTGTACTTTGACACATAACTGTTAGCAAATACATCGCACCCGACTTTGAACGAGGAAGAGGACCCACACAATCAACTATCAGATGCTCAAATGGTTGACTAACAGCCGGTATGGGACACAGCGGAGCCACCTCAATGGTTTGATTTGGTTTTCCCATTAACTGACATGTATGGCAGGTTTTGATGTACTCAGCGACACTTCTCTTAAGTCGAGGCCAAAAGAAATGTCGGAGAACACGATTGTATGTTTTACTTACACCCATGTGCCCCGACTCATCATGAGAGACACGTAACACCAACTCGCGTAATCTGGAGGGCACAACGATCTGATAAACCGGGTCTCCAACAACACCATCGCCGTGTGGCACCCACTTCCTTACCAGGACCTCTTTTTGAATGAAGTACCCCTGTGCCCGATTTTTCATTTCATCTGCTGGGAAAACAGACTGGAACAGCTCCTTCAGCGTGGGATCGGCTTTCTGCTCATTCACCAACTCACTGTGCGAGACAGACAAGGGAGTGTTAGACAGGGACAATACAGGCAACTCTGTTTCATCGTTCACCTCTGTTGCATGCGCTGAAAAATCCTCATTGTGACCCGTCATGGCACGCGTCACTGTGCAGGCCGTGAACACCTCAGGAAACTGTCGCTCATTCTCATCCGGACCCTTACTGCCTAACGGTACAGGAACAACCGCCGGCCGAGCTGGCTGATCAGCCCAGACACGATCTCCAGCCACATCGTTCCCCAGAATCACAGTAATACCGTCAATAGGCAACTCAGGGCGCACGCCCATTTTCACCTCTCCATTAAACAACTTTGAATGCAACACAAGTTTATGCACCGGTACCTGAAAAATAGACATGCCCATGCCTAACACAGGTATGAAGGCTCCCGTGTCGGTTTCTTCAGAAAAGGGCAGAGTGGACTCCAGAACAAATGAATCAAATGCGCCCGTGTCACGCAATATGACCACCGGCACTTTCTCCTCGCTCCCAATCAGTGAAACATGTCCGTCTGAAATGAAAGGCAAATATGAAGTCAAATCAGGTTTAGACATCACAACAGATGGCAATCCCTCACCCTGTTGGTCAACAACCAACACACTGGAAACAGGTGCAGCTACGGCAGCCGGCTTAACACGATCTCCATAATGCCTGCTCCGTGACTTAAGCGCAGCGCAGTCTTTTTTCCAATGCCCCTTTTTGTGACAGAAATGACAGGTATCTTCAGACTCACGGAAACTGCAATCACGTCTCTGTGCCGTATTAAACCTTCCATCGGGACGCCCAGAGAAATGCAATTCACCTGCAGGGCCATTCCCTCTGTCAGCACTGAACGCATACGTGCGGAGATCCCCACCACCGCCTCTGTGGGTCAACAAATAATCATCCGCCAACGCCGCCGCTTCTGCCGCTGTCTTTACTTTCTGTTCACTTATATACATTGCAATGCGCTCTGGGACTGAATTTTTGAACTGCTCAAGCACCATCAAATTACACAAATCGCCAAAGTTTTTTACCTCCGATGCTGAACACCAACGATTGAAGTGAGTTACTAAATCACGGGCAAACTCCAAATACGATCTGTCTCCCTTTTTCCAGCTCCTGAATCGCTGACGATACGCCTCAGGGACCAGCTCGTACGTTTTCAGCACTGCTGCTTTAACTTTCACATATTCACCACTGTCTATTGTGGGCAGTGATGAAAAAGCCTCTTGTGCGCGTCCCGTTAACACACACTGCAGTAAGACCGTGCGGTCCCCGTCGTCCCAGCCTCTCGCATCTGCAACACGTTCAAATAATGTGAAAAACGTTTCAACCTCTTTCTCATTAAATTTCGGAACCAACCTTAAGCTATTTACAATGTCCCGTGATCCCCAGTCCGAGCCGACTCTCTTACTGAAATGTCGGACAACTTTCCATCTTTTAGTAAATTCAGCTTCAAAGTTTCCGAATCCAGTTTTACTTTTTCCGTTTGCTGCCTTATTTTTTCTATTGCTACTGCTTTATCAAACTCCGCTTGCTGTCGCATTTTTTCCAATTCTAAAACCTTTTCTTTTTCCAATTGCATTCGCAATCTCAGCAATTCCTTCTGCTGCTCAAAATTTAAAGCCAGCTCAGGGCCCGACTCCGGGAGCGAGTCCTGAGAAAAAACAGCCCCAGCCAGATCAGACGAAACAGGTGACTCCCGCAGAGGTACAAATATTTTTAACTCGTGCAAATTTGCTTTTATAATAGCTCTAACATTTTCTTTTAATCGTTTGTCTCCTACAGATACCTTGTAATACTCGGCTATCTTCAGCAACTGATCTCTATTGTATTGATCCAACAACGTCTCCGACGGAGCGTTAAAGAAATCCTCTACTGATGCCATATTTTAATTACACCAGCTAACAGTCTCCGGTAACAAAAGAAACGTACTATCTTACCCCTCTAGTGCGCAAACGAGGGCTACAGACCTCGTATAGTTGAGTGTCCCCTCTAACTGCCTATCCAAATCTGCCTTACTCATCCCTAGTCTTCAGGGGCTACTGACGGCGGGTATTTACGCACTACAAACCAGTAGTGTGGTCAAGGCGACCAGACCGCTGGCAACCCTGCCAACACTACGGACGTGCTCCCGAGACAACTGCTCCGACCACTTTCACCCCACACTATCGTTATAGCCCACGAAACCCAAAGGGGAAACGCGCTAAACCTACAGGGGAAACACTACAACAGGTGCATTTGCGCAAAAAAAGGGCAAAACTTACCTTCTTTTGTACCGTGACTGTTCCACAAGACGACCATCTGCACAAATATCTACTTTCCACAGCGCCAATTACACAAGAAAAATCCAATATATACATCTAAACTCCCTATGTGAACTTCCCAAACCAAACGCAAAAGGGAATCCCAGGATGACGTCACTTTCTGGGGAATCCCCCATCATCACTTTCCTTGCCGGCACATAGGAAAGGCGCGAATCTATAACAAAGAGCTCACACCATGTGGGACATCAGCTAACACATGGTTAAATATCAGGCCTACTCACAACCTAATGCTCACTTTAGACGAGCCCCCAATTTGTTATGGCCCGGCTCTGAGTCCATAAGAAATAAGGGAAACACAGGGGGAGTTATATCAAAAAAGATAGTTTATTTTAACAAAAGTTAACTCAAAGGTAAACAATATAACAAATTACCCAATCATTAAGCAAAAATAATCTTCCAACCTAGATCAACCTAGGAAGATACAAACTAAAACAAACAAGAACACAACGCAACACAGCAGCACGGTGCCAGGGATAGAGAGAGAGAAAAGGCTCCTGGAGGGCGGGTTTTATGGGTCTGGAGACAGTGGCCAGCTGCCTCCAATCCCAGGATGGTCAATCAGCTACCAGCATCCTGAAAAACAAGAAGACACACCCACACACACCAACACCACACACTGGCAAAGGCCCTGGGGCCGTCACAATGCGTATGTGTGTGACCACCGTCACACACATATGCACGCAGAGACCTGCAGCTCTTTACACAGACAGACATTTAACGCGGTTGCTACAATTTTAGATTCCTGCACTCACAGCCTGTGCACTATTATTGGCTGGTGGCTACACACCTGCTGGCCAGAGGTTGACACCCAGAAACATCAATGTCAGTTAAAAATATTACGAACATAATCTATTCTAACAAAGAGTATCAAAGTACTGGTATCGGTAATGAAACAAACATTTTGGTATCCTGATAACACTACTCACACTTAAAGGGTGCTCCTCTGAGAACCAGACCAAAAAAGTTATGTGCACCCCCGATAATAACAGCGTTAACAGCAAACAATGTGCTCACACTTTCAAAGACATTAAAGTTGGGCTGCTCAAGCAGGATTGGGTATTGGGTGTGTTTGTATAGCAATACTTAGGTGTTAGTATAGTACTCGGTCTTGTGTAGTTTCTATATTTATGAACCATCAAGTACAGTTTGTATTGAGCTTAGGAATAGAGTGACACTTGTAGTTTTGACCAATACTAAAGATACTAATCTAGTATCTTCATTTCATCTATGTGCTTCACTGCAGTTGAGGCAGTGTTCATATGTTTAAAAGAACAAAAATGATTCTGGTACTGAGATTAGGATTAGGTATGAGAGAAAGTAGTTTTGAGGAGAAAGAAAAACACTGACCTGCAACTTTTTGACGAAGGGAGGCAATCTCCTTGTTCAATTTCCGGATTTTCAGTCTCAGCAGATGTTCTCTTTTCTTAGCCCTGACTGTTGCTGTTGGACTCATGACTGAAAATGAGAGAAATAAAGTTGAGTGTAAAATCATGTTGTAAAAAAATGTTAAGTACATGTCATAATTATGTGAAATGCTGGTTAAGGGAGTTGGAACAAAAGTAGAATATTAGAACATAATGGGAGATAGTCAGAACATGATTGCGACTAAGGGGTAATGATACTCTACAAAATGTAGATTCTATACATATCCAATTTTTTTGTTTTTTTATTGAAATGTTGTTTGTTAAACTGTATTCATATTACAGAGCTCTAATTACAGATTATGTCATATACTACCAGACCTAACAACTTTTCTGTGGGAAACCCTGGAATGGGTAATTAGGAAAAAATAAGTTTAATATCTAGTGCTCAAGCTACCTAATAAACATGTTTTGCCAGTTAAAGCACCTCTGTGAGAGTTGTTGCTGTGTATAGAACTCTATTTTCATTCCCTTAGTCTGAGCCTCTGAAGCCTCAGTGGATTGATTGAATTTTTAACGAAGATGTACCCTCAAAACTCCCCGAAACGTTCTATGTGTGCGTCCACCATATCACAGACGACTGCTTTCTTAACCTTGGTCCATACAAAGCAGGCTTAGCTAAAAGTCTGAAGATAAAGCATGGATCTGTACATGACTCAAAGATTTACCATTTTGTGTTGCTTTGCTGTGTAAGGCTATACAGTACAATGGCCTGTTTTCAGTAGGGCATACTAGAGGGACTTTTCAGGCTGTATATTAAATCCAGGACTAAGGTGGGTTTCGGACAACACACCTCAAAAACACTGTTGTATGAACTCTGAGACCTATGTGAATGTGTTGTAAATGAGTATAATATGTCACCTTTAAGGTTTAGCCATAAAAGATGTGGTTTGGGTTAAAATAGCCGGTGTTGTCACCACAGATGACAAATACCTGTTGTCAAGGCAACAGTAAACAAACTCAGTTGTTAATGTGACAGCATTTAATCTATCTCACCTTCAGTATTGTTGTATGTGTCGTCTGAATTGTGTGCATCCTTCCTTCATTATTCACACATCTTGATCTGAGCTCCTACTCCGCTGTTCTTATTTGGTTGCCACAACATATCACAATAATAGTAGCTGCCACAGAAATGGCAACATGCTGCTGCTGATCCATTGTTGTTTGACAGCTGCAAGTTTTGGACCACATCTCATTTGTTTACGAAATTAAGCTCACTTAACAAGGAACAGTGTAACAGTGACAAAAACTAATTTGCAACAAAGTATTTTTTATTTTTACCCCGGACTTACAGATGTGAAAACACCATTAAGAAATAAACGTTAGCAGCTAACGTTAAGCTAGTTATGCTAAGACAAGTGCTAACAGGTCAACATTAGCTAGCTTACCGACAGTCTGAGATTTGTCTCTCCTGTCAGCATCAAGGGTGTCGCTGGCAATATAAAAAACATCTTCATCATCTTGGATAGCGTTAGTTTCCGTCAAATTCTTGTGTTTACTGCCATCGCTACTGTCGTCCACCATGATGCTAATGTCAGGTGCTGTTGGCTGCGTTTTTTCTTTCCACGACATGTCTTCTTTTAAGGCTTGATGCTGCGTTCAAGTATAACTCGGAGGTCGTAAATTCAGACTTCTGAGTAGGAAAAATAACAGCCTATATGTTTTCTCAAGCCCCACTTCGTCATATAACGTAATTTCATCATGGCCGCCTACATCGTAAACGGTGAGAAAAATGTACATTTTATGAGTTTTTATGCATTTTAATGACCTCAACCTCCGCCTTTGTTACTCGAACACAGCTAGGTCTCAAATGACGTATTTCTCACCTCCGACAATAACGAACGCAGCATGACCTGTGACCTCATTGCACACTTGGCGCAAACAGGAAGTCCGAATTGGACTTGAAATCCGAAATATTCTTTATGTATTTACTGCCTTATCTGTATTGATATTACTATTTGTAGTTCTATCTACATGTTTTGTTAATCCTTCAAAAATGACCTTTGTCCATTACAACGAATTAGATCCATTTTAGCAATGGAGAGCATCTTGTTCAGCCATCTTTTGAAATAGGAAGGTGATTGGGATTTCCAATTTAACAATATAAGCTTTTTAGCTACAACCATGCCCGCCTTTAACACCTGTTTTTGGTGAGAGGGAAGGGCACTTGTCTCACCAGAGCAGCCAAATATCAATACCTACAGGGATATAATATTTTTTAACATATTTAAGTAAATTAAATGAGTTTAATTTTGTGTTTTAATGGCAAAATGATTACCATATATCAGTCACACATCATGTGAAGAACTACCATTTCTAATATGTGTTCTATTTGAATATTTTGACAGTATGGACGTGTAAGAATGGTTGGTACAGAAGACAGAAGACAATGCCTGTTCGCTTGGTGGAAAGACGGACCAGATGAGAGCTTATCCCACTGATTCTGCACCATGTTTGGACGGGATCTGCTGACTGATGATTGGTGGGCCTGCTGTCAGGCCCTGCCTGAATTTGGATACAAGCATTATACGGTCAACCACAGTGTGGAGTATGTCAATGCTGATACAGGCTGCCATACTCAACACATTGACAGGGCCTGGAGGAGCTACAAGGAGACCATCAGGAGACTCTGGGGGAATCGCACCGAGGATCTACTAAGAGATCACCTGATTATGATTGAGTGGAATGAATGGCTGGGTAAAAAACACTATAATGGTCCATGAAGCCTGCTCCATGATATTGCAAGGCAATACAAATAGACAAATAAATGATGCCAAGAAGGCAACACATTGACATTCCAGATTGTGTGATGTTGTTCATTGCTTTGTTGTTTATTGTTAATTTGTGGAAATATGAGTGAGTAGACAATGAAATATTTAATTTTAAAGTGCAGTGTGCCTGAATATTGTATCATAAATTCATTTTAGAATTAAGTTGTCATTTGACTCTGTTCATAAATGTGTTCACTATGATGATCAGACCCTATTCTTTTATCAATGCAAAATAATCACTCTGTCATAGCTCACCAATAAAAGAAGTCAAATAAATGTTACTTAAATGTTTACAAACAGCTTATTAATCATTAAGTAATTATTAAAAACATCAGTCGCAACTTTACAATAACCATCGAAGTAATGTTTATAGATGTTCATAAACCAGTTATTAACCATTTACAAAGTATTACAAACATCAGTTGCAACTTTACAATAACCATCTGAGTAATGTTTATGGATGGTTTATAAACCAAACATTTACCATTTACAATCTGCTTTATAGATGTTTTACAACCAATTATAAAGGTATATAAATCATTTGGAAATCATTAACAGATGCTTAATAAAGTATTAAAAATGTTATAATGAGTCCAACTATAAACTGTTAATAAATTGTCTATTAATAATTAATAAACATTAATAATTATAATTTCATTGTTTGGTAATGGTAAAGTTACTATTAACTTACATTAATAAACTATCTATTTGCCATTTATAAATGATAGTTAAACATTAATAAATTATCTATTTACCATTATGGTCTATATGCTGTTTATAAATGATGGTTAAACATTAATAAGCTATCTGTTTACCATTTATAAATGGTCTATTTACCATTTATAAATGATGGTTGTTGTAAAGTGTTACCGAATAGTCTTTATTGTCATTGTACAGGAGAGTACGATGAAATTGAGGGTGCTCCTGCAGCAACAAATAAAAAAAAAGCAACACATAGAACAAATAGTAATATAAATATAATAAATTATATATATAGCCATTAGGAGGTATAATTATTAAAAATGGGGTGAAAAGTCAAAGTCTCTCTCTCTCTTTACTGTAAGCACTTCTGGTTCCTGATGAAGCGCTATATTATTATTATTATTATTATTATTATTATTATTATTATTATTATTATTATTATTATTGTCTTCTCTGTAGATGCTACACTGAAGAAATGGCCGGCAACCACACAAGAGCAGATCAGCACATCCATTAATGCCAAGCTCACCAAGCTTAGAAGAGTAAAGAGAGAAAAATATTTTTTTCATTTCTTTATTCACTTTTGAATTTTTGATTTATTTTTTTGGGTCATCATACTGTAATATTTATACTTATGTCATAGGCTACTTAGGGAATTTCATTTTTTTTTCCTCTGGTTATAATGCTCTCACACAGCCATCATGAACTTTAATGTTGTAAAGAAATACTATTTTTATTATTTGTTTCAAGAGAGGAGTTATCTAAGTCAGAGTCCTGCACGGGTGAAAAATAATGTACTGTGTCGGATATAGATACGGATTGGGTCGGACGCCTGGAGAGGCGGGTTGGGCTTTACGATTGCCATTTTCAAGGCGTCACTTATCATCAGTCATTATTAGCGACACAAATGATAAGCATTTATATTTCATATCATTCAACTGTCATTCATGCTTGCTTGCGCTCTCCCAGAACTCCCATTCCCCACGCTGTCTTACTTTCACTTTTAAAAATTGCGTCCGTCCAATTTTCCTTCGGGCGTCGGTATCAATTTATAGCGAGTCGGCTCGGGTACGGAATGTAATTTGTGCTACTGTCGGAAAACGGGTCGGATGCGGTTTAAAGTATGGCGGGTTTGCAAAATAAGACCGGTGCAGGACTCTGCTCTAAGTGACCATTTTAATCCTCTAGCTAATTATCAAGCTAAATTTCCAACATGCTAGTTAACGTCAGAGACTGCGGTGGAAGACGACGGTAAAATATTATCTTTCTCTAACACTGGATTTATTTATGCCTGAATTTTTAAGGTGTGGCGGCTTTTATTTTGCTGTGGTGGTGCGCCACAGTCAATTACATGTAGGGGAAACCCTGGTGTACATACAACATATATTTACATGTACATATGAAAATGGCCAATTTTATGTATGTTGCATATATTTGAAACCTATATTAAAACCTATATTAAAACCCATATGTTTATATAGGTTCTTTCCGGGTGGGTGTGGAAGGCGTAGGGAGGACACAAAACACAGCAATGTCGGATTGCCTGTGTTCAGGAGGGTAATAGGGCTGAAGGGATCCCACTAGTAGCCTACTGATGGCAAACAATGCCACCTTGGGAATTTCACCATAAGATATAGTTCTGTCAGTTGATCTGAGGGAAAGCTAGTAAGTTGAACTTATCAGGCATGAGACGTGGCTCCCGGTTAAATACATTGTACACTTTATTAAATCTTATTAAAACAATGCAACATTCACACAAAATGTTAAAGGGGGGGCCTATTCAGGGCTGAGTCTCGTTGGCGGGGGAAACTAGTGAGGGAAGGGGTCCAAACAAAATATCATAAGTCACCTGGGCACGTGACAATCACACACACACACACACACTGTGAATAACCAAAATCCCAGGGGAGCACAGCACACAGGGAGGTAAGGGACACCGCCACCCAGGTCACCAGCACCAGCACCACCACCACCACCGTCCTCTGCAAAGAAAAAGAATAAAAAGAATAGTCACACAAAGTGTAACAAAACTAGTATTAAATGAAAACTGGGCAAATTATAATGAAACCAAAATTATCAATTGCCCAGAATAAACCAACTATAAAGAAAAGAAAAAAAGCAAATAGCACAAATTGTATTCAGAAACTAAACACCACCTGCCCTAAACAAATGAATTATACCAGTTAATTAAATCAAATTAACCAAAAGAATATCAAAAGTCAAAACAGACAGGTGGGGTAACAAAAACAAATTTAATAAACAAAATAAACCAAGTTAAGCTGTCAAAGTGAAACTAAACATCGCCAACACATGGCCATGAAGGCACAATTAAGATAAGACAGCGACCTATCAGCAACAAAGCAGCAGCCAAGCAGCAGACAAAGCAGCAGCGGTCAGCTGATCGTGATGTTTCTCATGTCACACAGATCGTTCGGCCCAATGGCTGTATCTCATCTAAAAAGAAATCAACACTCGGCTACCGGCATTCACCTGTAACCATGATAATGTAAGCTTTAAAAGTATCGACCAAGATCATGTAGACAGGGAGGACACTTACCACCGCAACCCAACGGGACCAAAAGCATTATGCTGCTACATTCTGATGAATAATTAATGTATGGTGGGTTAAACGGTTAATGGCATTCCGCAGTAAGGTGCGTTGCATCACATTCAAATCCAAAAGGGCAAAGTGAATCTGCTCTCCATGTGTCCAGGGGACACAACATATTTTATCCCTGATAATGCTACATTGTGAGCAACAGATATTAGCCTATCAGGATTATGCTAGCAAACACACTAAGTAGTGTCATTGCATCATCAAACATATTTTTAAAGGAAAGCCTTTTTGCTGATCTGTAAATGCTATGCTACCATGTTCTACGTTTTGTTTGTTCTTATTTGCAACGATGGTGGTCAGTGTTTTTCATTTATTTTCATTCCCATGTATTCTGTAAAGCTTATTTTAGCCTGTATTTTATGCAAATCCCTTTCTAATTTTGTTTAGATAAGAGCTAAATAATTAATATTATTATCATCATTATTGTTATCAGTATCATCTGAGGTCATCATAAGGTCTTTCTAAAAAAAAAAGAAATTAGTTAACCAGCTTTTATTCTATACCCCTTTTTATTCAGAATCTTGTAAGCATCTTTTATTATTCATGTTGTAGTGTCCTTGTGCAGTGTGTCGAAACTCTGACTAAACACCAAGTTAAACCATCACCAATGAAGACAGAATCGTAGTAAGGTCAACCATTTACTGTCACACCTCTTCATTAACATGCTGGTGAAAACTGTGAACAAACCATACAAATATTTGGCATCCGTGTTTTTAACTAAATATGATATTGCACATGACCATAAACATGAATGACCCCCTGCAGGTCACTCTCACAGCACTGGGCAGCTCCTTCAGCAACAGACTGACACCCTAAGTGTGTGAAGGAGATGTATCGCAGGTCCTTCCTTCCTGCTGCTGTCAGACTATACAACCAGCACTGCGCCATATAGACCTCACCCTGTACTCTGCACTGTGCAACAACTCTGTACAAACTCATTTCATCACCCATATTGATCATACATATTTAAAATCTGTATATAAAAATTACTGTCCATTCTTGCACTATATCATAAACACTGATTATATTTTCTTTCCTTTTTAATTATATTGTCTATTATATATTGTCTATTTTGCTATTGCTCTTGTTCTTGTAATATTCTGATGCTGTGACAAACAAATTTCCTCGTCTGCGGGACATTAAAGGATTTCTGATTCTGATTCTCAATTTACCTAACTCTAGGCACTTTAAGAAGAAGTTAAAATGTCTACTTAGTGCTTACTTTCTTAGCTTGTAAATTAACTCTTTTTTAGCCACTTATCAAATATATTTTTATCAAAACATTACTACTTATCTCTTTCTAACATCCTTAACATTAAATAAATGAACTTACGGCATTGCTTCTATGATGCTTTTTAGCGGAGGGAGGCGGATTACATTCAGAGCATGCACTATGGCTGTGTCCCAATTCAGGGTCTGCATCCTTCAGAGGCCACATTTGAAGGCCAATTACGTCACAACGCCGAACGAAGGCTTCCCCAATTCAAAGGCTCCTCCAAATGTGGCCCACTTTTCCCACTCTCTGGAGGACGCCACGATCCTTTGCGGCTCGAAATTGCCCAAAATTCATTGTGCGCCTGAAGAGAAAAAAGAAATTTAAAAAATAATGGTGACCTCAAGTGGCGCAGATCTCGCATTTAAATGTAAGTATTGGATCTATACCCTTTTACTCATTTGAACATCCAACGCCATACAGGAAATTAAACCTCAAAATGTCAGTTAAAATACGTTGGTAATGCTCAGCTTGATGCCTTTGGAAGTAAAGCCTTTAAAGGCTCCACTTTAAAACGTTAGACATTCAGAGGTTGACTTATATCTTATATTTTATTGTGAATGA
The DNA here is from genome assembly GCF_900880675.1 of Sparus aurata. Classification (NCBI taxonomy): domain Eukaryota; kingdom Metazoa; phylum Chordata; class Actinopteri; order Spariformes; family Sparidae; genus Sparus; species Sparus aurata. The sequence continues at coordinate 2,353,986 of NC_044205.1, read as the reverse complement.
TGTTATAGACTACTTTTACTTCATATACGTCAATGGACCAAGATGAACAAATTTAGATCAGGCTGTGATCCCTACTTTATTTCCAGACTGTAAAACTGTAAAGTCTAGTCAAATGTTTGAATAAAGAGCCAAGTTTAGGATTATCCTTATGATGATTATATATTCTTTTGCTGTATTAGAACCCTTTTGTGTGTTGATATAACACAAAACGTCTTTTACATTTCATTTTGTTTTAGGAAGCAAACAAAGAGCGGGGGACAAAGGGCAAACAAAGAGAGGAAGGTTGAGACCAGCAGGTCAGAATCAAGTGGGTCATTTAATGAACAAGTGCAAAGTAGGTGCAGGTTTGAATGATGATGTGGAAACTAAACTATATTTGTTTTACCCATGCAAGTTGACAAATAATTTGCTGAAAATTGCTGACGTGATTGATTTCCACCGCCTTAGGATTGCTAATATCCAGGGACAGGAGAGGGGGTCAGCGGGAGGCCCAGCGCTGCTCCTGCGTGCATGTTTGTCCTCATGGATGAGGTGTAAGGACAGAGGCCTTCCAGTGCCCCCCTGTTCTGACTGCCTCCATCCGTGAGGACACACCAGGGCCAAGTGATCAGGGGAGGAGGATGACGGCGATGAGGAGGAGGAGAGCCAGCCAGGGCGGAGGAAGAGGGAAGAGTAGGAGGGAGGATGAAGGAGGACATGAGGCTGCACAGAGATGACAAAGAGGCTCTTCTCTCTGCTCCATAGGACAGTTGTTACATTATTTCTGTTGTTATTTAGATAATTTATGAGTTCTTTTTAAATTATTTGTTCATCATTGTTCATTTTATATAATTCATGAAATAAAATATTGTTCTATTGTTACATGTTGTCTATTCCATTTAGTATTTACAATTTAAGTACAATTTATAACAGGGTCAGCAAATGGCATCAAGTGCTACTTTTCAGGGACAACAAGGGATTGAATGTTGTCTTTTATTATTAAGGTCATAACATTTACAACTATGTACAAAATTACAGCATAAATAACTATTTACAGATTATTATTAACTATTAACAAAAACAATTATTATTAAAAACAATATTAAAACAGTTACAAATGATGGACAATAACGGGCTGAGCAGGAGTCCCTGGCAGTGCTGCTGGGCTGGATGGGATACCACAATAAGGACCCTGGTGTCAGTGGGACATCATCTGGGTTGGTACTCGGGGTGTTTGGGGATCCAGTCTCCTCTGTCCACCACATCCTCCATCAACTGGATTTGCAGGACTGACTTGATCGACAGCTGCTCTGTCATTAAGAATGTTTTAAGAAAGAGGCAAGAATTATAATTTCATGATATAATTATAATAATACTAAATCATTACAAACACAACTATATACCAAACACTTTAAAATAGGAATAATGCCTTTAAATTAAAATAAAACCATTTGTGGTGATCAACAGTTTATATGTCTAGCATTATTGTAATGTATCGGTATGTTAATTACCCCTAACTGTTAACTAGCTAATAACAATAATGCTAATTATAATAATATATTTAATTTATATAGTGTCTTTCAGGGTACCCAAGGACTCTTAACAATAACTAAGCGACTTAACAACAACTATCCAAAGAATAAATGGTTGAACAAAAAATACAATAGGATAAAGAGATAGAAAAGTTGATAGATGGGGCTGGACCTAGAGCTGATAGGCCTCTTTTGAAAATCTCCAGAGAAGTCTCTTTGCAGATTTTAGCTGGGAGAGTGTTCCAGAGAGTGGGGGCTGTCACACAGAAGGCTCTGTCATCAAGGGTTTGAAGTTTGTTGTGAGGGATGGAGAGCTGGTGTGATGAAGGCATGGATGAGGGTCTCAGCCACCGGTTGGGAGGGAGGGCCGGAGTCTGAAGATGTTTTTCAGATGATAAAAAGCTCATTTTGTGATGGATTTTATGTGTGATTGAAAAGATAGCGTGGAATCGAAGATGACACCCAGGTTGCGTACTTCAGTAGATGGGGATATAGAGCAGCCGTCCACATCCAGGAGAAGATCTCCAACCTTCTAGAGCAGCGCCTTGGATGCCACAACCATGAGCTCTGTTTTATTAGTGTTAAGTTTGAGTAGATTTGATGTCATCCAGAGTTTTATATCATGCAGGCAGTTGACGAGTGACTGTGGGGGTAGCTGGGTGGATGGTTTGGTACAGAGATATAATTGAGTGTCATCAGCATAGGAGTGAAAGTTGAGACCGTGATTGTAAAATATCTGACCAAGGGGGAGCATGTAGATGGTGAAGAGGAGGGGTCCAAGCATAGAGCCTTGAGGCACGCCTTGGTTGACTGGTGCTGTGGTGAAACTGGAGTCTCCAATGGTGATAAACTGTTTTCTGTTTGTTACATAGGACTGGAACCAGGAGAGTGCTGTACCATTGATGCCAAGGTAAGGGGGATGGTGTGGGAGATTGTGTCAAAGGCTGCAGAGAGGTCCAGGAGTATCAGAATACTGATGTGGCCAGAAATGGCAGCGATGAAGAGGTCGCTGGTGATCTTGATGAGGGCAGTTTCTGTGCTATGGTATGCCTTGAAACCAGACTGTAGGGGTTCATAGAGCTCATGGTTGGACATGTGCTGATGGAATTGGGCAGCAACTGCTCTTTGCAAGGTATTTTGCTTAGGAAAGGAAGGTTAGATAGATAGATAGAATTACTTTAATGATCCCAGACTGGGAAATTATTTATTGGTGATCGGCTGGTAGTTGTGCACGTCATCTGGGTCCAGATCTGGCGTCTTGAGGATGGGGGTGACTGAATGGGGGAGACTGAAAACCGTTTTGAAGATGGACGGTACCATGCCAGATTCTAGGGAAGAGTTGATAATGTCTACCATGAGGGGGCACAGAGCAAGCAAGGAAGACTTCACCATTTTGCTGGTCTCCAATCACCAATGAGGGTGGTGTAGTAGTCTGTTTTGTCCTTGGAGAGAGCTTCTTTATAAGACCTAATGTGGTCTTTGTAGGCTTCATGGTGGACAGTGAGGCCAGATCCTTTATAGAGCCTCTCCAGGCGGCGACCAGTGGTCTTAAGAGTACAGAGTTTAATGGTGAACCAGGGGACAGAATGGGTAAAGGAGACAGTCTGAGTTTTAAGAGGGGCAAGGAAGTCAAAACCCCAGGAGACAGCAGCATTACAGTGGGCCACCAGCCCATCCAGTGAGGTGTTGAGGGGGTCAGAGACCAGGTGGCATTCTAGGATGTTGGTCAGGGCAAGAGTGTATGTGATGTTAAGACTCATGCGCTGTTTGGGCATAGGGACAGGGACAGTGAAAAGGATGGCATAGTGGTCAGAAACAGTGAGGTCCAGGCATTGTAGATGGAAAGGAGCTGTGCCAGTGGAGCACACCAGATCCAGCGTGTGGCCTTTGACATGGGTGGGACCCTTAACATGCTGTGTGATGTTGAAGCAGTTCAGGAGTGACAGGAATTCAGAGGCAAAGGGGCTGCTGGTGGAGTCCACATGGATGTTGAAATGGATGTGTAGATGTAGACATGGAACAGGTTGAGGTGAGTAGCTCAGACAGGAAGATGGGGTAGGTTTTTGGAGGGCAGTAGATGAGGACAACATGTAGCTGTGTATGCCCAGCTAGAGAGAAGTCTGCACACTCAAATGAGGTGACATTCTGCACTGGAAGTTGTTTAACCAGGATGTTGGCTCAATGTATGACTGCCAGCCCACCACCACAGCCCTTAGAGCGGGGCTTCTGTATGTAAACATAGCCTGGGGGAGTGGGTTGATTCAGAGTTAAGAAGTCCTGTTGATGCTGCCATGTCTCAGTTAGGCAAAGACAGTCAATTTTCCTGGCTGTGATGATGTCATGGATGAGTAGTGCTTTGTTGTTTAGTGAACGAGGAATCAGCAGCATGAAAGCTGCAGTGTTGTTCACATATGCTGATGCAGGGGATGTGGAGGAAACAGTACCATTCACACAAGCCAAGGGTCTCAGATTGTTCAGTGTGCGCACCTGTGGTTGGTTTTGATGACGTTGTGCCAGTGCGATGGAGTGCACGGAGGGAAGAGCAGCACTGCAGTCAGCACGGAGGGGAAAAGCATGGTCCATATAAACAAACTTTCATCTGGAGGCCCTGTGCATATAGCGGGGGCGACATAGGAGACCTAGAGATTTAATCTCAGCGATGGAGTTTGAGGTGAAGTGACAGCAGAGGTCCAGCAGCTCCTGCACTGAGTATTTGAAGACCATGCCAGCAGCGGCGGAGCAGCGACCATCCAACATCGCCGCGAGCTGGGGGAGACCACAGCAGCAGAGGAGAGCAATACAGGAGCCAAGCAGTGAACAATCCTGAGGTTGTGGTAAAGGGAGGACCAACGGAGTAATGTTAGGTAGCCCACACAGTATTGAGTGCGTCGGTTTGAAAGTTAGCATTGCTAACAGCTGATCAGTGGGGCTAACAGCTGATTGGCAGAGAAAGGTGAGTCCATGGAGCCAATTGTTCAGGTGTGCAGCCTTCAAAGTTTGTAGCACAGCCCCAGAGCTTATAGAGACAAATTGAAAAACAAAGAAAACGCAGTTTTGCTATGGATTGAGAAGCAGCGATATTCACACCAGCGTCCTCTCACATCAAGTTGATAACAATAAAAATAAAGGAACATTATGTGGGTTCAAAAACAGGTTTACCTCTCCACAGTCCTCTCTCAACCGGAGATAACGCAGAATTATGTAGCTTAAACATAATTGACAGTCAAACTCTACTCTGTTTGTCACTTTCGCAGACCTGGGTTGCATAAATAGTGATGTAAATGGTAGAGGCACGAAAATCTATTGACGCACCCAGGAAATGCCCCGAAGCCTAGACCATCAATAACCACATTTCAAAGTAAGACTTTCTTAAAGACAAGTTAAAGTTAAGAGAAGATGTCAATACATTATTTTAACTGAAACAAGTCACACATAATTATTCAAAAGAGAAATTTGTAAAAAACCAAAGAATTCCTTAGAGGCATTACACATGTCATTTTAAGGTAAAGGTCAATTCTGGTGGAACTAGAAGAGTCTTGCTAACCATTATGGCATTCAAATAGTCATATTGAAACACTTCAGATGGAGTGTTGGCACAGTAGACCCTCCATCTTTTTATGCACACACAGATACACACAAACACACACACACACACACACACACATATGCTGTAGCAGTGATCTTATAAAACCAGTGATTTTCTAAAACCAAAGCTTTGTAGATCATTATCGTAATTGTCAAAGCCATAGGCCTGTTTTGCAGTCGTTGTAATAACTCCAGTACATTATCATTCAATGCCACCATGGGCACCCACTAATAAGCACCCATGAACATTCTCATCATGATGCACGTGGTGTTACGGGCCTACTGACAGCTGGACCCTAAAGCAGAGACAGGCAGGAGTTGTAGGTGCGAAAAAATGTTTATTTTAACAAAAAGCTCCACAAGTGAAAAGCAACAAGTGGCTGGCAAGACATGCGGGGGAACTCAACTGCCAGAAGACGCTCAGGCACGGGGCAAACTCAGGAACTTAGGCAACGAGGCGGCTCGGGGCAAACTCAGGAACTCAGGCAACGAGGCGGCACGGGGCAAACTCAGGAACTCAGGCAACGAGGAAGCGAGGTACAAAGAACTGAAAAGGCACACAAGGAAGAAATATGTCAGCACTCGCTGGCAAAACCTAAGGCTGCAGCAAAAAACTCACTAGGAGAACACGGTCAGCTCTACCGACAAGACGAAATTATCTGGCAGGGGAGAAGGGCCAAGACCAGGTGTATATATAGAGGTGGTATTGATAGAATGGCTGCAGGTGTGCCTCGTCAGCCCCGTCAGCCAAGCCCTGCAGAGGGGGAGGAACAAAGAGGCGGGGAAAAACAGGCAGGGCAAAAACACCAAAGACAGAACCCTCACACGTGGAACCCCAGTCCAAATCTTATTGAAAATGAACAAGGATCTGATCTGGGATTTGGAGGTCTAATTCATCTCTTTAGTGGTGATGGGCGAGCTTTGGCTGGCTAGCTGGGTGAGCATCATTTATGCTAACAGGGCCTGCGGAGACTCAGCCAAAAATGAGGGGAAAATATCATTTACATAATGCTTCATCTACATACCAATCCAAGCAGCCCACATGCATACATATGTGATTTGTGGTAGTTTAGGATGTAACATTTAGTCTCATGGCACACACATACAACCATACATACATTGGTTAATATGTGCTTATGGATACATACATTTACACCCAAATGCATACAAACACAAGATTCAACGAAGAGATGGATTCAACTTTACATACAGTATATGTATTAAATATAAACATATGTGTATGAATACAAAAAAATATATGCACATGCAGATGCACACATTCACAGTCATTTTGAGAAGAGCAGACAGTGGTGGGGGTTGGATGGGGGTTTCAGTCCTAGCTCTTTGTTTGATGCCTCTATGGCTGTGGCTCCTTTTAATGAGCTCTAATGGCAGTCCAGAAGGATTCTAATTAATCTGCACACACACAAAAGGCCTGTCTTGTCCTCACTTCCCCCTCCTACCTCCATGCACTCCATCTCTGGATGTTGAGTCCCCTCCCTTTCTTTCTCCCTTTCTCCCTCCACTCCCCTAGTGGATATTAAAACTGAGGCATGTATGTGACAGGAGGTGAAGGCCATAAGGGGAAAAATGGATGATTTAATTGCACTGAAGATGGCTATTATTTTGAGATTGCAAAAGCTATTTCCAACAGAAGCAGCAGCTAGGAGTCATCCAGGGTTCCCTGCCATCCACCATCCCCCAGTCTTAAGTGCCCAATGTTCAGATAGCAAAGGTTGTGCCATTGTTGTCACCAGTCCCCAAATGAAGACACTAATGAAAGGTTTGACGTTCATTCTACGACCAAGTAGCTCCATAAAAATTCCCTTTTTACAGGCAATTCACATTTCTCTTTCATCCCTATTAGCCCAGTTTTAAGCGAAGCTTTTGAATCACCCACAGGCTGAAATCAACAATCAGAGGGATCACAATGACTGAAAGGGTCATCTGATGTATTGAAGAACAAAAGATTAAGTGGCCAGCATAAATCATGACTTTATGACTGATGTATCTTTAATCAGAAATAATTCACAGGATAATTCTGGTTTGTTCCAGAAGAAGTGCTGTGAATTGTTAACATAGCTACGTCACTAGAAAGAGGACAGTCATAAAATCTGACAGTCAAATGGGCTAAAAAAAAAAACAGTACACTACACACTACATTTATTTAAAAGTGAAAACAAATGTGAACACTTTTGTTTATGACCTGACAGGTGAGAAGGCTACCAAGCAAGTGACCTTAAAAACTATTTACCTTGCCTTGTTTGGTGTCATTATTTTCAGCACAACCTTGCATGTCTGACTGTACAGTTATTCTTTCATTTTGACATACTGTATTAACACAATGGACCTAAAATCACAAAAAAACATAAAATCCGAGTAGGAAAACATATTTACTGTGAAAACCACAAATATGTTTAACGAACCATTTGTATTACTTATAATTCAAATATAAATTGTAAATTTCAAAAACTTATGCACAAATTTAGGAAAACAACAAAGTTATATGTAACTATTTACATTTAAATGCAGCTCCCTGAGCTCCCTCCAGCTCAATGAAGAGCTGCACTGCCTTCTCCACATTCAGCAGTCTCCTCATTGTTTTGACTCATTAAACAAAAAATGACTACACTACACACTAAACACACTACACTAAACACTACATAACACACTAACTATACACTCCAAACATGCTAAATGTCACAAATCTCTCAACTTTCAAAACCCGCTGTCTCTATCGCTGTCTCTGTCAGTCATTCGCCGGCGTCCCTCCTACCATCTTCCCCCTGTTCCTCAGCAACCAAATCACGTGGCTTGCCATATAATTTTGTGATTGGCTGGTGTGGTACCTTTTTCCACCAATAGGAACATGTCTTTTTTTTTTTTGCTTGCAACACTTCCTGCTTGTGGACACTTTTATGAGAGAAGCCCGTTTTTACAGTGTCTTCCTGCACCGCAGCAAACGTGATGGCAACGTTAGCGAAAAAGCGTGGCGTACATAATATATCGTAAATCCAGTTTTACTTGGCCTATCAACACGATTTACATAGTTTGAATGCTGATCCAACACATAAAGTCGGAACCGAGACTCACAAAGGCTTTTACATAAGTGTTTACATAAACCTTTTGTCTTGTTTAAAACCTCTCTGGTTGCTTTGTTGTAGCAATGTTGCTATGTTTTCAAAGGTTACCTAGATTGGGGAGAAAAATGTTTCTTAAAAGGCTACAGCCATAGAAGCAGCTTTGGGAGGCTGTGTTTATGCCAGGCTTTTACTAATTACAACATGCTTCTGGTGAAAATGGCACAATGTTGATCTCCTAGTGGTAAATACTAGTTTACCATGCTACAATCCATCAAATGGTTGTTGAGACATTTCAGTCTGGACCAAGGAACCTGTAAAATAATTGGAGGTACTTGAAGTCATCAATATCTCATTGGATTAATATACACATTCTAGCAAAGTGTACCTTGAAAACATATGAAACAGTAGCTTAATAATTACAGAGGCGTCTCCAACACCCAGACTGATAGATGACCTGTGAAACTGAGAGTGGAGAAAGGAAGGGGTGATCTGCCCATTCATCACGACAATAACTGAGCTGAGAGCTTTCAAGCCTGGTACCTGTGACAAAATGACCCTTCCGTCTTTTATAGGTTCCTTGGTCAAACTGATAACTGATGAACTGATCAACATCAATCCCTGAACCCATTCCTTTACAACGGCTAAAAAATAAACATAGCCAGGACAATCTTCATTTTATGTTTTCATCATTATATGGTACAGTGTACCAACCAGGATTTACATATGTTCTGTATATGCATACCTAATAAAACACGATCTATATAAAATATCAACTTTTAGCAGATTTAATTAAAATGCATCATGGCACTGTATCAGTCTCACATCATTCAAACCTGGAGGACACTCAAACTCACACAGAGCATGCTTGTGGATTCAGTAAGGGAGGGAGCTTAGATACCACTTACCAACGGGAGATGAACTTGCCCAGATGCAATCTGGATAACGAGCGGTTTGCGATTTTTTTTTTTCATAGAAGTCTGGGAATCTCATTAATATCATGAGGAGCCATCATGCACCAGATGCAATCTGGATAACGAAAGGTTTGCGATATTTTTTTTCATAGAAGTCTGGGAATCTCATTAATATCATGAGGAGCCATCATCTGAAGGCACTACATGATTGGCTGGTGCTCACAGACAGTGCAGACAGATGTTTTCTCTATCGACAGCGCAGCTCAGTGCAACATACTGTTAGATCCCGAGCTTTACCCCTGTCCAGGAGTTACTCGAACAGCTCTCCGTTTAAAGGGTTAGATCCCTAAACCTGCAAGAGGTTGCTTAGAAACTGGCAATTTAAATTGGGATTGCTTAAACTGGTGGTGAGGAGACTCGCCTAGCTTCTAACTGCCTGAATCCGAACGTCTACCCTGCTTCCTCTGGTTTGGCACCTGACATGAATAGCCCTCGAGTCAGATACGGCCACCAGCCACGCCCGTTATGGCAGCTCTCCTCTAAATTATCAGTGCACTTGGTATGGTGCTAGGTTGGATTTTAAGGGCTTTTGGTAAACCCTAAGGGACTATTTCAATTTCGTAGGCCTGGTTAGAAATACTTAAATTTAGGCGAGATGGAGAGGGTCTATCCATGGCTTGCCTCTCCCTTCCTGCTGAAAGTCCAAGTCCTTGAGGCAAATCACCACCCCGGCCAAGGTCTCGTAACTTCCTCAATGTCCAAACTTCACGCCAGCAGAGTGAACAAAAGTACTCCGATATCCAAATTGTAATCCACAGCATGTTGGCAAAAACGGTTAATCCGTTGTGCTCTTAATTCCTTGGTCTGTTTCTGGTGAAGATTTCTTGAAGTCCTTTCTGCGATGTTAAGGCTGCTCACATTCTCCATCTCAGGTGTTTCTTCAAGGCTTAAGCGAGTGGAAGAATGGATTTTAGTCTGTGCTCCTATAGTCTTATACCCTCTTACTTCCGATATTAGCTTGGTCTCGTGCCCTTATTTGGACAATTTTTCAGCATCTCTCCATCCACTGGCTAATCACCCCTTGATTAAGATTTTGTAATACGTTAACATGCGCCGGTCACGGTCTATGCCCGTGCCCAAAGCGTGATCAGGTTCTGACACATCCTCTCGGCCTCATGTTGACCCGACCAGTTCTTTAACACACTGTGATCAGTGCAAGTGAGTGCTTCCCCTAAACACAGACTCTGCTACTTCCTCCTTTTCCCTCACAACCACCTTTACCCTTCTTTGCTTTACTTTAATGCTTCAACATTCCTTTATTACATTGCTAACTTTTAATACATTGATTAATTAATTAATACATAATTACAAACATAATCACACCTTACACATTATTCTACTTTGCAAAGCCAGTACTTAACTCTCATTCTGATCATCAGAGACATAGTGACAGACTTTGAGTGCATTCCTTATTTTACACAGGCACACTGCACCATTCCCTTTTTCACTTCCTTATCCACCATTTCATTCTAATGATTTTAATAATGATTATAATACCTTTTCTTTTAAATGAATTTATGGCAAACATAATGCAGCAGGCCAAGCTTTAACATGTTGCAGAATCATTTCAGGACTATGTATGTGATCCAGTGAATGACTGCATATTTCAGAGGCTAAAAATGTGAAACCAATCAACTCCAAAATGCATATATTTACAGATTTATATTTCATACAGACTTTAGACATGACATGTATTTCTATCACAATTTTAAATTGTTAAACAAATAGTGACCCAATTAGGTTGCTTAAAACTTTGTTTAAAAATAGACAAATTGATGAGGTATATAAATAGTATTAGTTGAAAAATTCTGCTTTATTAAAATGCAAAGTAAAAATATTTAATTCATGTATAAAAATAAGAGTATTTCTGGTCAAAAATGGTTATGTTAAAATCTACAGTAAAATCGGATTAAAATGCTTGATTTCATTTAAGTTAAAAAATAAGTATTTAGTTAAACAAATTTTTATGGCTACAGCTGTTAGCTGGACCCCAATTTGGATTGTCGTTTGAAGGTATCCCTTCGGTCTTTGGTATTGGCTCGTCTTGATACCTGGGCCCTTACTGAAGGTTGCCAAAGCCAACTGCAATGTCTGTTTTTAATTTTCTTAAGCTGGAGATGAACGTTGTTACAGGTGCTGTGAAGCTGGGGTCATCTCTCAGCTTATTTTTCAGACACTCAAAAACCTGTGTCAGCTCCTCCTCCAGCTCGGATGTTCCTTAAGGCAGCATAAAAACAGATTGCATCTGAGGAATGACATCAAGGTGTTCACAGTACAAGGTGTATATTTTTTAATCTTTATTTTATCAGGCAATCAATTTTTAGCCCTAATTAATGCTCAATATATGTGTGTTCATACTGAGTGCAAATGGCAATACAAATTTGAGCGAGGCGATTTCCTTTGTAGATATAGAGGCGGAACTATTTACTATGATGAAGGATTGCTATCCGTGCGCAGTGTGATCACACAAGTGAGGCTACCAGGTCAGGCCGGTTTATTGACGGAAGTTGTGGAATTTCAAGGTGCTGCATGTGTATGACATGTTATTTGTCATGACCAGAGGAACTAGGAACTAGGAACAGAGGAACTAGGATCTATAGAATTCATTTGATCCTCCTGTATCAACAAGAAAAAACCCAGTTGCAGTTATGAAAGAAATTGACAATAGAGTACGAGATAATAGTTTAGCAATAGAAAACAAGAGAGAAGTGAGGGAAGTCAAGTCAAGTCAAGTCAAATTTATTTACATAGCACATTTCATACGGCAAGTGTGAACTCAATGTGCTTCAAGAAATTAAAACAAAGATACATTGTATAACATAAAATAGCATATAGGATAAAAAAAATAAAATAAAAATATTACATGTATAAAAAACATTTAGGACATCATAAAATCACACAAGAATGTATTATTATCATCATTTAAAAAGGGAGATAATAATAATGATAATAAAAATTCTTCAAGCAAACAAGACAGAAATAAAACACATAACCTGAAAGCTTGCGGAAAAAGATCTGTTTTGAGTTTACTTTTAAAAGAAGACACTATTGTAGCAGACTGTAATTCAAGTGGAAGAGAATTCCAGAGAGTAGGACCATAGTTGCTGAAAGCGCCATGAGCTGATTTGGAGTTGATTCTGGGTATAGTGAGGAGCTCTTTATCTGATGATCTAAGGGATCTCCCTGGTGTGTATTTGGTGAGCATGTCAGCAACGTAAGAGGGAGCCAAGCCATTACAACATTTAAAAACAATAAGCAGTATTTTAAAATCAATTCTTTGTTTTACTGGGAGCCAATGAAGAAATGATAAAATAGGAGTGATGTGCTCAAACCTTTTGGTTTTCGTTAGTACTCTGGCTGCAGCATTTTGAATATGCTGGCGTTTATGTAAAGTCTGCTTTTTCAGTCCAGCAAAAAGAGCATTGCAGTAGTCCAGTCTACTGGAAATAAAGGCATGAACCAGCTTTTCAGAGTCTGACTGAGACAGGAAACATCTAACTTTTGATATGTTTCTAAGATGATAAAAAGCAGTCTTTAGAAATGTTAGAGATATGCCTTTGGAAGGTAGGATCAGCATCTAAAATCACACCCAAGTTATTGACATGCTCACATGGTTTTACAGACAGGGGAGTTAACAAGGATTGAATATTTTGCCTCAGAGCCTTAGGACCTACCAAAAGAATCTCTGTTTTGTCCTAATTAAGTTGTAAAAAAAATTTGACCATCCAGCATCTGATGTCTGTGATGCACTGGATGAGATCATTTATTAGGCTTAGATTATTGATAGAAACAGAAATGTATAACTGTGTGTCGTCAGCATATGATTGATATGAAATATTATCAGTGTTGGGAGTAACGGCGTTTAAGTATAACAGCGTTATTTTTTCAGTAACGGAGTAATCTAGTGAATTACTTTTTCCATCGTTACAACGCCGTTACCGTTACCGACTATAAAATGTGGCGCGTTACAAATTGAAGTTTCTCATTGAAGCTGTTGTCATCCGACTCGGCTCTCAGCCACCAGAGCAGAAGGGCTGCTTTATTTTTCTCCGGTGAGGGAGGAGGGAGGGGCGGGACAACCGCAGAGGTGATGATTGGCTCTCTAACGTAGAGTGAGAGTTTGTAAGCCAATCAGAGGCTGTGTTCGATTTACACACAAACCACACAGCCTCGCACACACAAACTAGCAGAGGTGAGCTGCAGCAATGGCGAGTCCAGAGGGAAAGTTTACGTTTTCAAAGTGGAAGTACAGACACTATTTTAACCTCCTTTGTCCACGTCCGTTTTAAGCAACTCTAATCTAATGAAGCATCTCTCAACTGCACGCGCTTCTACAACACTAGTGGCCAAAAACTCTGTTGTTGACTGTTGATGATGATAGCAGGTGTGGCTAACGTGAGCTCCGCTAACACAGAAGGACACAGAGCTGTCCGCGCAGCTAAAGCTGGTTGTTTCTGCTCCAGCTTCACTAAAACTTGTGACACAGACTGAACTGAATGCAATGATAGGCAGGTATGTTGTTGCGAACATGCTCCCGTTATCAACAGCTGACCCAGACTCCTTCATTGGCTAAATACCAGGGAGAGCAGGTGCCGGTCCGCCATGCAGAAAGACATTTTCTAAATACATAGATGCAGAGTACATTAAAATCAATGCCGAGCTCAAAAGGGGAAGAAAAGAAAGTAACGCAAGAGTTACTTTTCCTGGTAACTAATTACTTTTATGTTGGAGTAATTCCGTTACTAACTCAGTTACTTTTTGGGAGAAGTAACTAGTAACTATAACTAATTACTATTTAAAAGTAATGTGACCAACACTGAAGATTATGTTGCTGTATGATGGACCCAAGTGGAAGCATGTACAAGTTGAACAACAAAGGACCAAGAATTGACCCCTGAGGGACTCCATATGAAATGCCAACCTCATCAGATCCATAATTACCAATGGACACAGAGAAAGATCTTCCAGTAAGATATGAAGAAAACCAGTGAAGAACTGTGCCTTTAAGGCCTAGACAGTGTTCAAGGCGCTGAAGAAGAATTTCATGATCGACAGTATCAAATGCTGCACTGAGGTCAAGAAGAACTAGAACGGAAACTTCATGATTGTCTGTACTAATTTTAAGATCATTAACAACTCTGATCAGGGCAGTTTTGGTACTGTGGTTAACTCTAAAACCGGACTGGTAAACATCAAACAAATTGTGGTTTGACAGATACCTATATAATTGTTGGTGAACAACCTTTTCAAGAATTTTCCCCAGAAATGGAAGGTTTGATATTGGTCTGTAATTTTTGAATACAAGTGGATCAAGATTACTCTTTTTTAACAGTGGTGTTACAATAGCATGTTTAAGACATGAGGGGATGGTTCCAGAATGTAGGGAGGCGTTAACAATCTCAAGGACATCCTCTATCAAACAGCTGAAAACATTTTTGAGTAATTTTGTAGACATGTTGCAGAACTGAGCTGCTGCACCACATCTTGAAGCTCACTAGACTGAATCAGTGTGAAGCTGGAAAGAGTGCTGGTAATGATGTGTTGGGTGAAAAGAAAGTGGTTACACCCATCAATTTTATTTTTAATATTGGAAATTTTATAGTTAAAGTATGTGGCAAATTCATTACATTTCACTGAAGAGTGGAACTCAGCAGGAATTGATCTAAGCGGATTAACCAGTTTGTCGAGAGTACTACACAGCACTTTGGAATTATTTAAGTTTTCAGTAATAATTTGAGAGAAATAATGTTGTCTAGCTATTTAATTTCTTTGTTATATTGTCACAACCCCGGCTCCTAGTGCCTGGGAGGAGGGATCGTCACATCCCCCCTCTTAAAACAAATGGGGTTCCCATCCAGCCCAGACAGACACCGTGACCACCAACTATAATGTTTAATAAAAGATAACACTTTATCACTCAGAAATTGCTTTGTCACCCAAACATACAATTGACGGTTTACCAATTTCTTCCTTTGGTCTCAAACCTTTTACATACCGCAACCCATACTTACGGCTTCTGCAGTGACCTTCCCCCATATCGGCCAGCCAAACTCCACCCTGCAACCCGATATCCCTGGAGCGCCTAGAGAAGCAACTTAAGAGTGGTAGTGAGGAAAAAGGGAGACCAGGAAGATCACAGACAGTAAATCAGGAACAAGGCGCTCTTGACAGAGCATCAGCCACAGTATTTTCTGAGCCCTTAATGTGGCAGATATCCAAACAGTATGCTTGCAGAAACAAAAACCATCGCATCAGTCTGCGGTTTGGACAGCACAAAGAATGAAGAAAAGTTATCGGGTTATGATCTGTATAGACCACCAGAGGAGCACTAGACTCAACATAAACATCAAAATGTTGTAATGCCCACACAAGGGCAAGAGTCTTTCTCTATGACCGAATAATTCAACTGATACGAGTTAAATTTCCGAGAGAAAAAACACACTGGACGATCAATACCATTTCTGTCAGACTGAATCAACACCGCACCGGCACCTACGTCACTTGCATCCACCTGCAGCTCAAACAGACGGTCCATACAGGGTGCTGCAAGGACAGGAGGTGAATACAAGACAGTTTTAACATTCTCAAAAGCCTGTTGACATGAAGCTGACCAATTGTACTTTGCTTTAGCTTTCAACAAATCAGTCAAAGGAGCAACCACAGTTGAAAAGTTCCTGCAAAAACTGCGATAGTAACCCACCAAGCCCAAAAAACGCATGAGCTCCTTCTTGGTGGTGGGCACTGGATACTGCTCGACCGCAGTCACCTTTGCTTGGACTGGCCGCACCTGCCCTTGTCCCACTACCTTCCCAAGGTATGTAACTGTAGCCTTGGCGAACTCACACTTAGCTAGATTGACTGTCAGGTGTGCGTCACGCAGTCGGTCGAACAGCTTCCTAACGCGGTCAACGTGATCTTCCCAAGTATCGCTATAGATGACAACATCATCAAGATACACCGCACAACTATCCAGCCCAGACACAACCATATTCATGAGCCGCTGAAAGGTCGCTGGTGCATTCCGCAATCCAAAGCTCATCACTGAGTAGGAGAAGAGACCAAAAGGAGTTATAAAGGCTGAAATCTCTCTAGCTCTTTGAGATAGCGGAACCTGCCAGTAACCTTTGAGTAAATCAAACTTACTGACAAATTGAGCTGAGCCCACCTGATCCACACAGTCCTCAATGCGTGGCAGTGGAAAAGCGTCAGGTTTAGTAACCCTGTTTACCTTACGATAATCTGTACAAAACCTGGGACTTTTGTCAGCCTTGTCCACAAGCAAACAAGGGGACACCCAGCTGGAGGATGAAGGTTTAGCGATATTATTGTCAAGCATGTATTTAATTTCTTTCTCCATTACCTGACGCTTCTGCTCGGACACCCTGTAAAAACGCTGACGGATTGGCTGTGCATCCCCCACATCAATATCATGCTCTATCAAATGTGTACAAGTTGGAACATCATCAAACAAGCACAGATAGTTGTTAATCAGAGCCGACAACTCTAGGCATTGCCCCTTGGACAAATGTCCAAACAATGACTTCAGATTACCCAGCGTTTCCGAGTTCTTTAACCGGCCCCGCAACAAGCTCTCGTCAGGTGAAACCACCCCATCATCCTCGTATACTGACAATTTGGCAGCTGAATGCCTTGCCACGGTTTCTGCCATTACCACCGGTTTAACTGTCTGCTGTTGCCCACTCCCCCCCGTTACACATAACTGTAACCCTCGGATGTAGTAGGGTTTTAACAAGTTAACGTGGCAGAGTTGAGTGTTTCTTCTACGCTTTGGTGTCGACAACAGATAATTCTGCTCAGAAACCTGACGCAAAACTGTGAATGGACCGTGAAATTTAGCCTGAAATGGAGAGCCGACAAGTGGTAACAAAGCCAAAACCTGGTCACCTGGACTGAACTGGTGAATTTCAGCGTTACGGTCATACAGATTCTTCATTTTTGTCTGCGCTAAGGCTAAACTTTCTTTAGCCCTTTCCCCAGCCACGTACAATCGATGCCGGAAACCATTAACGTAATCGATCAGATTCTGAGGTGGTTCAGGTTGTGCCACCGGATCATGCAGCAGCACTAATGGCCCACGCACTGTATGCCCAAACACAAGCTCATTTGGGCTAAACCCAGTGCTCTCTTGCACAACCTCTCTGGCTGCTAGCAACAACCATGGCAGCCCCTCCTCCCAGTCCTGATTTAACTCCACACAATATCCCCGCAACAGAGACTTGAGGGTTTGGTGAAACCTTTCCAGTGCTCCTTGGCTCTGAGTATGATACGCGGAAGCCTGATTATGTTTCACTCGGAGCTGCTTCAACACTTGGGCAAACAGGTGAGATGAAAAATTAGAACCCTGATCACTTTGAACCACTTTTGGAATTCCAAAGATTGAAATAAACTGTGTCAGTGCTTTGACCACAGATTTAGCAGTAATGGTACGCAATGGATAAGCAGCCGGATATCTGGTACTTAGGCACATTACTGTAAGCAAATAGTTACTTCCAGATTTTGAACGTGGCAAGGGACCAACACAATCAATTATCAGATGCTCAAAGGGCTGTTCAATCGCTGGAATGGGAGACAGAGGAGCCGGCTTAATGTTCTGATTAGGTTATTCCTGTCATCTGACAAGTATGACATGTTTTAATATGTCCAGACACATCCCTCTTCATACGAGCCCAAAAAAAATACCTGAGGATATAGTCATACGTCTTACGGACCCCCATATGTCCTGAGTGGTTGTGCGATGCTCTCAGAACCTCCTCCCGAAATTTGGATGGGACAACAACCTGCAAAACAGGATTACCCACAAAAGTTTCCCCATGTGGCACCCATTTTCTCACCAGCAACCCATCTTGCAGCAGATGACCTTTCGCACCACTCTGCCCATCGACATTCGAAAGCACTCTGTCAAACAGCTCACTAAGTGTAGGGTCAGCCCGTTGCTCTGCTGACAGGTCACTGCGGGAAACAGACAAGAGAGAGTCAGGTATAGACACAAAGAAAGACCCCCTGTCCTCTACACTACTTTGCTCAACTTCAGGTTCTGGTTCCCCACGAGACATAGCACGTGTAACTGCGCAAGCTATGAAAACACCAGGAAAACCCAGCGCACTCTCATCAGGTACAGTAACAGAGGGAGAAGGGGTTACTATTGGGGCTGGCGGAACATCAGCCCACACACGGCTACCAGCCAGATCGTTCCCCAAGATAACGTGAATGCCTCGGATTGGTAGTGCGGGACACACCCCCATAGCCACCTCGCCCTGAACCAACCCACAGTCAAGTTCCAATTTATGCAATGGAACAGGAAACACAGTTAAACCCATTCCCCTCATGATAATGTAGTCCCCTGTATCACTTCCCTGAGAAAAGGACAGTGCAGAGCTCACAATAAACGAATCAAAAGCTCCAGTATCTCTCAAGATTTTCACCGGTACCTTGATACCACTCCCTACTAGTGACACATGGCCGTCTGACACAAAAGCTGAGAATTCAGACTGCTCCAGGCTGCGATCCGCTCCAGGCTCCATCTTTTCATATGAGGAAATGACACAGGGAGAACTGATACTTCTGACTGAAGCAGCAAGTGCGACAGGCTTGGCATGCACGCTACCAAACCCACTTTCAGCGCTGGACTTTACAGGGCATTCAGCTTTCCAATGTCCCCTGCCCTTACAGTAGTGACATAATTCATTTGGATCAAACTGCATCTGACCCCATGTAGCCCGTTCTGACCTACCCAGGCTAGGAATAGCTCCTCCCTCCCACCGTTTACCTGCTGGGCGAAAGTTATTACCATCCCCCCTGTACCGAGCATCCTCCCGAGTCCTGCACTCGCGGTCACTACGATGTGTCAACACATACTCATCAGCCAGCGTGGCTGCCTCGATAGCTGTCTTCACTTTCCGTTCATTTATGTAAGTCGCAATGTGACTGGGAACAGAGTTCTTAAATTGCTCCAGAATGATCAAGTCACACAAAGCCTCATACGTATGAACCCCCAGTGAAGTACACCAACGATTAAACTGAGTGATTAACTCCCTGGAAAACTCCATGTGTGTCTGTTTACCTGACTTCTCCCAAGACCTAAATCTCTGGCGATATGCTTCCGGCACCAACTCATAAGCCTTTAACACAGCAGCTTTGACGGACATATAAACCTTGCTTTCAACCGCGCTAAGTGCAGAATAGGCCTCCTGCGCCTTGCCTGTCAAAACACACTGTAACAATAATGTGCGCTCAATGTCAGACCAAACTCTACTTTCAGCTACTCGCTCAAAAAGTAAGAAAAATGTGTCCGGGTCTCGCTCACAAAATTGAGGAACTAAACGCAGACTCTTGGCAACATCAAAAGCACCTAAGGGCCCAGGAGAACCAGAGACCTGCCCTACGTTACCCATATTAGTCAAACTTAACCTGCGCCCTTCGAGTTCAAGTTTTTTAATTTCAACTTGCAACAATAACAATTCTTTGCGCTGCTCAAAAGTCAACCCAGTACTCAACCCAACCTCAGAGCCCGACACGTCAGCCGTGTGTAATCCAGCACCACCATCCTGCGATTTAGGCTGGAGAACACCCGCTTCCAACAAATTCTCCTTTAAAATGTTCTTTACATTTTCCTTTAACCGCCTATCCCCGACATCCATCTTAAAATGTTCAGCGATCTTTACCAATTGCTCCCGCGAACAACGCTCCAATAACTCTTCTGACGGAGCTCTCAAAAACTCCTCCAGAGTAGTCATGACTGAGGGAACACAGATCAACTTAACTTGTCAGAACACATAAAACTGACAACACACAAGCAACAGAGCTCAAACAGCCCCTACACAGCCAAACACAAAAACAGGCCACAGCCCCGTCACTCTAACTGCCTAACCAAAACTACTTAACTCCCCCCCTAGTCTTCAGGCGCTAATTGTGGTGGGTATTTATGCACTGTAACCCGAAAACCCGGTGAAGCAACCA
This sequence comes from Sparus aurata, assembly GCF_900880675.1. Classification (NCBI taxonomy): domain Eukaryota; kingdom Metazoa; phylum Chordata; class Actinopteri; order Spariformes; family Sparidae; genus Sparus; species Sparus aurata. The sequence continues at coordinate 2,333,859 of NC_044205.1, read as the reverse complement.
ACATTTGGCGACTCCACCTGCAGCCCCGGATGTGCTCCCAAGACAACTGCTTTAACCACTTTCGTCACCACACTATCAAAGCCCCCCCAACGAACCCCAAAGGGAATTCGCTCTTAAGCCTATCCAGGGACAGAACAGCAGCAAAGCTATGGCTGTGTACAGATCCACCAGAACTTAGTGCCACAATTCACCATCATAACAAGCTCGACGACAACACATCCCTCAGAACATAACATTGTACTCAATAAGCTACAACTGCTACTCACCACTCTCGTCAATTGTCCCCCAAATGCTTAGTTACCACCCATTCACCAAAATAAGATGCACAACCTACTACACCTGACCCATGACGTCACACTGACATTACCCCAAAAAAATCAGTCTCCGTCCACTTCAACCAACCGAGCCACTGTGCTTCAAAAACCGGGTCAAACGGCTAGACGAGCCCCCATCTGTCACAACCCCGGCTCCAAGGCTGCGCCAAAATAGCAAGACAACATGAGCTGGCTACTAGCAATGGGCATTTATTGGCACCAGTAACATAAATCACCCAAGGCAAAAATGTATAAAGATCAGTATCAGTCGTGTGAGCATGTATGAGTGTGTGTCAACCAAGATGTAAATCAAAAGAAACCCAGAAAACATGCTGCCATCAGGTCTGCTGGTGATCGGGGATCAGTTCCCCCAGAGAGACGTCCGCAGAATCAGGCCAGTCTTTGTAGGCAGAGCACACTGGCCCAGGTGTAGCTCATGCAGCTGACGACCCTCCACTCAGCACCTGCAAAGCACAGCCCACAAGGAACGGGGACACCTAGTGCCTGGGAGGAGGGATCGTCACAATATTTACTAAGCAGGTCCTTATAGATACCATAATCAACCAGCCATTTGCGTTCAGATTTGCGGCAGGTTCTTTTTAGTGCCCTCACTCTTTCCATATTCCTCCAAGGTGCTTTCATTTTACCAAAAATTTGTTTAGTTTTCATAGGTGCAACATCATCTATAATTCGTGTCACTGAATTTTTAAAATTATTGACCAAATTGTCACATAAGGATAGAGAGGACAAATTAAAACCAGACTGTGCGCTACTACCCTTAACAGAGTTTGTACATCTAGCAATAAACCTGTCAGATGTCTCTGCACAAATGGCCCGTCTTTTGACTAGCTTTAAACCAGGTACATATCCTCCTGACTACCAGGAAAAAAAATATTGTCCAATCACATTTTTTTTTTAATTCCCCAATCTTTGTAAGGTAATTAGAATACTGAAAACATTTTCTTTGAAAAAAAAGCTTTTATTTTTGCGATATCATATGTCCATGTTACGACCCTCTAGTGATAGTCCACTACACATTTCCAACCAAAATTTGCTCAATAAAAAGTATTATGTGCTTACTTTTCCTCTTCCCATAAAATGTGCTTGCCATTTTCCTAAAAGAGGAAGAGAAAGGTACCAAAGCCCCACCCCTTCACATTTGGTATTATTAAAAAGCCCTAAATGTCCTCTGTAGATAGCAAAAGGAGTTACTTTAGTAGTATAAAGTGGGTGGGAGATATTCAGGTTTAGAAATGTCCTCCACAGAGGATAAATTTGAACTACTGGTAGTCAGGAGGATATTCGGTCAACAGAGCAACATTAAAAAAAATACAAAAGTGATCTGAAAAGCCAACATCTAGTATGCACTTTGGGGTTAAGTCAATGCCTTTAGAGATAACCAGGTCAAGAGTTTGACCTTGATTATGTGTCGGCTCTGTAATGTGCTGCGTAAGTCCAAAAGCTGATAATGTGTCGGTGAACTGGTTGGCAAAACAATCAGTAGCATTATCAATATGAATATTAAAATCCCCAGAAATAAGGATTGAGTCATATTCAACAGTAATTTTAGATAAAAGCTCACCAAATTCAGATAAAAAGCATTTTTTTAGCCTTGGAGGATGGTAAACTGTGAGAACTAGACATGGATATACAGATCTGATTATTAGAGCTAAATATTCAAATGTAGAATAGAAACCAAATGAGATGTTTTTACATGATAACATATCTGAAAAAATAGCAGCAACACCACCACCTTTCTTGTTAGATCTGGAACAGTGTGAAAATGAAAAATTAGATGGTGAAGCTTCAATCAGCTCCTTACTACCAGTCTCATCAAGCCAGGTCTCAGTGAGGAGAATACAATCAAGTTGATGTGATGTTATAGTATCATTAACAATGAAGGTTTTATTGTTAAGGGATCTAACATTGAGGAGAGCCATCTTTAAGGAGCTTGCCAAGTGAGTAGGAGTGTCAGTTAAGGCAGATTCTGGCCTAGGATGGCAGGAGTTGTTCACTGACAGTGTTTGAGAATCAAAGCGCACAGTGGCAGGACTCATGCAGGACTCATGCTGTTAAGCAGATATACATACCTGAACAATCGCCTCACAGTCGACATCTTCAACATCTTTATGAAGACTGTGAATGTTGTAAAAAGTGTATATACTGTGTAAATGAAAGATATGTGCAGTAGTTGTGTGGGAGACGGAGCCGTGAGTTAAAAGAGACCGCTCCGCCACCATTTTGAGATGAAAAAGCACCGTAGCAGTAATGTTACAACTCGGAGACTGTGAAATAATTGTTTGTGTAATTTGAGGATTTAAAAAGAGATTTATTGTGTTTATGACCTGTTACACAGGTCAGGTTTTTTGCTTGGTTTGAAGCTCGGTCGGAGCAAGTGCGGGCGTGCACATGCACAGACGGGATCCAAGATGGCAAGCTAGACCCAGATCTTCATCTCACCTTCTCCATTGCATCAGTGAGGAAATCTTCTGCATATGGTGTCTCGCTGCCAGAGTGGTAGGAGTATCAGGAATTAGTTCTGAACTGAACTGAGAGCTGATTGGATTATTGTTTTTGGACTGAATCGAACTGAAATTTTCATTGAACTCACATTTAGACTCGAACTTCAATTGAAGGTGTCATACTTTTATTTGCATATTGAGTTCATATTTTTGAATGTGATTTGAAATGATTGTGGTCCACTTTGCCTGTAAAGGAAGGAAAAAAGAGTTAACTCAGGAAGAAAAATAGGAATTCCAAAATAGTTGTAACCTAGGGAAAAGAGATTAGTCCAATTTAACTTAGATTAGCTTTACTAAAATAACTTAGGTGAACTAAGGAACAAAAAGAAAGAGTGAAATACCTTTTCATTTATTATATTTACCTCAATATTAAAGGAGAACTTCAGTCGATTTAAACATGCAGCTTCATTGCTCAAGCTACCCTTGACTTGCCAGTACTGAAGACGCGAACAAATTTGGTCCAGCCATTAAAGAGCTCCGTGAACGGAGACTTCGCATTGAACGCTAACAGCATGGGGTCAGAACTTTACACTGTGTTTTAAGCGTCTTAACATGCTCCACATCTCACACCAAAAGTTATGCAACATCAGCAGACACCTTAGCACACAGCACTGTAGCGTGTATGGCTCAAAATGAATAAAAAGTAGTTAAAACAGTGTGTTTGTGCAAGGAGCTACTTACCTGTTTGTTGACATCCGTGTCTTCCGGTAGCTAGACCAAACTAGCATATCCATCGAGTGTGCACTTAACAGGCTTAACAGGCTATTGTAAGGCTCATGGCTCATGACAGGCTGTAACATGGACATGTACATTATGAACATAAACACGAAAATGCTGGATTACGTTTCCGTCTCCGCCAGTGAGGGAGTAAATGCACGCTCGACGGATCAGCTAGTTTAGTCTGGCTACCGGAAGATGCCGATGTCAACAAACAGGTACGTAGCTCCTTGCACAAACACACTGTTTTAACTACTTTTTTATTCAGTTTGAGTCATACACGCTACAGTGCTGTGTGCTAAGGTGTCTGCTGATGTTGCATAACTTCTGGTGTGAGATGTGGAGCATGTTAAGACGCTTAAAACACAGTGTGAAGTTCTGACCCCATGCTGTTAGCGTTCAATGCGAAGTCTCCGTTCACGGAGCTCTGTAATGGCTGGACCAAATTTGTTCGCGTCTTCGGTACTGGCAAGTCAAGGGTAGCTTGAGCAATGAAGCTGCATGTTTAAATCGACCGAAGTTCTCCTTTAAGAACCTGCAGAGTATTTTTTTTGTTTTGTGTACTGTATTTTATATGTGTTTTGCATTCAGTAAATTGCTGGCCTTTTGCATTTAAAGTAACAGTCCCTGGTGTAATTATTTTTGCTCCCCACTCCTTAGAACCTAGAACTCGTCCAGTGGCGCAGTAAGTGGTGTGATACCAGTGCTACACGATGGTCCATTGTGGGAATTCCACAACCACCTCCACATGGCCTGTAGTAGATAGAACACACATAGGATGAGTGTGGCCCCTGGATAGACGGTATTGAGAGACTGTAGTAAGGCCAGGCAGTCATCGGTCAGTATGACCCGGAGACTTCCTCCCTGTTCAGGAGCTGCAGGGTGGCTGTGATGGCAGCCTGGTTCTAAGAGGTGGCAATGAGAATCCCCAGTTGCAACCCATCTGCAGCAGAATGGGTAATCAGGAGGAAGATGTGGTGGTTTTGCCGATCACAGTTGCCCGAGGAGTCAACGAACACCATCTGTCCACTCTGCTGGATCTGGCTGTGGACCCTTATCATTAGTGGGGTGCATATGGCGATGACCAGCAGGTTATCATAAGTCCTAGCCATCTTAGCACTGACCTCTCCCTGCTCCTCAATGTACATGTGCAGCTGTTTCTCCAGAACTGTTAGCATCTCCTCCCCTGCTGCTGCTTTTTTAAAAAGCTTGTAATAAAGTGCACGTTTGGGAATTGATTAACATAACATAATCAAGACAATAACTTTCATGCCAAAACCAACTTTGTATCTCAAAAATCCCCCCCACTGTTTACAAAACACTATGGGACTTTTAAATGGGGAGACTTTCACCTCCTTTAACCTGGCCCTGAAACCACTCACCATCATCATGTCTGTGTTAAGACAATGCATACGTGTCAGTGCAAGACCAGTCCTGTGATAATATGTGGTTCTGGGGCTGAGTTATAGGTGGCAGAAGTCTCAATGGGAGTTTTGAATGGGGCAGAAAAACCAGTGACCACCATTTGCCTCACATCCCCTTCGCATAGAGTTGATCAGGTTGTTGATTGTGGCCAGTGGAATGTTGGTCCACTCCTCTTCAATGGCTGTGCGAAGTTGCTGGATATTGGCAGGAACTGGAACGCGCTGTCGTATACGTATCGTATCCAGAGCATCCCAAACATGCTCAATGGGTGACATGTCCGGTAAGTATGCTGGCCATGCAAGAACTCTACCATAAGCCATCTCCAAAGGTGCTTCAGACAATTTGGCAGTACATCCAAACGCAGACCACGTGTAACCACGCCAGCCCAGGACCTCCACATCCAGCATGTTCACCTCCAAGACCGTCTGAGACCAGCCACCCGCACAGCTGCTGAAACAATCAGTTTGCATAACCAAAGAATTTCTGCACATATCGTCTTGAGTGGGGAAATGCTCACATTTGATGGTGTCTGGCATGTTGGAGAGGTGTTCTCTTCAAGGATGAATCCTGGTTTTCACAGGGCTGATGGCAGACTGCGTGTGTAGCGTCGAGTGGGTGAGTGGTTTGCTGATGTCAACATTGTGGATCGAGTGGCCCATGGTGGCAGTGGGGTTATGGTATGGGCAGGCGTATGCTATGGACAACGAACACAGGTGCATTTTATTGATGGCATTTTGAATGCACAGAGATACCGTGACGAGATCCTGAGGCCCATCATTGTGCAATTCATCCACGACCATCACCTCATGTTGCAGCATGATAATTCATGGCCCCATGTTGCAAGGATATGTACACTGTAGTGGAAATTCTCCTTTGTGAGGTAGAGAGTGCTAAATCTCCGAAGAATTTCAGACTTCAGCGTATGAATCAGATGTCATTTAATAACACGCAGCGTGGAGTAGAAGGCGTAAATGCGTTCTCTGACAAACTCTAAATTGCTATCCCTGAAGTACAGAACAGAGAGGAGGTTACTTCATTTACAACAGTCATAAAACATCTTCTTTACAGATAAATGACTCTTTGATATTTTGGTGTGTCCTGTCTTCCCAGGACAGTGACCCTTTGATGTAACAGATGGGACAGCAAATGTTATCTTATCTAAACTTGTGTATCTTCCCATGCGGGGATGTGCCCCCACCTGTGGCTCATGTGACACCTCAGGCAGTGTGACAGTCTCTCTTCCCCCTCTTGTCCTTACAGTACATTGATAACAAAAGGAAGCCTATGTAATTTTCTCACATTCCTCCCTTTTGACACAAAAGTGTCAACACAACATTTTGAGAAATTACATTGAAAGTTTCAAAAATAGGAAAGGAAATTTTTAACAGCTTCAAAATGTTTACAGCTATCAGTTTCTACAGTGAATAACAAAAACAAAAATACAAACACACAAAAAAATTTCATTCAAACAGTTAGTATTAAAGAACAGAATTATATCAACTCATCATTTAAATCATCATATGGGTTTCCTGGAGCCCATTCCATCAAAGAGTTCATCAGCATCAAAAACCCAGGGCTTCCACTCATTTTCTTTCTCAAAACAGTTCTCTTCTTCTTCTGATCACTTGCTCTGTGGCAAGTTTTAGTTTTATGTCCTTTCAGGATTGTTTGATCCTGCATCGGTTCTTCTGTGTCTTCTTCTGCTCTCGCAGACAGTCCATTTTTACCCTTCTGTAAAAGATGGGTGTCTGAGTATCAGTATGGATGATATTAGTGTGATTGATGACTGCAGGTGAATCAGTTGGTGGTTTGAAACTTTGTTCCGTTGAAAAACAGGATTGGATAATGGCCATTGTGGTGACCAAAAACAAGGATGAAGACCACAGTCATAATCGTCCAACGGCGTCCTCTCTCAGCACTCCGCAGGTTAGGTCGTTGTCCTTCCTTCAGTGGCATGGCTCGGAAAAGGCTTGCACTGGGATGCATGGATCGAGGTGTCCCTCTCAGCTATCAGCATCTGATGTGGTCCTGTCCACAGTGGTTGACTCCAGTGCTTCCTCCTCAGGTTCTTTTATCACTGTCTAGTCTCCAGGCTGGATATTGTGGAGTTTGCACCAACGTAGGCTCCAGAAGGACCGCTTTTCAACTCATGGAAGATTAGCTTCAAAGAAATATGGTTAAATGCACAACATTATCTTAAACTATCAGCAGGGGGTTAAAAAATGTTAAATGGTTAAAATAGTTAAAATGTTTTGGGGAAACGGGGTGTTAATTATTTTTAAAGGACAGCCAGTGATTATCTAGTAAGGAGACAGTCTAGTCATTTTATGTAGGCAGCCTCTCATAAAAATCAATGCAAGGTAAAAAATAAATCCATGACATATCTGTTTCTGCTATCAATTCAGTCAATTTTGTTTTTAGGTCGAGTTAGCGGGTTCCACTGCACCTCCACTAGCTATCACAATGTGATTTTAGGTTTATGTGCAGGTTTTTTTTGTTTGTTTGTTTTTTTTTTTTTTTTTTGGAGATGTTTTGAATAAAATTATCTACATTTATTCATCATGTTTTATTATCACTCATTACTATTATTATTTATTTGTAAGTGTGATCCATTATTACTTGTTAATTATTTATTCTTATTTATTTATTTATTTTTTAGGGGAGAGACCTATGGGGAATTATTTCCCTCAGCAATTATTTAGCAATTTAGATCGCTGTTACATATTTACATGGAAAGCATTCAATCCCTTTTGAGAAAATGTTTTTCACAATAATGTGACAATATTTAGACCTATTACATGGAGTGAGTAGAATAAAATCCATTATTTAATGCTCAAAAAATATCTTAATGTTTAGGATGGGCTGACAGAGGCTATGCCTCTGCCGACATTTTAAGTTTAACAAATCACACAATTTTTAACAAAGTTTTTAACAAAAAGTTCAAAAATCCTGCCATATGCCATAATCTATTTACAATATTCTACATCCTCCCTTTTGATACATGGTCAAGACCATGTGTCAAACTTTGCAAAGAAGGGAAGTATGGCTTTTGGCAGTACTGGGAGGCCGTTTACACCAACCCAGAGGTCAGATGGGAGTTCAATAAACTTTTTCCTATTTCCATAGAATGTTTTCTACCGCATCAGCTTCTGTTTGAAGCAGATAGACTTTATTATAAGACAGATAAAATTAAATATCTGTAGAGTCAGGGAGACAGGTGAAAAAAAAAAAAATAGCAGGAAGTCATTCCTGCCTGTGGTCATCAAAACTGCACCACTCCTTGCTTTGAAGATCAGGGCCCGTATTCACAAAGACTTTTATCTTAACGTTAGGAGTACTTCTAAATCGGACTAAAAGTTTTTATGTAGGAGTAGTTTCTTAAAAGTAATTCACAAAGCCGCTGAGACCTACTTTTAGTTATGAAAACAGTGAACTCCTAAACTAGAAGTAACTCTCTGTTGCTATGGATGACGTCATTTTATAAGGACGCACTTAGAAGCGGTGACAACGGTGATTGGCTGTTGAGTGACAGGGCAGCCCATTGAAAAGTCATTTAGGCTACGCAATGCATCAAGTGAAAATAAGGAAGTTGCCTGCAAGCCCATGACAAAGCCTATGGAAAGATATTGGATAAAGAAATGTGTTTATGATGAGAATTAAGTCCCCCCCCCCACACACACACACACAAGAAAAACGCTTCGGACAAAAACTACAAATTAGAAGATTCCGATGAAAAACGTGAATTGCCAATAAAAGCGGCATTTGCTCGAAAAGCTGCGTCAAACCACTCTCCATTAAAGTTCGGGAATCGTGTGTTGATCCGGGCCATTTCGCAACAATGTCCAGTATATTGTAACATGCATCAAAGACAATTTGTGTATTGATGGAATGCAACTTTTTCCGATTGACAAAAGCCCTATTCACATGGGACTAGTATAACCTGGGGACCTCCAGTAATTTCTAATAATTGCGGAGGTCGTCTGTGATCTTAATCCCGTGTGAATCTGCCATGTCCATAATTTGTAAAGTAAAAATTCCACCGAAAATTACCTATCATATTTCACCAAACACAGAGGTCATGTGATAATATCAGTCCCGTGCGAATCGGCATCTTTGTGATTTGGGGTAGTTTTTTGTTTTTCTTAAGGTTTTTTGTGTTTTCCACCTTTTTTCTGCCTTTTTCCCGGTCGAGAATTATGGAGGCTGCGTTGGGAATTATAATGAAAGTTTTGACAGCATTTTGGGTGCAAATTCAGGAGGCTCATCAGAAGACCGAAATTTCGAAAGATGATTAGATGGATTACATGCATGGCAGCATGCGGTAAGGAACATTTTTCCATCTTTCAACAGGCTCACCAGTTATTATATTAAAAATATCCATATATAACAGTTGTGCTGCTCCAGCAAGGGCTTCGGTGCGATCGACCCGGGGATAATGTCAGTAAAACACAGACTTTGCTTATCCTGTGCGAATGCGCCGCACGAAACACGGACGTGGTGGGATAAATTCTAAATCACTTGAGGTCCCCAGGTAATACTAGTCCCGTGCGAAGAGCTGCATTTTCCCCGTAGCCAAATACCGGTGTGTATTTTAACTCTGGCGTTATTGGATTGTTTCAGTTGGTTGGGAACGTTATTGCGTCCCTCACCAACTCAACCACAACTTCAGTCCCTTCACGGTCCATCTGACATCGTTTTAATAATTCCCTGTCATTTAGCGTCTCCAAAACATTTGGCTGTGACCAGGTCTTAGCGAGTTAGGAGTCCTCTGGACTACTTCTAAGGTCTCCCAGACTTAGGTGCTACTTTTAGGCTTAAAATGTTTTGTGAATAACTCTTATTTTCAAAAATTAGGAGTCCTAAAGTTACGACTGACACACCCATTATTTTTAGGAGTTGCTCCTAAATTCGCCTGTTAGGAGCTACTTTTAGCCTTAAGATTCTTTGTGAATATGGGCCCAGAATCATATGGCTATTTATAGAAAACAGAGCAAACAAAACTATAAGTACTTATTCTCATTTTCATTTAGAACGCTCACCATTTCATTGCATATTGTATATATCCCCAGATCGTCTACTTTGTTATTGTATTATTTTATTGTTTATTTTATTTAATTTCACTGTATTGTCTATTTCACTGTTTTATTTATCTCTTTATCTTAGCACTTGTTCCCACTCATGCTGTACCTCTATGTTACTTTGCATGGAGTATCTGAAAAACAAAAACATTTTTTCTAAAAATACAGTATTCTGATTTTAGATTCTGATGAGCTGTCTTAGCAGCTTCATTTCCCAGTGACACTGGGTCATTAGCACTTGTATGAGCTTTACATTAGCATAGGTAGAAGTAATGCAGACAAAGGGTTAATGATTTGACTTCTAGGATCAGTGGATCTTCCTGTAAAAGTAAGAAATCATGATTTCCTATAATGTGTGAAATCATGACATTTTAAAATACATACTGAGAGTCAGTATGTACCGTGATATTATTCTCGGTCCTAAAAATGGAAAAGAAAATTCAGCTGCCAGAGCAGACAGGTTATTTAGAATATTAGTACGTTCAAACTATATCATAGTTTGTACACATTTCATATGACACACAAGGGGATCCATTTGTTGGATTTTCTCCTAGCAGAACCATCTACAAGAAAAACAGAGTTAAGGTTAATGAGGGAAGTGTCAAAGAGTGCATCTGTTGGTTTTGACACCATGACGACCACTTCAGACAGAGGTGTGATTCTCCATCTTGAGCTGTCAGGAGCAAAATTAATGGGTTAAAGGACAGAACTTTTTTATAAAGTTACGTGAGTCATTGTCAGCAACACATTTTGCTAGTGTAGTAGTTTAGCTGGGTTAAGGTGGGCGGGCTTCCTGTAAATAAAGACTTAATAGCATGTGGGACATGTACATTAAAATGGCACATAGCAAAAATGTCAACTGTGGCCAGAATTGCTTCAGTAGCAGCTGCTACAGCCTTGAGGCATGCAACCATACCTTATCTGTTGTGGACATCTTTTTTGAATAGTATTTTTACCATTGATAGTGAAAGCAACCCAGAACTGTGAGTCAGGATGAACAGGAATGCTAGAATATGCATTTGTTAAAATCATAACTGAAAAACCCAATCTGATAGAATGTTTAACATTAGTGTTAGAAACATCTGCTGGATGCTGACCAGCTTCATTTATGACCCTAAGGTGTTTTAATGATCTCCACCCCCCATTTGTTTTCCTTTCAGGCAAGATGGGGGAGGTACATGGTGAGATTTAGGAAGTCAACAATGGCACCTTAATTTATGGTAGGCTGAATGACAAAATACTGACTTCAACAGCTTTAGGGAATTTTGCATCTTTTATCCCCAGAAATGTAACTTGCTTACAGCCCTCAAGCTATTAATAGTGTTAGAAGCAATTTCTTAGTTTTTGACTTTATCAGTCAATCAGTGTTTCTGTGTGTGTGTGTGTGTGTCATCATTACTTGTGTCTAACTGTGCTCATGTCTATGTGCTGCTCAGTGCTCTGACCTTCCTCCACTGTCTCCTCTGGTTGTGTCCTGGTGAATGAGCAGACACCTTCATGTGGTGCATGTGGTCAGGATTCTTCTGGATCTTGCCTTTCTTGCCGATTAAACTCAGGGTTACCATCAGCTTCCCTCTGTATCATCAGTCTTCTTCCAGTGTTGTTACATTCTCATTGATGGATGTGGATTCAGTCTTCTTCTCCTCTTGCTTTTTGTTATTAGACTGCGATCTCTGTCCAGGATTCTATGGCCCACCAAAACTCCAGTCTTTGTGTCAGGTGCCTCCTCTGCAACCTCCTTCATTTCGTTCAGTTGGTATGGCCTGTATACAAACACTTCTGAATCTCAATGACAATCTGCGTTCCTGTGTGCCTCGGCATGGAGCTAGGGAAACATCATCCTTCTGTGATCTTCACTACGCACCCAGCAGTCAGCAGAATCTGCTATTGGAGAAAAAGTCTTTCTTGGAGAAGCAGGTTAATTTGTTGCTGTTCAGGAGATAGGAAGATGGCTGAAAAGTCAGGGTGTATTTGTTTCCCCCCTTCTTTCTTAAAATCATCTTGGGGTGTTTGACCACATGTGAAGAAGGTGTCGCTGAAGGGATGTAGGTGTGGAGACAGCAGGGAGGAGGTCCATTTCATAAAATTCTAGCCCTACATTCTTTTCTCTCTTTCTTTTCTTACTCAAACCCTCTTTTCACATTTCTTTCAATCATGCTACTGATTTTGAAAAAAAAAACAATTTATCAGTCCATCTGTTTCTTCCCTACTTTCATTTTACCTTTTTTTTTTTTTTTCAACATACTCTACACCTTCTCAAAACATTCTGTGCTTAATTTGCCTTTTAATGAAAACACCTCAAGGGTGACAAAATGCCAAAGTTGAAATCCTGAACCACATTTTCCCCATTTGTCTGCTCTTAATTCAGCAGAGCCTGTAAAAAGGTCAGATACATTTATTAATTTCCCCATTTTGTTCCTCATATTTTTTAGTGACTCACTGGGACAGATTTGCTTAAACTTCCAATGGGCTTATCATTCACACAAAACTTCACAATCACACTGATCTTTCCATACAGTGTATGGTTGGATCTCATCAATTCACACACTAACTTTGAGCAACTTATTCAGCCAGGTGGTTTGTATGACACATTCGTTCCAAGCAACGCACCCTTTTATAGCATACAATCTGTATACTCACTGAATGTCACAACAAAGTTTATTCTTTATACTTATTTCGTATATTTATATCACTCATACGCCCATTTTATCATAGTGGGGCCTCATATAATTGTATACTGTATCATATCATTATTACAGTATCTCACATAAGATCATATTATTATTATATTCTATTTTATTCTTATTTTACCTGGTATCAGGTTTTGGTCGACCACTATTTAATATCTACTCATCAGTAAGTAGCATCTGAAAATCTACAATCCCTTGAAATTTTCTTCACACCGTAGGTATATAATAATCAATTAATTCGCCTGTTGTACTCGTTAAGTGCCGACAGCCTCGCGCTGCGTTTCAGTTTTTTGTTTTTTTTACTTTTTTCTCGTTTTTCTACCCTAAACCACACAGGTATTACAAGGGAAATAAAAAGGTGCTCCTCATTGAGCCCTTTACCTTAAAAACATTCCAATCACACAGCTTTATATGGAATGAACGTCTCTTCACACAGACGTTTTTATCACCCACGACCACACAGGTTTTACATGGGGAATATGACTTTCAACCACACAGGTATTACAAAAGTCAACCTAGGCTTTTAGAATTGAGCAAATGATTCAAAACGCCGTACTCACTTATTTGTGGAGCGCCCGCTGGCCACGTCTGCGCCCAAATTTCAGGTGGGATCCAATCCTCAGTTTGTCGGAGTGGAATTTTCCCTGCCGGCAGTTTTCCTTCAGTTCAGGCGCAGGCAGCCAGCGGAGCGTCCATCCCATCACCTCATCGCCAAAATGTAGTGGAAATTCTCCTTTGTGAGGTAGAGAGTGCTAAATCTCTGAAGAATTTCAGACTTCAGCATATGAATCAGATGTCATTTAATAACACGCAGCGTGGAGTAGAAGGCGTAAATGCGTTCTCTGACAAACTCTAAATTGCTATCCCTTAAGTACAGAACAGGAACATCCCAGTTCTTGCATGGCTAGCATACTCACTGGACATGTCACCCATTGAGCGTGTTTGGGATGCTCTAGATAGGACACATATACAATACGTATACGACAGCGTGTTCCAGTTCCTGCCAATATCCAGCAACTACGCACAGCCATTGAAGAGGAGTGGACCAACATTCCACAGGCCACAATCAACAACCTGATCAACTCAATGCAAAGGAGATGTGAGGCAAATGGTGATCACACCAGATACTGACTGGTTTTCTGACCCCCCCAGATCCCTCCAATAAAGCAAAACTGCACATTTCAGAGTGGCTCTGCAAAGTGCTCAACAACACAGATTTAAACAGATTTGTGAACAATATGTGAGAGAAATTGATCTTTTGTGTGTATATAAAAAGTTTTAGATCTCTGAGTTCAGCTCAAAAAATGGGAGCAAAAACAAAAGTGTTGCTTTTATATTTTTGTTCAGTGCATGTAGTACTCCATTCTGGAACAGGGCCTGCAGTTTGCCAGATGTGTCTGGCCAAACATCCCTGTTTTTCAATGCTTCAGCACATGACACCCAATGGTTGTGCTCATTTCGAAGACTTATTTTAAGAAGGAATCCCTCCATGATAGGTGGATCTTCTGACCTACCATGAAATGGATGTATATTAATTAGTCCACTTCAGCACACACCAAATTCAGCAACCACAGTCCAACCATCATTGGAGCAAAGACAAGTACTAATCTTGACTTTCTCCCTTTACTGAAGCACTGCCTTTTCAGGACGCGTACATGGTGGAAGCACAGGAGGTGTTTTTTGTCATATTGCCAGCACTTCCCCCGGTGTTGTGCTGACATCTTAAGTCCACCTGCAGATGATGTAATAGTAAAATTAGACAAATAATGTAATTTTAAGAGTAGAACAACATAAAAGCAAAAGTGATGCAAGTTATTATTACAAAGAGTACACACAATGTTAAGGGGATGTAGGGGGTCGACTGTGTAGTATTAACCCTATACTTGTTTGAGCCTTGCCCTGCACCAGGGTAGGTTTTGGACTTCCTCCAGGTCAAGCCTGATCATTTCTGAAAGCCCTTTATCCACCTCTAAACCTCATCCTCCCGAGCCAGAGGTACGCGTAGGTTTGCCCTGAAATTTGTTTCTCCTATAGACTCATAGGAACACACATGGTTTCTACCTCTTCATCAATGGCAACTCGCCCTTGGAATATAGTATGATATAACAATACAGTTGTGGATCCAGTGGCGTCATTAGGCGTATTTTAAGGGGGTTGAAGCCCCCTAAATAATTTGGTGTTTTTATTATTTTTTTATTTTCTTATTTTTTTTTTACAAAAAAGTGCCGACAAATTCAATATAAAGTGGCCAGAATTTGAGTTTAAATAAATAATTATATAACCTGTCATTATTCACTTTAATATGATCATAAATCTGTCAGTTTTCACTTCATAGTGTAAGGTAGAGAGAGCCCCTTTAGTGCGTCGTTATCCAGTCCATTTCACTTGTTCATATAGAAAACGCCCAAATCACTGAAAATCCAGTCCATGTTTTCCCTGCGACCTTGCTTGCACTAGGTACCTGCAGCATGTGCACCTTGAAGCACACAGAGCGACTAGAACAGCATGAGGAGAAGAACGTGAATGAAGAAGAATGGATATAAGAAAGTTTTCCAAGAAAGTAAGTATTCATTACTACTGGTAGTGACAATTAGTTAGCTCCAGCCCCCAGCTAACAGCAGAAAGTCCCATGTAATTAATGACCTAGTGCTCCCTGTTTGACAAATAAAAACCTAGCTTGCACACTGTAGACAATCTCTGCGCACGTCTCCCCTTTGTTGTTTCGCGGTCAAAAGTTACATTCCAGCTCTAAAAGAACGCTGCTACTTAGCTAGCTAGTTAGTCTAAAATGCATTGTGAAGGCCCTGGTTGTTTATAGAGTTAAGTGTGCACTCTTTTTACCATAGACTGTCTTTGGGCTGACTTCCTTGAGCATCAGCTGTGTTTCTCACTTTACACATGGATGTACAACGTGGAACAGGAGCTGAGCTCATTCAGGTATGATTATCATCAGTGGATAATAATAATAATACACTAATAATAATCACTCCTCCACCCCTATTGGCGCATTGGAGTCAGGGCAGAGGAGCACAGGGAGTGAGAGGGGAGACACTTCTACTGGAATGGTGAGTCTAAATAGTCCCCCCAGGAATCTGCAGAGAAATAGTTAAAATTCCGCGGAGAGCAATTTTGATTCTGTGGAGAGCAATTCTTGATTCGGCGGCTTGAAAGTTAAAATTCCGCAAACATTAAAAAAACATACTTTTTTTAATGTAATAATGAATTAAATATTCTTTCTCTAAATTAATTGCAATACCAGAACACTGTAAAACATTGTGGAACCTACTATTACTGGTTTTAAAATAATCAACATCAACATTTTCTTTGTCCCTGTTGGGCAGATTTATTTGCAACATAAAAAGTGCAAAACTTTTCACCAAACTATGGGTGAAGGTTTACGAACAGAAAGTGCCTACTGCATACTGCAGATAGTAAATGTAAACATTCAGTTACAGCAATGAAATGCTTACATAAAATGTGCAATCAAGTCCAAATTATAAACAGTTTTGTCTTTTGTAAACGTTTCCCGCGTCCACCTGATGCAGTGGGTAGTGTACTTCTACTGTGAGTCTAGAGCCCAGTCTATCTGACAGTGACATCTAGCGGCCGGGATGAAAACTACATGCAAAATGTGATATTCCGCGGAAGGTCTTTGAATCTGCGGAAGGCTGAGAAATCTGTGGTAATTTCCGCGATCGCGGAATCGCGGATTCCTGGGGGGACTATCTATAGGATTTCACAGGATAGTGTCATTTGTGATGCAGACAGTCTTGGAATTTTATGGAACTCAATATAAATATGAAATATGAAACATATGATTCAAGATGCACCATGTAAGACTTATTTAAATTGAGCTTTTATTAAGGAGAGTAATGATTAGAAAGTGGAGAAAGCCAAGATATATGTGTATATATATATGTGCATACGTGTATGTATATATATATATATATATATATGTGTGTTTGTTTAATATATATGTGCATACGTATATATATATATATATATATATATATATATATATATATATATATATATATATATATACATATAAAGCCAAATTAGCCTGACCCAAATATTTTCAAGAATATCTTAATATTACTTTAATTCAAGTAATTAAGTCATATTTTTCAGGGCTTGAAATTACAACCATTTTAGTCAGATATGTGCCCAAAATGTAATCTGTGCGACTTCAAAATATTTGCGAGCAAACAATTATTGTGTTTGATAATAATGGCATTAGCCTCTATGTTGATCTATTTGAGCTGTTTGTGAAATTTTGTGCTTGCGTGCTACGTTCGCTCACATCCTGTGCATCTCTTGTACTATCTATTTTACCAACCATATGAAAAGGAACTAACAGTTTTTCAACAGTTAATGCTAAGGGTGTGGGGAGGAAGAAGTTCACACCTAGCCTGTTAACATAATGTGATATGTGTGGTGTGCCCTGAACATAACCACAATACTGCAAATGTTATGGAAAATGTGTCGTTTGTAATTCTGTTTGTTCACGTTTTCTCAAAATGTGTGGTAGCTGTGATTGATTAATCTACTTATCAGTAATGTTAATTGTGAATTAATCTGACCTTTAACAGTGGATAGTAGGGCTGAACGATATATCGTTATCTTATCTATATCTAGATATGAACATTCAAGATATTCATATCGAAAAAGCAACGATATAAACGATATAGATTACCCCGCTCGCCCTGCACGTACAGCTCTGGCAGTCGCAACAAACATCCTTTTTACGATTGCCCTTGAATGCACCGCTAAGGCCAGCCAACCACAAACCTTATTTCATGCTTGCTGTGGATTGACAACTGAAGCCAACCAATGACAAACATACGAGGGCGGGAGTGAGGGAGACGGAGACTGAGACGCACACACAACTTGGCGACTTTCTAGCTAGTTTAGCGACTTTTCAGACCCTCTTAGCGACTTTATTTCTGAAAAGCGACTAGCATCAAATTTTGCGACTTATTCAGATCATCAGAGGAAAGGCGAGAAATATATTACATTGTAATTCTCCTGCTGCTGAGAGTCATCAGTCTGCGGCTCCCCTGCAGCAGCGCCGGCTCTCTGTCCTCTCACGGCTGCAGGCGGCAGGTGTGCATGTGGGGGCTGGCTGGGGCAGCAGGAGCGGACGCTGCGGCCGCTCGCTCTGTGGATTTGAGACCGTATAGCTGCCGTCTACTCTGTTTTGATCCGTTAATTCTCTGACTTCTTAGTCTTTCTAAATTCCACTGGTACTTTACCAGCGATAACCTGAAGCTGCTGAGTCTCGATCTTCACTCTCACTCTTTCTCTCCAGATTAGGATGTCATCGTTCATCTTGTAAAAATGGACATAGTTCGTTTGATCTCCTCCCTCCCTTTACTGTTGTTACTTCAAATTTATTTGTCTCTGTAGTGAGTTTGTGATTATTTGGTAAAGATTTCTCTGTTAACCATTTGTATATGGCTTAAAATAATCTCTTTATTTTTCTGAAAAATGCTTGGTTTTCACCGAACCCGTAGTCATATCGTATCGTATCGATATCGAGATATCTGGCATGAATATCGAGACATGAAATTTTGTCCATATCGTTCAGCCCTAGTGGATAGTCAGTCACGTTCTCCTGGATAGTGTGACACACACTCTTGTTCCTCTCTGTTCTCACGGAAATGTAAAATAATCCTATTATTACAATAAAAAAGTTGGGACGCTATGTAAAATGTACATATATATATTATATGTTCAAAATAGTACAAAGAACACTATTTCTACCATGTACTGTTGAAACATTAAAATATATCTTTCTGGATTACTGGATCATTGTTCTGTTGGAATACAAATACAAGCAGAATACAGTTGTCTCAAGGAGGAAAACCCCCTCCAGCTGTTGAAATAGTGGGGTTAGACAGTGTGTGTACTATGCACTGTAGCTACTACACAGCTACTTATGATGAATGGGTTTATCACAGAACCAAAACCAGAAATCAACATCAGTCTACTGGTTACTATAATAATAATAATAATAATAATAATAATAATAATGAATTGGATTTGTATGGCGCTTTTCTAGATACTCAAAGCGCCTCACAGGGTTCCAGGTTCCATTTATTTACACATAGTCATACTGGTGGTGGTAAACTATGAAGTAGCCACAGCTGCCCTGGGGCAGACTGACTGTCGTATGGCTGTGTACTGGTGTTGGATGGTGTGTGTGTGTGTGTGTGTGTGTGTCTGTGTGTGTGCAGACAAACTAGAAAACTGATTTCCCCGAGATTCTGACACACACAAAGCCTTTTCTTCGTTTTATTTCAGTCATTACACACAAGTCTGAGCTTGCTATTTTTTTTCTGTTTTATTTGTGCAACAACAGAGGTTGGTGGCCTACTAAGAGTCAAGGCTTATTAGGAGGTTCAGCTTCTGGTAAACAATGCCGTCGGAGCTCAGAGGGAGAACACTGTACCTTTGAACTAAGCCCAGGGTGATAGTAATACTGCAAAGCCTCGGAAAACACCTCTGTTCTTTGTGGGTGACTGAATATTTTGTGACTGAATACTAAGTGCAGTAGGGGCCACAGTACTCTGATGTGAGGTGTTCTATCCCTTCTAACTGTAACCCTTTGGCTATAAACATGTAACAGATGTGGACAGTTCATGGAGCACATGCTGCAACACTTCACTTTCACTATGATCAATGAAATTGGCTACTCCAGGTGTGAATAGACCAGTTTTCTATTTGTATGTTTTATGTTGATTTCTTTTGATGTTATGAGTTGTGGCCCTTTCACACAGCAACTTCTCATTAATTATGGAACTAGCTGTGAGCTAAACTCTGTTGCCTGCTTGAATTTGTATAGAGGAGTGACTGAAACACACACACACACACACACACACACACATTTGAGGCAAAAGAGGCAATTATAATACATCAAGAAGCGGTAGTGGAGAAGTAATAAGAGATTCTGATTAAAACCATGCTAAGGGGCCCTATCTTATGCCTGGCACAATGTGGCACAAGGGCTCAGCACAAGTGCCATTGCTAGTTTGCTGAAAGCCTATATACCTGTGTCCATCTCTGCTGTTGGTCTTAGAATGAGGCACATTGGTGGTGCATTGCTATCTTGAGGTGGCAGAAAGTGGCTGTGCCATAGTCCAACAAAATCCTGATCTCAAGTCAAAGGCAGTCAAGTTTTTTTCCTGCTATTTAGAGGGTGCATTATTCAGATAGGTGGCTTCACAATGCATGTATACTCGGCATTAAAGATTAGTTAGGCAGTTTTCAGTTATTTAAATTCATGCACGCAGTAACGTCACTGCAGTAAACATTGTGGCACATTTAAGCAGCAGGACTACAAGCTGTAGTTATTAACTTCACACAACAGAACCCTCCAGAGAAAGAGAATTCGACTCATATCTTATAAAAAAATATTTTAGATACCCTAATGGAGCTCAGGATTTATCAGGAGGATGGCCATTTACATCAAACAGTTTCAATATACATATCTGATCTGTGTATGACATTTTGGTATGTAGAAGAACATAGAACATTTATTAACAATCAAACAAAGCTGCTGCGAGGGAATGGGATGACACTCTGATGATACTGGTTTATTTATGTCATGCCCAAAGCACACCTATGACTAATTATCAGTCTTAATACAACCCTGATGCGCTCCTTACTTTGCTCCCAGGTTATCTGCCGTTTATCTATCTGTTTAAACTTTCTCCCTAGATTGTTTAAATAGGCCTCTGATGTTACTTCCCCAGATTTAGAGACTGAAAATTCATTTTGGCTCCAGAACTACAGTAAACAGCATCACTGTTCACATTCCTATGTTAACCCTAGCGAGAAAGAAAGCTCTTCTCGACTGGCTGGTTCACCAGCACCAGAATCTTCAGTGGTATAACAACAACAAGAAAAATTGTGTAATGTGCACCCCTGAATATCAGGACCATTTAATGAGTGTATGACTGAACATTTGTCTTACTAGATGTCTTGTTTGACTCAGTATGGACTAGTTTGTGCACATCAACTGTTTGGATGTGAACTATTTGCATCCCTATGAAGAAACACTGCTTCTGTCTGCTAGCTGACTGGGGTTTATGTAATGTAATTGTGTTTGCTGAATGCATACAGAATGAGCTGTGCAGCATGTGAACGTGGGCTTGGACAAAGATTAAGCATGACAAAGTGATAGAGTATGTAGGCGGGTTGGTACATGAATAATTATCTTTATCCTGCTATGTACTGTACGCTAATCATTTGTCTTGCCTGTCTATGAATGTGTGTGTACCATGCATCCATTTAGGTGGTCTCTATGTGATGTGACCACAGTAAGACACAAATACTGATGCGACTAAGACAATAGGATTTTGTGGCAATAAAGGATAATAAATGGGCAATAAACTTTTGATTGCAAGGTTGGTTGGTCATTGCTCTGGACTTCCTTTGGAGACAGTCTCTACAGAAAGGAACATTCTAAGACAGGCCTTTTACGAAGCGGGGACATTGTATACTTCGATTTTAAGTATTAGTGTACAGAACATGTGAGCAGAGCTGAGTGGCGAGAATTTCCGCTCCCTGCTTACGTGGGTGTTTGCTCCTTCGCTCCATCGCTCCATCGCTCAAAGTTAAATCAGACAGCTCCGCTCAAAGACCGCTCTCCGCTCACCTAAAATTTCATTCAGCTCCAGTGAAATCGCTCCACACTCGCTCAAATTTAAAAGAGGGATCAATTCCTGACATTGCACCTATATGACCTGTCTGCTTGCTTTTTGAAATATTTTACAAACTCCATCTCCCAAGGAATGACCCCAGACTTGTGGAGAGCGGTATCGGAACGGAACTGGAGCGAAACGGAACCATCGCTCTGGCCTTTGGATTAAAACCCGCTCTGCGCTCCGACTATATTTCGCACGCTCCGCTCCACTCACATGCCTTGTTATTGTATAACTACCTGGAAATAAAAAAGGTTGTGTTTCCATTACATTTGAATGAGCCTAGAAGTGAAATTATGAACTGTATGTATGAGTCTTTGAATGAGTCTTTGAGGATTCTGGAAATACTTTACAACAGCAAACTTGTCGTGAAAGAACAATCTTTATAACACAAAAAAACACAATAGTGAATACATCTTTGTATATATTTCAAAGTTCATATCATCATTCTAAATTAATGAAATATAAATAACCATGAATTGTTACCTCTGTTTTTGTCTAGATCTATTTGACAGCTATTCAAATTCACAGTTGCTGTCTAGATGATCTCATGTCCAAAGTTCAGAGTGGCATTTTGGATAGAAGGTGGATGGGTGGATGGATGGCATTCTCTGCTTTTCTCCTGTTGGGAAAATTGGCTTAAAGTCCATAGTTTGACTAAACACACATGTCTTATAAGTCTCAAGGCTACTCTAATAGATGATAAAACTAGATAGCCATTACATATAATATCTCCTCAACTCCCACATCCCATCTTATAAATTCCGCTTTCCGATTACAAACATGCCACCAGGGTCCTGATATGAAAGCTGAGTGATGCTTCAAAATAGCTGGCACTCACTGTATCACTTTCCATGGAATAAGGCCTAAGGCATATGGCTTAACATGATTAGCTGGCTAACCAATTTAACAAAGGCACACTAATTCTTTAATGAAGATATTGAATATTCAGTGCATATTGTGTTCCATAAGCTATGACTTAATAACTGTCTGCAGTCCAAATGAGAGTCATCCTTTACAATACTAACTGGTGTTCCAGAAGAAAAATAGCTCATAGTGACATTTTTTTTTCTTACTTTTTTATGTGGTGGGCCTGCTGTTAACAAAGATACACACTCATGCCCCATCAAATAAATGAAATAGGCAAGTGGCAAAGAATAAAATTATATATTTTCACTGGACACAGACTGTAGAAACTGAACAAGCAACACACTGTCACTCCTAACCCGTCTAATGCAGCAGCTGGGTCAGAGGCCTTAAGCTTCAAACTAGGATGTCTACTTGCTCATCTAGGCTGTGTCCCAATTCAGGGTCTGCACACTTCGAGTGCGCATTTGAAGTGCGATTACGTCACTATGCCGCAGCGAAGGGGGTCCCAATTCAAAGTGTTCTCATAATGCACCCCACAAATGCGCACTCCTTTTACCTGTTTTTGGAGTGTGCACCGCTACTACACTTTGTGGTCTCACATATCCCATGATTCATTGCGAACCCGAAGAGAAGAAATAAATAAATAACCTCAAGTGGCGCAGATCTCGTATTTAAATGTAAGTATTGGGTCTATACTTTACTCCTTTAAACATCCAACGCCAGATATGTTAAACTTCAAGGTAAAATACGTTGGTAATCCTCAGCTTGATGCCTTTGGAAGTAAAGCCTTAAAAGCTTCACTTTCAAACGTAAGACGTTCAGAGGTTGACTTATATCTTATATCGTATTGTGACTGTGGAGCTGTTAGAGACTCGTTTTACATAAATGGACCAAGATGAACAGATTCAGATCAGGCTGTGATCCCTGCTTTATTTCCAGACTGTAACACTGTAAAGTCTAGTTAAACGTTTGAATAAAGAGCTAAGTTTATGATTATCCTTATGATTTTATATATATATATATATATATATATGTATATATATATATATATATATATATATATATATACATATATATATATTCTGTATTAGAACCCTTTTGTCTGTTGACATAACACAAAACGTCTTTTACATTTCATTGTGTTTTAGGGAGTAAACAGAGATGAGGAAGAGGAGGAGGATGAAGGAGGACATGAGGCTGCAGAGAGGATGGAGAGGCTCTTCTCTTCCTTACATTAATTCTGTTGTTAGTTACTGAGTTATTTATGAGTTCTTTTTAAATTAGTTGTTCATTTTAAATAATTCATGAAATAAAATATTGTTCTATTGTTACACGTTGTCTATTCCATTCAGTATTTACAACTTAAGTATTATTTATGACAGTAAACAGCATCAAGTGCTACTTTTCAGGGACAACAAGGGATTGATGTTTTTTTTTATTATTAAGGTCTTAACATTTACAACTATTTACAAAATTACAGCATAAATAACTATTTACAGATTATTATTAACTATTAACAAAAACAATTATTAAAAGCAATTTTAAAACAGTTACAGATGATGTACAGTAACAGGCTGAGCAGGAGTCCCTGCAGTGCTGCTGGGCTGGATGGTGTCAGTGGGACATCATCTGGGTCGGTACTCAGGGTGTTTGGGGGTCCAGTCTCCTCTGTCCACCACATCCTCCATCAACTGGGTCTGCAGTTCTGACTCCATCCAAGGCTGCCAGGTCATTAAGAATGTTTTAAGAAAGAGGCAATTTCATGATATAATTATAATAATAATAAATCATTACAACAAACAAAACTATCTACCAAACACTTTAAATAGGAATAATACCTTTAAAATTTAAATAAAACCCTAAGTGGCGATCAGCAGTTTATATGTCAGCATTAACATAATGTATCGGTATGTTAATGACCCCAAACTGTTAGCTAGCTAATAATGATAATATTGATAACATTACTGTGGGTTCAATAACAGGTTTACCTCTCCACGGTCCTCTCAGCCGGAGATAAACCAGAACCGCTTCTCCTCTTCCGAGTAGAGGCGGGAACATCTGGTGACGCAACCAGGAAATGCTGCGAAGGGTAGACTGTCCCATTTAACAAAAGTTGACGCGGCCTGCAGGGCGCACCGAAGTACACTCATTCGGCGACAGAGGTGTCAAAAGTACTCGCATTTGGTACTAAGTAGAAGTATAGATACTTGTGTAAAAAATGACTCTAGTAAAAGTAGAAGTACTGATTCAGCTCCTTTACTCAAGTAAAAGTAAAAAAGTACAGGCTCTGAAAAGTACAAAAGTAAAAAGTAAAAAATAATTTTTGCCGTCAATAATACACAATACCTCTTTTGATAACTCAACAAAACGAAAAGTTCTTGGCACACAACATTTTTTTCCTTTATTCACAACCTGCACAGCTCTGGTACAGAGAAAAATAAATAAATCACTGGTCTGTTTGCTGCAAGTTAAATTTCAGACAGAATAATCAAGACTGAATTGACCAGAGGTCCTCCATGAGCACCTGGATACTTCAGCTTTATAACAGCTTTGGTACTCTCAATACTATACTTAACATATTACTTTTAACAGAATTTGTATCTTTTAACACTTTATATAGAAAAACTTTTGTTTTGACAGGCTTAATTTACGCCAATGTGCAAATCAGTTTTCCATTTCAGCAACAGAACTTAAAACATTATGATCAACATGGAAACTAGTTTAATCAAGTTGGTTTTTTTTTGTGAGATATTCACTCATCTCTACAGGAATCCCAAAATTGTTTATTTAGCCGATCTGGTTCTCAAAGTTCTTTGAATCCAGGCATGTACTTTTGGGTCTGAAAATCAGTCCTGCAGTGCTGAAAAGCCTCTCGCAGGCAGCTGAGGCAGGTAGAGGTGTGTTGAGCTTCAGTGACACGTTGCAGACTGCTGGGAAGGATTTCAGGACATCCATGTATCATCCGGGCAGGCCAGGTAGGACTCTAGCTTGGTTTCCCACAGTTTACGTGCTTGTATGGGCCTTCATCTGAGGTCGACTTCCTCTTCAAAGTAGGTGCAGTGAGGTTTTGGTGTCTCTCCAAGTGACTCACGTGCTTTCTGTAGGAGTGACAACACACACATATAAGACACAGACGTACACAAAGATAAGAGAAAAGTGGTTCACCTGACACAATTGTTAGATAAATGTTTAACGTTGTCTTTGTGCGGAGTTGACATAGATGATTAACAACTATTGGCACACAGGGGACGTTAGCCTTCAGACCTTTCGGCTTAAAAGCTTTTACTGACAGAACCAGAGGAGGCTCGTCCATAGAGGCAGAGGAGGTTGGTCCTCCTCTATTTTTGAGAGGCAAGAGCAAGATCAATTTTTTTTTTAAGAAAGAGTAACTGGTTGAAATAAATCACTACCAAATCTCAGTATCATTTATAAAATATTATATATATATCATTAAAAAAAGTTTCTTCTTTGGAAGAAAATCCACTTAAAACGGTTGAACAGCGACAGCTGCAGACGGAGGAGACAGAGCAGTCTGTGAGAGGAGCAGGGAGCAGGAAGGTGGGGGCTAGAGGAGGACGGAGGGCTTCTGTCCTCCGTAGGAGGGATCTCCTTCCATCGACTCAATGCATTTAAGATTTTTTCATGCTGATCTATGATTGGCTAAGACACGTAATTTGACGCGCTAAGGGAGGACGTCCTCCCTTACCAATCAGCAACCAGAATACAAGATTGACAGCAGGTTGGTCCAATAACAGTTCCCAAATTTCATTCTCACATTTATACAACCGTAAACAAAAAATACTACTATGTATTTTACAGCTTTCACTGCCAGCCATGCTCGGACAAGAAATATGGAGTTTTCAGCGATATTGGAATCGGTTTCAAGGAAATATAAGCACATTTCTGAAAGAAAAAAAACTGTTAGGAGAAATCAGAGAGAAGTTTTGTTTCTTTCGTTCGTCCTGCTGGAGGACATAAAGTTAGCGGCACGACCGGGACAGCAACACAGTTACAGCGCACACAATACAGAGCAGCAACAAAGACACTGGCGTGAAGATCATGTGTTGAGTGCTAAGATAGCATTGGGGTAGCGCAGTTGCTTGCTATTCAGGTGACTGGGGTTCGAATTCCGAAAGTGATAGAAGTTTTTTTTTTTTTTGTCTTGTATATTAGCTTTTTAATGAAATGTTTTTTGAAAGAAGTCTTGTAAGTCATTGTTTTGTTGCTTAATTTTCATTGAATATAAGAAAGTAGGGTTAATTAGTTGACTTGTATAAAATAACATGACACCGTGGACTGGTTTTCCTCCTGTCCTACCCAATTTTTTCAGTCACCAGCCGCCACTGGACAGAACATGTATTTATTTGAACCTAAATCACCATTCAACCCCTAAACCTACCAAAGAGGAACTTTCTGGCAGAGAGCCCTGAAGAGTAACGCCTCACAACAGTGGCAGAACGGCAATTAATTGAGGATTATTGGGTTGTTGTTTTATTTACCGAGCCCTAGCTAGTGTTAGCTCTATAGTATCAAAACAATGTGTTGTCATAGCATTGCTAATGTTGTAAACTGGCCTACAAGAAATGCTAAATGAGCTAATGATAACAACTGAAAATACACCTTACCTGTATGTGTTTATTCAGATTTGACGGAGAGTTCTTTAACGCCAGAAGCTCGTGGTTTTTAGGTTGGCACAGGACACAACGCATTCGCCATGAATCATTCTTGGAGCCGACAACCTCTCACAGTTCTCTTAAATAAGGTCATGAATGGGGAATGTCTTGCTTCTCCGAATATGATGTGTCGTCGTTCCCTGGTTTGTTCACTTTCTTCCTCCATGTCGCTGCTGCAAGTTTTCTCTCTAACACAACCTGTAACTCACGGTGCTTCTCTCCGTGGTTGACTTTCACTCTCTAGGTAGTTACGTCTTATACGTTGTGTCGTCATCCGCGGAGGGGAAAAAAAAAAAGTAACAAGCCTGTTTTGACAATGTAAGGAGAAGAAGAGGAGGAGTAAAAGTAAAAAGTCGTCAGAAAAATAAATACTCAGGTAAAGTACAGATACCTGAAAAACCTACTTAAGTACAGTAACGAAGTATTTTTACTTCGTTACTTGCCAACTGTGTTCCGCGAGACCGCAAAGGGCGGGTCCTTGAAGTGTGCAGACCCTGAATTGGGAAACAGCACTAGTGTCAGTTTAGCTCTGTGGTCAAGTTAGCAACAGTAAATACCCAACGTCCAGTTCAACTTTCAAAATAAAGCTTGCAGTCACAGATTTTACATATAAT
Organism: Sparus aurata; assembly: GCF_900880675.1. Lineage (NCBI taxonomy): Eukaryota > Metazoa > Chordata > Actinopteri > Spariformes > Sparidae > Sparus > Sparus aurata. The sequence continues at coordinate 2,306,248 of NC_044205.1, read as the reverse complement.
GACATATTATAACTTTTAGACTGTTTAATTTTGTGCAACATTTATAGTTTGATTGGATTTGTGCTCAAAAACTTTCTTTGGTTCAGTAAAAGATCATACTTTGGATTAAAATAACTATGTAATTTAAATAAACCTCCCTAAATCGCCTCTCTAACCTCTCTAACCTTCCTTGGGGCCTGTCTCAGCTGCACTACAGTGGTGATATGGTACGGGTGCCATGAGAAATGACACTGGAGGGGTAACTATGGCATCAAACTTAAGAAGTAAAGGGCAACTGACATGTTGGGATGGAAGATTGTACCAAAAAAATGCCGTGGTTGCACTCTAAATGTAGGTAAATATATACTGTAGATTAAACCTTGTATTTGGACAAGAAAAGCAATGTTTGCTTAGAACAGCCTCTCCTCAACAGAAAAGCCATTGGAATGTGAAAGGCGCTTACTTTTACGACCCAAGTAATTATTATGACAGCAAAGAAGGAAGTCAGACAAAGTAGTATAAAGAGCCAGAAAGTTCACATAGGGACAAGCAAACAAGCACAGGACTTGCATCCAAGAGACCATTATTCATTCCATTGTGAGACCAAGGCCCAATTCCAAACCAATCCCTACACACTCCCACTCTGGATCAAGAGTGACCCTGTGGGGAGGCACACACGCAGCTGTGGAGGGTCTCTGAATCAAGGGGTGAAGCTATAAATATACAACAAACTTTTGGATGTCCTCGCCTTCTCTGACAAAAACAGGACTTTTCACATATTTGTACAGATTTCTATTTCATATTCTCCCTATCTGTCGTTATATATACTATAAAGCACATATATGATTGTATTGTAACATATTATTTAAATCCGTTTTTTAATTATATCTATATTATTATCTATTCAGTATTATTGAGATATAAAGACAAAATTAAGAAATTAAGAGAGCACTTAATCATCACAGTATATCACCGTGTCAGTTAAACAGCTCCTAGATGACTAATGCATTGACTGGCCCCTTTGTTCCCCTCACCTAAATCCAGCTGAGAACCTATGGGAGGTTATGAATCATTGCATCCGACACTCCCAAGTACCTCCACAGACTGTCCAGTAGCTCATTGATGCCCTGATCCAGGTCTGGGAGGAGATCTCCCAGGACACCATCCGTCAGCTTGTGAAGAGCATGCCCAGACATTGTCAAAGTTGGATCAGCCTGTGATTTCCTTTTTTCAACTTTGATTTCCAGAGTGATTTTGAATCCAGCCCTCAATGGGTTGATGATTTTGGTTTCCGTTGACTGATGTTACATCATTTTTTCCTCAACAAATTATTCAATGTACATCAGTAAAGACTTTTTTTAAGCAGGGAATTTTAAAATAATTTCTCTATGCCATTACATTTCCATTGGATGGAACAACTCCTATTTATGATTCTAATTTCATGGTAGACTTGTGAAAGGGAAATCATTAATTAAATGAATTTTAAAAAATAATTCTAGTTTATCTCATGTCAAATTATTTGCTGGAATTTTTTTGGTTTGTCATTCTTAATCTGATATGTCCTTGGTGAATTCCACAGTCGCTGAAATTACACAGCAAAGGCAATCAAATCAAAGGGAATCAACACATGTAACTATGTCTTATGAATATACAATGTTACCCCTATGCATGCTAACACCTGATGCAATCGGCTGATAAACATCACAGCAACAGAAAACATGGCAAAACTACAGTTTCATGTCTGGCGTCTAGACACAGGCAGCCAGTATCAAACTTCTTCAGCCTGTACAGTTACTGGCCCTTGTTGATCATGCAATTCCTAATGTCACTATAATCCACACATCCTCGAGCTTGTGAAATACCTGATCCATCCACAAGTGAAATACACACACATACGCAATCCAGCCATTTTTCAGTCCTTGTAGGGACATTTCTGTCAAATTCCCATCAAAAATAAAGTTAATCTGCTGGGTTTTGACATCCTCAGATGAGAGTAGATGAAGACTTTTTGGTTGATTCTAACAGCCAACAACAGAGCAGCTCCTGTCTCTATTAGCTCTATACTAGTCATGTTAGAAATATCCTGGTAGTTCCTTGGTAAAACTGTGCCGGTCTGTGCAGCTAACAACTAAAAAGCAGATATATGTCTAGCGCTGGCGTTAAGTTCTTTTCACGCTATTGCTGGGATACTTAGATTGGGGGCGGTATTATTCAAATGAGCCTCAACCTTACATAAGAAGGAGGCCAAAATCTGAATGGCTTACTGAATGCCAATTATAGTTGAGTTGGTGCTCCCAATTATCAAATTTATTTATCAAAGTTTATTTGTTATTTTGTGTTTATGATGGGCAAACTTGACGTTTATGTTTATTGATTGATTGTTTGAGTTGACTGAGGACTCATTGATTGACTGACAGGCCAGCTGTCTGATATCCATTGTAGGTGTGTTTAACAAAAGCCTTGCAGATACAAGCTGCTGGTCTCAGCTCATGTTTGACGGACATGAAAACAATCCTTCATCTGCAGGGTCTTAAAGACATTGTTTTAAATGACCCCGACACGGAAGATGCAGAGGCGATGCTAATGGATGCAGCCAAGAATGACGAGGCATATGCAGAACTTATTCAGTTCTTAGATGATAGAAGTCTATCGCTGGTAATGCGAGAGGCAGCCGATGATGGCCGAGGAGCTCTGAAGATTTTGAGAGACTATTACCGAGGTAAAGGAAAGCCATGTATAATCCACCTTTATACAGAACTAACATTACTTCAAAAGTCAGACAGTGAAAGTGTGACTGAGTATGTGATCCGCTGAGACCGCAAACACAGCGTTGAGAAATGCTGGTGAAACGCTAAGTGACGGACTACTGGTAGCTGTGGTTCTGAAGGGGCTGCCTGAGTCCTTCAATCCATTTGCAGTCCATGTCACACAGCGTGATGAAACCATATCTTTTGCAGAGTTTAAAGCAAAGCTACGCAGCTACGAGGACACAGAAAAGATGTGGGTTGCAGCAACAGGTGACAATGTGATGAAGGCGCGTATGCAGCAGCAGCAGAGAGGGAGACCTGCCAGCGCAGCTGACGGGGGAGCAGAGAGGGCAGTAGCAGACCTGGCATGCTTCAAATGCGGCCTGAAGGGACACCTGGCCAGAGCAGGTGTCAACATGAGGGACCTGATGGTCGACTGCGGAGCAACCTCGCATATCATCACAGATCTCGCCAAGTTCAAGAGGTTTGATGAGGAGTTCCAGGCCAAGACACATTCCGTGGAGCTGGCTGACGGCACGAGGTGCAAGGGGGTGGCAGAGCGCCATGGCCATGCAGAGGTCCGTCTGATTGACAGCAGAGGCAGACATCTGAGCACCATGCGAAGGCAGGCCCTGTACATCCCATCCTATCCACAAGACATTTTCTCAGTGAAAGCAGCCAATGCCAGCGGAGCCACCGTGATCTTCAAGAAAGGGAAGGACGTTCTGATTCACAGAGACGGTACGAAATTTCCCGTTCATGTACATGACAGACTATATTATTTGCAGACAGTAAATAATGATGATGATGAATGTGATGACCAATGCAGGGGATGTTTCGATATGCAGACATGGCATGAGAATTAAAGGTCTAACAAACAAACCTCCACATTGTGAAGTGTGTACTCTAGGGAATTTTTTTCAAACCAGAAATAGAGACCCTGATGTAAGGGGTAAAACACCTCTAGAGCTAGCTCATACAGATTTGGCAGGACCGATCCACCCAGAGTCCAGAGATGGTCACAGATATGTACTTTCATTCACTGATGACTTTTCTACTGCAGTGCTTGTGTATTTCTAGCTGACACAGCCCCAAACGGCAAGGTCAAGTGTTTCAGATCTGACAGTGGTACTGAATACACAGGAAAAGGTTACCAGGGTCTACTCATTAAACATAGGATTAGACATGAAACATCAGCACCTTACTCTCCTCACCAGAATGGCACTACTGAGCGCAATTGGCGCACGCTTTTTGATATGCATGTTGACTGAAAGTAGTCTGCCAAACAACTGTGGACTTATGCAGTCCAGACTGCTGCTGTGGTGAGGAACAGGTGTTTTAATAAATGCACAAAGCAGACACCAATCCAAGCATTGACAGACAGACGGCCTAACCTGTCTAGAATGCAGAGGTTTGAGTCAGAGTGATTTGTTTACAAACAAGACAAAGGAAAACTAGATCCAAGGTGTGGAGAGTATGTTTTCATCGGGTATAACAAAAACAGTCCAGCATGCATTGTCTACTTTCCTGACACTAAGAAAGTGCAGAAGCACAGGGTGGTAACATTTGTGGCTAAAACAGGCATAGGGCAGCAGAGACAGACTAACTTAACACCTGTAGACGACTTTGTACAGTACAAGTCCAGAAGTCCAGATCACCGTGCCCCACTAGAACACCAGCCTGAAGTAAGCCACCAACCACAGCCAGTAGAGGTCAAGTGTGAGCCTGAGCCTAGATATTACCCTTCTAAATAGAGGAGGTTGCCAGACAGATACACAGATTGCAGAATGTCGAAATATGTGTCTGATCAGTAGTCTGATCAAGTCCAGAGTAACAGATTACTTTTATCGAGCCATGTGTAACATACCTGTTTCATTCGCAGAAGCTGTGACCCCAGATAAATCAAGAGAGTGGGTCAGTGCAATGGATGAGGAAATGCATTCACTTAAAGAGAACAACACATTTACCCTAACCAGCTTGTCCAAGGGTAAGAAAGCGGTGGGAGGTAGATGGGTGTATGCTATTAAAAACAATCTTGTTGGATCTGAGAAATACGAGGCCTGCTATGTTGCTAAGGGATACAGTCAAAAAATGGGTGTAGATTATGAGGAGACATTTTCTCCTACAGCTAACTTAACTCGTATCAGAGTGCGAAGCTACATCTTTGTACACTTCGTATATGGTGTACATGATAATTACACAAACTAGGTGTACTCTGGCGCTCTTTCTTGCCGTGATTTCGGAGGAAAGACGCCGCCGCCCATCTACTTCTGGCTCACGGCCCCGGGGAAAAATCTCGCACCTGCGCAGAACGCAAAATCCGATCCGATCCACTGGAAACGTATACATGCAGGAGTAATGCGACTTTCAATCGAATAATCTACGTAGTGTAATTCGACTATGAGAAATCCGATCCGGTCCGGTTTTAGTCAGACTAAGGTGTATACATGCATCTTAAAAATCCGTTCATAGTCAGACTAACGCAGTAATTCGGTTTTCTTGAGTGTCATGTAAACGCACTGACTGATTTTACACGTGTAAACCAAAAAGCAGGCAACTGTATCACTGTCCACTTGTGAGTCAGAGTATGTTGCACTTGCTGCTACCATCCAAGAGTGTTTGTACCTCACAAAGGCATAGATAAACATCTATATGCATTACCTAAGGTGTATGAGGACAACCAAGGCACTGTTGCCTAAGCCAAAAATCCTGTCAGTAGACAGAGGTGTAAACATGTGGACATCAAGTACCACTTCATACGGTCCACTGTGAACTGTGGGAGAATACTCTTAGGGTATTGTCCTACTGATCAGATGGTAGCAGATTTGATGACCAAACCTACAACAAAATTTAAGTTGATTAAGTTTGCCAAGTTTATGTTTGGAGATAACTGAAAAAAAACAAAAAAAAAACAAAAAAAAAACTGAAAGGAACAGCAAAAAAAAAAAAAGTGTTTTTGATTTGATGTAATAATGTGAGAGCAAGTGGGAGTGTTGAGTTGGTGCTCCCAATTATTAAATGTTTATTAGGGTTCTAACCCCAAAGGGATAGAACCCTTCTGAAATTGTGCTGGTTTATTAGGGTTCTAACCCCGAAGGAGTTCCTAGTATTGAGTTCGTGCCGGTTTATTATTAAAATTGTGCCGGTTTATTAGGGTTCTAACCCCAAAGGGGTAGAACCCTTCTGAAATTGTGCCGGTTTATTATTATTATTATTTGTTGTCTGCTGCTTGAGCTCATATTCCCTTGAGGTGGATTGGGCCAGAAACTTGAAACTTGGCTCAATGGTTGGAAATGATGTGCATCACCTTTTTTTAAAACATGAACCAAGTCAGCCACATGGTGGTGCTGTAATTAAGGCTTGAAAATGCGTTTTTGGGAAGGCCGCGCCCCTCACACCGTAAGTCTGATTGACTTGAAATTTCACACACAAGTCCAGCTGAATGTGCTCTACAAAAAAGTCAATTGGACCATAACGGTCCGCCTGACTAGATTTTTTGCTAATTTGCATGATTTAAAAACAGTAAAATGAAATGAAGGTGGGCGTGGCCTATTGGTCATTAACTGTCATTGTTTGTGTTTTATTAATTTATGGCAAGCTGGAAGGACCCAGAGACACGAAACTTGGTACGTTGAGTATAAACGACGCCCAACTGCTGCTCCAAAAATTAATGAGCACGATCGGTCAAAAAACATGGCCGCCGTCAAGCAAAATGTCCTAGCAAAGAGCGGGGCTTAGCGTATATTGGCCCCAAATCATTAACCATTTTTCCGATTGTCACGAAACTCGGTTGATATCTTCATATCTTCAGAAGGGGACTAGGAATACGCCCACCAAAACATTTTCAGCTCATCCCTTAGGGGCAGATTACGGGCACACACTGCTGTGTGCATGAGTGAATGTGAAAAACCTTACACCCCTTTCGCACCCAGAGCATCAGGTGTATACCTGAATTTTAATATGTTTCAATTACTTTAATTTCATATGTGGAAGAAGAAGTTTTAATATCTTGTTTTTGTAATTATTGAAAATGAACGTGGTAGTGGAGTTATTTAAAAAGAAGTGATGCCATGAAGTTATCCTGGAACAGCACTGGCTTTTTCATAGATGCTTCTATATTGGGCAGAATCAGCTTTTCTTGATCTGTGTTGTGTTCTTTTTTATTTGGATTGTGCTCTCGGCATCATTTGAAATGAGGGTTCATCCCTCAATGGCTTTCAAGATATAAGAGAAAAAAAAAAATCTAGAGAAATACTTCACACAATATATGTCAATCCCAACTTCTCAACGGTTGTGAAAAAATGTAGTCAAATAGCTTTATATCCTGAGTTACTTGTTGGGATATTCAGAATAAACTGAATTTGAACAAACTGAAATAGGCTATCTCTCAAAAGTACATTCTTTAACATTATAATACCTATTGAAACTTTAAAATATTAATTCTAATTTTACCTACTGATGTGTATTTCAATGTTCAAATAGTCTCTATGCGAAAGTATAACACAAATGCCATCTGCATCTAGCTGAAAACCCAATTTGGAGAAATCTGGGGCTTATCATGGGTATGTGTTGCACAGATCTTTGAGGAACACGGCGGCCGATGTCATTAACTGCGGGGGATGAGGGTCAGGGTGGCCGGTTTTTGGCGAAAGAGGTTAGAATCCGCAGATTGCCGCTTGCGGCTATATTTTGTTATTTTGTGTTTATGATGGGCAAACTTAATGTTTATGTTGATTGATTGATTGATTGATTGTTATAGTTGATTGAGGACTGATTAATCGACTGACAGGCCAGCTGTCTGATATCTATTGTGGATGTGTTTAATAAAAGCCTTGCACCCGCAGCTGAGAGCAGTTGTGTGTATGTAACCCCGGAAAAAGCAGAGCGTCTCCGATTCATGTTTTTCCCTTTCATCCTTGTATTCGGTGTTTGAGAGTGCAGAGGTTTGCGTTCACAGTGCTGTGCCGCTGTAAAGCCCTACTCTGTCAACACAAGTTGTCTGATATACACAGCCCACAACAACTGACTAGGATGGCATATTTCACAATTTGTATGTTGGTAGGCACTCAGTATCCAAATGTATGTCCCAAAGCACTGAAAATATTTGTTTTTCATATAATGTCCCCTTTTAAGTGGGATTCTGGAAGTAGTCATACACATTATTATGTTATCATTGTGAAATCTGTGTTTGATGATCAGGAACTTTCTTGGAGCAACACTCTAAATATGACCCAACAATTTCATAAGTTGCTCACTGAATAGGGGTCATTATGTAGCACAACACTGCTTTTTGTGGAAGTTCTCAATATGTTGATCTTCATCTGTAGATCTTCTTCAACTGTCGTATTACATTTCATAAACCACATGGACCTGTATTTGCTTTCAGCACTTATACAGTGGTTTTACCCATATGATACCTAGGGATGGGTACCGAATTCGCTACTTTTATTCGTACCGACCGAATTCCCCCCGAAGTACCGAGTATCGATTCACGTGGTCAATCGGTACCACATTTCGGTACCTGAACACACCTTCACGGGCGTCAGTTAGAGCGGAAGTACGGTATGGACGGGACAGGGACTGAATGTAAAGTACGTTGCATTCTCTGTCAGAAAGACAACGAATTTGTCTTCAAAATAAGAGCTTTACATTGCACCCTATTGGAGTTTAGAACTGGGTTCTTAGCGGGGGCTTTTAATTTGAAAGTAGCGACCGGTAGTAGCTTGGTGCTACGACACAAGCGGACAACGAAGACAGCTACAGAGACCGAGGAGACGCTAAGCATCTCCTGGATCTCAGGGGCTGTCCAGTTGCTCATCTTGACGTCCGCGGATGGAGTGATGGACTGACTGCTGTGATCAGCTGTTTCCTGGTTTTGAAACTCCCCGGCTGTGGGTCGCACCATAGACATATAAGACGCCTCATTGAGCGCTGGACCGTACGTCAACGTCGCCGCCATGGGAGGAGGCAGCTCAGCCCCGTGAAGTAATACGAGTCAATGAAGTGAACTTTATAAAGCTCACTTCTACAAAGTGCCATAAGTTAATAAGTTAATTCAGGAAACAGATACGAACCAAAAACAACGTAACGTTCTCTGATGACTATAGACATTAACTACTTCTTATATGTTCAGTCTACAGGTCCGCACCAAACCACAATTTGTATTTTTTTAATAATGTTTTTACGAGTGTTTATAGCTGCTAATGTATGTAACGCTGTTACTGTGATGATACATGACAGTTAAATATTTAATCTGTGTCTATAATAATCAGATTCTGACATGTAAATGTGACATCTTTCTACCATACTGTCAACTTGGTTAATTAAATTTTAGTTTAAATAACTGACTTCATAATATATGAATCAGAATCAGAAATACTTCATTGATGCCCGACGAGAAACTGCAGCGTTACAGATGCTCCCATTCAAAGTCAAGAATATGCAGAAAAATACTACTACTACTACTACTACTACTACTACTACTACTACTAATAATAATAATAATAATAATAATAATAATAATAATTAAAACTATATATGGTGCATATTTATAAAAGTAGCCCACTGCAACTTTTTTTTACTATAATTAAATGTTATTTTATACAATATCATATGTTATAATGTTCTTTCATGGAGTATATCTCAATTCTGCTGAAAAAAAGAAAGCAGGCTCACTGCTGCTGCAGTTTCTTATCTTGATTTGCAGACTTTTTGTTGCCATGATTATTATTAGTACTTAGATCATCAAAAATCAAGCATAATGGATAGACACTTAAACAAATATTCAAAATTCTGAAGTTTTGACTATTTTTTTTATATATAAAATAACTTTAATTACCACACATATACGCAAAAAAGTACCGAAAACAGGTACCGATATATACCGGTACCGATTCGCAGGTACCGAGTATCGGTACCGTATCGGTTCAAATGTGAAAGTTACCCATCCCTAATGATACCGTATGTGAAATTGTATGTTTTTTTTAATGTGTGATGTCTACATATTTAAATTTCCAAATGTGTAAATTATGGGATTTTCTATTTTTTTTTTCATCCAAAGTGATTCCCATAATATTCTCAATTCGCATATTTGTAAGGCTTAATATTAAAAATTCTATAATCAGCATATAATAAATAAAATCAACCATACAGCCTCTATATTTTTATTTGCACTCAAAGGTCAAAAATACTATGGACATGTTTTCATTGTCTGAGATGGTATCCACAGCAGTGAATGTGATAAATGTGTTACAGATAGTGGTTGCCTTATCTAAAGTGTAAGACAACAGCCATGTCATCAGGACAAAATGTTAGCATTTAACATTTCTGCAAAACCACAGATACATCCAAATTTGTACATGTCACAGGTAACAAGGCTGCCATGCCAGTGTCCCCTTGAGTAGATCTCCAGCTGTTTTTGTGGTGATCAAAATAAGTATTTTAAGACTTTACATGATGTTTTCTTAACCCTAACCAAGTGTTTTTTGTGCCCAAACCTAACCAGAGACAAATTACAAACTGAACCTAAAGAAACAGAAAGTTGCAATGGAAAGAAACAGACAGTCTGAACTAATCTGTGGTTTTGCCGAAACATATGTTTCCAACATAAATTCTGGAGATTGGGTTAGGGATACACTTGTATGGTATAGTAGTAGTATAGTATGGTTGATGAACTAGACCACACAGTTAATTGGTCAGATAGATTAAAAGAGAAATTGTAGAGGTGGCAAATAACTTTATTGTGTTCATTGCCACATATACAACATGCAGGCAGGACACATTTAAAATCAATCCACCAGACACCAGAATGATCTTGAACTAAAAAAAAAAAAAAAATCATTGAATTTTGGGATCCAGCACAGAAAAGTCCATTATAACTAATTTAAAATTCATATTTAGTCATATCTAGTAGTTAAATCATGAAATTCCTCTACTCTGACAGATGTAACAGATATAAAGACACAATAGGAACATTATTTCCTCCAAATGATTCATGAGTGTCCTTGGCAACAACTTATAAGTTATGTAAAGTGTTCACTTTTTAAAATATTCTGACTTTGATGGTAATCTTAGTTGTTATTTTCATGTCCTTAAGCATTATTTTAGGAACAAAGCAAAAGTCTGATACAACCTTGATGAAACCAACAAAGGTAAATAATATGTGTATAAAACACATGAAAGCAGTGTTTTCCAGTTCTCTCGTTGCACCCGGAGACGACCTTGACTTTGAAAACACAAGGCAGAGGAGTCAACCCCAGGAAAAAGTATCCCACTACAGCACCAACTACTGGTTTACTGGCAACATGATGAAACTTCCTCAAAATCTCCTGCAATGTTGGAATGTCAATCATCCCATCAGTGTGTGTATTGGAGTGTATTGCATGTGCATATGTTTGTCCTGCTCTCCACTGAAACCTACATAACCAGTCCTGCTGTAAAACACCATGTTCTACAATATGCTGTGTTCAGGTCAGGTCAAAAGTGATGCCATAATATTCACATTCCCTTGAAATCACGTCAACATGGATGATTCCAGGCATTACAACAGTGAGGATGTAGAGACACATGGGTGTGCAGGGAGACATGACACACACAAAAAAAAACATAATGATGATACATGGAAATTGTGGCAGAAAACAGCCTCAAAAGTTTGTGTGCTTTCATTTGTGTCTGTTCAGACCACCTCAGACATGTCATGTCTGCTGAGAAACCTCTAGTGGCTGTAATAATTTTACAGCAGTAAAGGATGTAGTCAGCTCAAGAGGAGAGCGACAAACTCTGTATAGAGTGGAGGAGAGTGGACAGTGAGGCTAAACAAGCCAGGACTTTGATCCAGGAGACCACTGTTCATGTTGTGTAAAGCCAAACATCAACAGTGAGTTATTTTAGCTTACTAACATGGTTAAATTGCACAAGTACATAAAGTAACTAAGGGCTCTATCTTGCACTAAGCGCAATTAACTTTGTAAACTGGCGCTTGTATAATTCCTATTTTGCATTCGACGCACATTGGAATTTTTCTCTACACAGACGCACGTCCTTAAATTAGGGAATGAATTTGCGCTCTCGGGGGTGGTTCAGCGAAAAGAGGAGGCGTGTTCCGGCGCAAATGTTCCCTGGTGCTATTTTGCTGTTTCAGAAAACAATTCCGCAACAGACCAGGAAAAACCTAGTCTAAAGTCAGTGGCGCTTATTCAGATGCTATTTTAAGGGCGCATGCTTGGCCATAATGTAGCGTGTGCACAACGTGCATACACTTTGCTTCTCTCATCTATAAGAAAGCAGTTCCCATTTTTGCAAACCATGCATAATTACAAGGAAACATATTACCACACGAGGGAAATCAAAAAGTTGCAGCATTCTTTGTGGCATGTTGTGTTTTACACAACATTTCCATGAATCGTGGATGTGTGATGACATAAATGAGGAAATATTACAGGACTTCAGGAGACGTAATGTTGAACTGCATGTGCCGATGCCATTTAACCCAAATACCCCAGCAGCAGCACGGGAGAGGAGAGCTTATTTGACAGAAGAGCTGCATCATCTATAGTGAGGTAAGCAAAGTAATCTCGGTCTAATGTTAGACTACACTGCAAAAATATCACCATGCATTCATGACCTTGTGATTCAGTGAGAGTGAGCCCAAAACATCGGCAAGTATGTCTTTGTGACATTTCTTTATCTACATTTTGTCAAACAGAAAAATCAATAGCAAACTGTTTGTAAATGAACAAAAAATAAAAAAATACACACGGAAAATGAAAAGTTGAAAAGATTTCAACAGAAGAACTAATTCTTTTTCCCTCTGATAGGCATGCGACCCGCCCGCCGTAGCCGTGATGGTCCGGGATTGGCAATGCGCGATGTGCTCCTAGTGGAGCGGGTGGACGGAGATGGAGTGGGGGGGAAGAGGAAGGGGCACAACAGGAGCAGGTCAAAAGTTTGGAGGCCCACGCTCCATGGCTGCAGCAATCCTCTCATGACTTGAGGCGATGTGCCTGAGAGGCAGCAGCAACATCGACACCCAGTCAAGACGGGCATTAATACCTTGCTGCATTCCGGACAGCTCCCGCTCCAGCATGTCAAACCCGGTTTGCTGGAGCTGCAGGAACGGGTGGTCCTCCAGTCTGACAATGCTGCCACGGCATGTAGTGGGTCTGGATCCTCTGCACCTTGGTGTTTGCGCTGCTCCCTCCTCAGCTGGCCCTTGCGCACTGCTCGGCCCGTGCGCACTGCTCCCGAGGCCAGGTCATTGTAGCGGCACTGGTGCGATGTCCTGGGGATGCCAGCCGTAGAAACAATTGTGGCAGTTCCTCCCACGCCTGTTTAACCAAAGCTAATTTGGGTGGGTTTCTCCCATCCCCATACAATGCCACTTCTCGGTCTTTTACGGCCCTGACGAGAACGTCGGTCTCCTGGGCTGTGAATCGCTCTTGGCGTGTGCCTGGCAAATCCACAATTATATTAGCAATGCGCCATGGAACAAGCGCACCTGCTTTTAAAGGGAATGTGAGATGACACTCTGATTGGTTTATTGCACGTTACGCCCAAACCACAACTATGAGTAATGTAGCTACTTCAGACCAACCCATTTTAGATTTGCGTCGGGCGCAAGAGTCATTTATCCCGCCGGCATAATAGCAACAGCGCCTGAGATCCGGCCACAAAGCTACTTGCATTTTGCGTTTGATACTTGCATTTAAGGGCCAGTATTCACAAAGAATCTTAAGGCTAAAAGTAGCTCCGAACAGGCAAATTTAGGAGCAACTCCTAAAAATATTGGGCGTGTCAGTCGTAACTTTAGGACTCCTAATTTTTGAAAATAAGAGTTATTCACAAAACATTTTAGGCCCAAAAGTAGCACCTAAGTCTGGGAGACCTTAGAAGTAGTCCAGAGGACTCCTAACTTGCTAAGACCTGGTCACAGCCGAATGTTTTGGAGACGCTAAATGACAGGGAATTATTAAAATGATGTCGGATGGACCGCGAAGGGATTGAAGTTGTGGTTGAGTTGGTGAGGGACGTAATAATGTCCCCAACCAACCGAAACAATCCAATAACGCCGGAGTTCAAATGTTTAGCGACACTAAACCAACACGGTATTTGGCTATGGGGAAAATGCAGCTCTTCGCACGCGACTACTATTACATTGGGACCTCAAGGGATTTAGAAATTATCCCACCACGTCTGTGTTTTGTGCGGCGCATTCGCACAGGATAAGCGAAGTCTGTGTTTTAACTCAAATTTACTGACATTATCCCCCGGGTCGATCGCACCGGAGCGCTTGTTGGAGCAGCACAACGGTTAGATATGGATTTTTTAATATAATAACTGGTGAGCCTGTTGAAAGATGGAAAAATGTTCCTTACTGCATGCTGCCATGCATGTAATCCATCTTATCATCTTTTGAAATTTTGCTCTTCAATCCAATCCAATCCAATCCACTTTATTTATATAGCACAAGTTTAAACAAACACAAGGTTTCTAACGTGCTGCACAAAAGGATAAAACACAGATAAAAATAAATAAATAAATACATTAAAAAAAATATGCATGTGTACACATAAAACAAATACAATCACATAAAAACACATAAAATCAACACTCTACGTGGTGTTAAAAGCCAAAGAAAAGAGGTGGGTTTTAAGAAGAGTTTTAAAATGACTGGCCCCAGTAAGCCCCGGGGGGGTAACCCTCACGGAAAAAAGAAAACGAACGAACAAACAGAGAGGAGGCCTGTCTAATGTGCAGCGGCAGACAATTCCAGAGCTGCAATGGCAAATGCTCGGTCCCCTCTGAGCTTTAGGGGCTGTCAGGAGCAGCTGGTCAGCTGACCTGAGAGATCGGCTGGGCATGTAGGGGTGCAGCAGCTCAGAGAGGTACAGTGGGGCAAGGCCATTCAAGGCTTTAAAAGCAAATAAAATAATTTTAAAGTGAATTCTAAAATGGACGGGCAGCCAGTTGAGTGAAGCTAAAATAGGTGAGATGTGCTCATATTTGCTTGTGCCAGTTAAAAGACGTGCAGCATTTTGTACCAGTTGAAGACGCGCAATGGAGGACCCACTAAACCCCATATAAAGTGCAGTACAGTACAGCCTAGTGGTCACAAAGGCGTGGATTACTGTCTCAAATTGCTGTCTCTGAAGGACTGGTTTGATTTTTGCCAGCTGCTTTAACTGGAAAAACCTAGATTTCACCACAGCTTTAATCTGGCAGTCAAATTTAGGGTCTGAGTCCACTTACACCCAGATTGTTCACAATTGGCTTGTGATACTGTGCCAGAGAAACCAAATAAACTTGGGGGAGGGTCACAGAAGTGCCACCGAAGACCATGACTTCCGTCTTTTCTTCATTAAAATTCAGAAAATTTAAAGACATCCAAGCTTTAATGTCATCTAAACACTTTAGCAGTGGTTTAATGGAGTAGGAATCAGCCTTTTTGAGGGGGACATAGATCTGGCTGTCATCCGCATAGCAATGAAAAGAAATGCCATGTTTCCTGAGAATAGAACCAAGTGGTAGAAGATAGAGAGAAAATAAAAGAGGGCCAAGCACAGAGCCCTGTGGGACCCCACATAAAAGAGGAGCAGTGGAGGACACAGAGTATTCTAGGCTGACACAGAAAGTCCGATGTGACAGGTAGGACCTGATCCATTCTAGTGCTGTGCCACTGATGCCCACCCACTGCTCCAAACGAGCAATCAGGATTTCATGGTCTACTTTATCAAATGCTGCAGTCAAATCTAAAAGTACAAGGACAACACAGTGACCAGAGTCAGTAGCTAAAAAGATGTCATTAAAAACTCTTAAAAGCGCTGATTCTGTGCTGTGCAATGTTTTAAAACCAGATTGGAAAACCTCAAGAATATTTTCTTCATTTAAAAAGTCCATGAGCTGGGAATACACAATCTTCTCTAAGATTTTAGAGAAGAAAGGCAAGTTGGAGATAGGCCTGTAATTTGCCAAAACAGCAGGGTCCAGTCCAGGTTTTTTTTTAGTAAAGGCTGCACATTTGCATGTCTAAGATTCACAGGGACTACTCCAGAGGACAGACTGCTATTAATAACTGTGAGACATGATGGCCCAATAGTGGGAAAAACCTCCTTAAATAATCGGGGCGGGACAGAATCATCAGGAGAACCTGAGGGCTTCAAATGATTCACAATCTCCTGTGCAACAGGCAGGGTCACAGGCTCAAATGTGTCCAACACTGAAGGATCAGAAGCAGGAGGTGTAATAAGTGCTCTGGTAGATGTGACTGTCAATGAAGTAGTGAAGAAAATTCTCACACAGAGCAGGGGAAGCCTCAATTCCCGTCTGTGGTGCATTCAGAACAGAGTTAATCACTTTAAACAGCACACGAGGCTTATGACAGTTTAAAAGAACAATATCAGAAAAATATTTTCTTTTAGCCTCTTTCACAGTGGATTGGTAATGACACCAGCAATCCCTAAGTATTTGAAAAGACACTTGCAATTTGTCCTTTTTCCACTTTCATTCAGCTCTTCGACAATCCTGTCTGGCAGTGCGGGTTGTTTCATTCAGCCAAGGCTCTGATTTAGCTTTCTGCTGCCTGGTCTTTAATGGAGCTGCAATGTCTATGGCAGTTTGACAGGTGTCAAGAAACAATGAGTTAAGAGCCTCTGTATCCTCACACACAGACTCAGGAATGAAGCAGTTCTCACTGAAAACTGCGGAGAAGTGAGCAGCAGCGGAAGGGAAGGGTTAAAAACTTGACATCTACGAGCAGCAGCGCGAGGTCTGAGAAAAAGGCGTCACATACCTCCAGGTTAAGAATAGGCAGACCATAAGATAAAACAAGATCCAGTGTGTGACCACGTTCATGTGTAGGCCCAAGTACAGACTGCACGTGATTAAAAGAGTCAATGATGTTTAAAAAGTCTCGCGCCAAAGAGTTTTCAGGGCAACACACATGAATATTACAATCTCCAACAATAAGGACCCGGTCATATTTGGGCATAATATCAGCCAAGAACTCCGAAAAATCTGTTAAAAAGTCTGTGTTATATTTGGGAGGCCGGTAGATCACAGCACACAGCACCATGTGAGAATGCCCCAGCTCAAACAGACTGAGCTCAAAGCTGGTGAAGGAGGATGACAGCGATAACGGTTTACAATTAAAGTCACTCTTAAAAACAGTCGCAATTCCTCCTCCTCGGCCAGAGGTCCGCGGAGAGTTAAAAAAGCAGCACTTATCAGGTAAAAGTTCAGTGAAGACACTGGACTCACCGACACTCAGCCAGGTCTCGGAGATAAAGAGGAAATCCAGTTCCCGGGATATGAAGAAATCCTTAAGGATAAATGATTTGTTCGCCAGCGATCTGGCGTTTACCAGGCCGAACCTGGCAGGAGCTGGCGGGTCAACAGCTGACAGGGAGGCCCGACACAGAGGCCGCAGATTCCCCAGATTTATTCCACGCCAGCGGGGACAGGGAGAGCAGGGTCCGCAGGACTGGAACATCCCATCCGAGCCCGCCACCAGTACCAACCAGGCAGCGACAGGGTCCAGCGAACGTCTAGAGATACAAAGTCGAAGCACCGCTCCATATCCTGCTCGATCACAACGAACCAACCCGGCCCTCAGCCTCACCAGACAGCCACTACGTTTACCCCGGCGGCGGTGGCGTTTTCGCCGAGGAAGTAGCGCTGGAGTGCGGGAGAGGTATGACGGGAAGTCAGAGAGGAAAGGAGGCAGAGTTTTTGTCCATAACTATCAAAGTTGACCAGATTTTTGGCGGATATTCTCAGATCTAGCAACGTTTGGCGATCATACACCAGCAGAGTGTTGACGGTATGTGTAACAAGTGTTACGAGCAACAGAAACGCACACAATAGTCGGAGCAGCTGAAGGCCCGCCTCACACACTGGCGCCATCTTGCTTGACCATTGTCTGGTCAAGCATTGTCTTGCTCTTCTGATGAGCCCTCTGAATTTGCACCCAAAATGTTGTCAAAACTTTCATTTATAATTCCCAACGCACCCTCCATAATTCTCGACCGGGAAAAAGGCAGAAAAAAGGCGTGGAAAACACAAAAACCTTAAGAAAAACAAAAAACGACCCCAAATCACAGAGATGCCGATTCGCACGGGACTAATATTATCAAATGACCTCTGTGTTTGGTGAAATATGGTAGGTAATTTGCGGTGCATTACTCTTTACAAATTACGGACATGGCAGATTTGCACGGGATTACGTTAAGATAAAAGCCTTTTGAATACGGGCCTAGATCGTTAAGATAGAGCCCTAAATGTGCATGTAACAAATGTTTATCATTTATTTACAAAGGTAACTTGTTATTTTAACCCAAACCATGATGTTTTCCTGTGCCTAATCAAACTGCCTTGATTAGACCATATATCTTTACATATACCTTGCCTTGCCTTGTACCTTAAATTTCCTAACCTCACACAGTAATACATGAAATCAGCTTACTTTTAGGGAACTTTTAACTGTCATATACAAATCTCAAATTTAATATCTATGACTCTAGATGACCTATATAAACAAACTAGATCATAACCAACTCTATCTCTATGTATTTATTTCAGTAATACTTAATACATGTTACCGGATTCTAACGAATTCGCATTGGATAAGTCATAGAATCAAAACTGTTATTGGTTGCACTTTATTATAGAGTACACTAATAAGATGAGCCATAATTTATGTAAATGAATATGCAAAAACTAGAAATAATATGGTCTTTATAGATAGTAAACAAAGACAGTTGTAAGCTAGGTACACTAATAACATAAAAATCCATACTTAGTATTAAAACAGTCAAAACCTAGAAATATGTTCTTTATTAGACAATAAAAATACAATATCTTAACTGACCAACTAAGTCTGAACAAGCTGAATTTGATATTAAATTGGACGAAAATATTTATTTCTATCCTTATTACAAACCATACACCTAAATACCTAAATCGTACTGTAATGTATTCTTTTACATCCAATTTGACAAATGCAGTGCCATAATAATAACGGTCAGTCACAGAACAGAGCTCAGAGGACTTCTGGCTTTATATCATGTAGTTTCACTTTATTACAGGGTAATTTATAGCTAATTACAACCTTATTATACTCTTAATAGACATTCTTAGATGTTAATTAGTGACACATTACAAGAAAACCATACCATATGTTAGCAGAGAACATCTTATTTCCTACCTGTTAGGCCCTTATTACTTTCTAGAGGTGGATTAGTGGCACATCACATCAGATCACCTGTCTGGTGGATGTACACTTCTATACTTCTGGCAAACATTTCCAGCAACATGTAGTTTCAAAAAGTGGCAACAGGATAAATCATCAACTGTCCCCTCCTCAGTGTGTGACTGCATTTCTCCAATTATGGCTCATTACATCTTTATTAGATTTTTTTGCGTATCATGTTGTATGTTCACTGTCTAATTAGGACCATATTATTTCTAGTTTTTGTCTAATTTGACAAAAAGTATTTCTTATGGCAGAGTGCTAATGGATTGAGTAGTGTCACAGCTGAAGCTGCTCTGTAGTCTGGTGGAACTAAAACGAGGTTCATTTCATTTCACTATCATCATCTTTTGTCCAAAGGGCCCACGAGAATCAACCAAAAAATGAACGTTTCCTTTAGTAGCTTCAAATACGTCCTGATAAGAATGTCTATCTTGCAGTGTAAATGCCTTCAACACCATTGTTTCTCTAAAATATTATCTGAAGTGCAGTATAATGGGCTTGCAAATATTATAATACTGACATTGTCACACGCAGTCAAGGCAGGAACTGGACCTGCATTTAACATTCACCTATTCATTAGTCTGACTCAGCAGATGTAAACTGCTGGTACAAGCCTTTCATTGAGGAAAATGTGGCTAGCCAAGAAATAGTTCTCTATAGAACCAATCACAATTATAACTTCCAGGTCAAAAACCCCTGCATCACACATTAGCGTAATTTAATTTAATTGTATTTTTTTGTGACACCATTTTCAAAATGTATACATGCCAGTCATCTAAAATTCCTTCATATCTCATCAATAACAACACTTTGATGAACGTTACTTTGAAAATCTAATTCACATGTTCGGCCACAAACTGATGAAAATGGCAGCTTGAGTTTACTCCTACTAGCAGTAAGTCTGTGATTTTGTTGTTGGGTAGATATCAGAGATGCTAGCAAAGCAACACTTTACAACCAATTTGCACAGCAGAAATGTCAGATAGGTTGGTAATAGTTGTATAGTAAAATTAGGTCACATACAGTATCTCCACAGTGCAAATCAGCTGCCAGCTGTCTACCGAGAAGGGACAGTTGATAGCGATACATCATTGTGATTCAGTCTATGTAACCCAAAATAAAATTAGAATTTATAAACGTTGGTCACTATACACAAGAAACAAAGACAAGATATATGATGTTAATTAGCAAGCTAAAGATCAACCCCTTACTGAAAAGTAAAAAGGAGCTGACCAATAACCCGAAGGGTACCTGAACATTTATCTGTCAGTCTATAAGGTGACTGCCACCACTACCATGTGTTCACACCAGAGGAGGCTCGTCCATAGAGGCAGAGGAGGTTGGTCCTCCTCTATTTTTGAGAGGCAAGAGGAAGATCACATTTTTTTTTTAAGAAAGAGTAACTGGTTGAAATAAATCATTACCAAATCTCAGTATCATTTATAAAATATTATATATATATTATATCATTAAAAAAAGTTTCTTCTTTGGAAGAAAATCCACTTAAAACGGTTGAACAGCGACAGCTGCAGACGGAGGAGACAGAGCAGTCTGTGAGAGGAGCAGGGAGCAGGAAGGTGGGGGCTAGAGGAGGACGGAGGGCTTCTGTCCTCCGTAGGAGGGATCTCCTTCCATTGACTCAATGCATTTAAGATTTTTTCATGCTGATCTATGATTGGCTAAGATACGTAATTTGACGCGCTAAGGGAGGACGTCCTCCCTTACCAATCAGCAACCACAATACAAGATTGACAGCAGGTTGGTCCAATAACAGTTCCCAAATTTCATTCTCACATTTATACAACCGTAAACAAAAAATACTACTATGTATTTTACAGCTTTCACTGCCAGCCATGCTCGGACAAGAAATATGGAGTTTTCAGCGATATTGGAATCGGTTTCAAGATGATATAAGCGAATTTCTGAAAGAAAAAAAACTGTTAGGAGAAATCAGAGAGAAGTTTCGTTTCTTTCGTACAGAGCAGCAACAAAGCCACTGTCGTGAAGGTCATGCGTTGAGTGCTAAAATAGCACAGGGGGTAGCGCAGTTACCTCCTAATCACGTGACTGGGGTTCGAATCCTGAAAGAGATAGAAGTTTTTTTGTTTTTTTTTTGTCTTGTATATTAGCTTTTTAATGAAATGTTATTTAAAGAAGTCTTGTAAGTCATTGTTTTATTGCTTAATTTTCATTGAATATAAGAAAGTAGGGTTAATTAGTTGACTTGTATAAAATAACATGACACCGTGGACTGGTTTTCCTCCTGTCCTCCCCAATTTTTTCAGTCACCAGCCGCCACTGGTTCACACCACCCAACTGGTCAGCTGCTTGCGTAGACATATCCCCTCTCTATATTGTAGAGATAGTCTGTGTTGAATCCATGTTGGTTTTACCAAAACTGTACAGAATTTTTGGTCTGAAACTATATCATTTAAAAAAAAACAGGGAACAAAAAAATAAATGTAATCCTCCATCAACAGGGGCACCATAAATGCTCTAAAATGAAAGTAAGGATCACAGCAATTTCCAAGTTATAAAACACTGTTTTTAAGTTTGTGAGATCTTTTTTTTTTTTTTTAATGTAATGTAGGGGTGTGCAGATGGATCCATAAATAACGATACTCACAATACACCTATTGCAGATCAATCTTGCATCAATTGGATAGACACAAAAGAGATTAGTTTCAGTGTCTTTGACGTTGTTTCCACATATTTGGATTTCATTCTGTTGTCTTGAACACATGTTAGCCTACTCTTTGCTTCTCCACTGCTGCTCTACTCTCATATGCACAACTCAAGCGTTGTACACTCTGACCATCTGTTCCATCCCACATGTAGTGATGGCTGAATGAATGAGGAGCATCATTTGCCGCTATTTTACAGCTGTAAATAAACTATGATCGATGTATAATATTGTTCACTATTGTGGCAACACCCCAAACTTGTTCAACCAAACCACAAGATAAACAAGACAAGAGAACTCTGCTGCAACAAAGACGGGAGAAGGAGGAGGGAAATGCTCAGATTTCCCTCCTCCTCAGATGCAGGGAACATGCAATTAAATAAACATTTCCGTCAAACTCGTTAAATATAGCATACTATATTCAGACATCCAAATAATATATTCAGCCCATTAGACTTGTAATCTAAATGAATCTTGTTAATGAAACTGAAAAAAATAATATACCTTTAACCTGAAATATGAAACATGTATGAATTTAATAACCTTTTTATGTGACTCCGAAAGGTAGCAAATATGATTCCTATATTTAGGCTACATGTAGTCTATCATAGACTATAGACTTATTAGATAGAATTATTTTGGTATTTCATCAAGGTGATTCCCCAAAAGCCCAATATTTAGGTCATTTGCCTTTTAAAGCTGTTCTATGTTTTAACAATGTAATGTACGATATTGATATCAGTGTTATATCTATTTTAATGTTAAATAGAGAATATTTACATATGTTAAAACTGAGAAATTAAGCCTACCTTATAACTTGGTCCAACACTGTTATAATACATATTCCGGCTTAAAATAGCGGATAATTGTTTTTTTTAATATAATTTAATGTGTAAAATCGTCACAGCTCAATCAAGTATCAGCCAATATTATCTTATCATACCTTTATGTCATTATTAGTGTCTGTAATCCAGCAGAGCACTATTCTACTGTTCACCTTTACTGAAACTTTTAATCAATATATAACAGTGGATTGGCACTTAATAGTTGATAAGTGACTACCACTTCAATAAAAATAAAAACTACAAACCCGCACAAAAATGGCAAAAACCATTAAGGCTGCAAGCAATGACTGATCGGGCACCCGCAGCCCACATACTTAGGGCTGTGGCGGAGGGCACACACATAGATGTCTGTATGTGTATGCGTTTACTGGATGTGGTCTGAATTGGTGAAATAACACTACCTGTGTCCACTATGTGGCGCTAGATATCAACCATCAATTATATGTCATGTTGTAATGTATGATGTGGATAAAACAATCTGTAAATGTCATGTAAATCGGATGATGTTTGTCCACACTGCTAGCGGCTGTGTATGCATATTAGGGGTGGGAATCTCTTGGCACCTCACGATTCGATTCGATTTGGATTCAGAGGTCAACAATTTGATTCTAAATCAATTCTCGATGCATCTCGATGCAGCAAGTTTTTTATGTACATTTCCATGCACGATTTAAAATAAATAAATAAATAAAATCTGAGTTTGCTAATCACTTCCTACTTTTTTCTCACTGTGACTACTTGGTACTTTCAAAGCAAAGTATTTGTAATGATCCATATTTAATTTACTTCCAATATATTTAATTAATAAAACAAATGAAAGAAATGTGGCAAGTCAACTGGAAGGTTACATTTGCTAGCAAACATCCAGCTTTGCAAAGAACCAAAAGGAAAAGAAAAGTGTTCCTGTAGCAGCATACATATAGTACATTAATACAGCTGCAGCTGGTCGATGGTTGATACAGGTGTTTGTATCACAGGTTGATCTGGACGTCTCACACTTTGCCACAGCTGACTGACCTCACGCTGAGTTCGGGCTGGATTTCAACATACTGTGCGGGCTGTATGACAGTGTGCAGTTTTCACATCGACTTGGATTCAGCTTAATAACGATGTATGCGGCTGGGAACGATGGCTTTAAGTAACCATTTGAACGCAGGGCGGAATGACAGAAATACCCGATAGTTGGTTACAGGTGTCGCAAGTTAACCTGGATGCTGCGGACTCAACGCCACAGCTAACAGCTATCAGCTAACAGCTAACAGCCAACAGCGGCACTCGGCGTGAACAAATGCCTCAGACGTTCCACCCATGAGTTGTTTGTGAGTACAGACATTCACGACACATCCCATGTTTTTTGTTGTGTGCACGCCGTCAACTGTCCGGGCGCTGCACTTCCGCACTTTTGAGTTCCGCCTCTTGTGTTCTGTCAACATTATGTTGTCAATTAACATGTAGATAATCGATTTTTGACATTTGTGAATCGATTCAGAATCATCCATGTCTGAATCGCGATTCATCTAAGAATCGATTATTTTTCCCACCCCTAATGCATATGTTATGTGTTAGAGAAAGTGTGTGTGTGTGTGTGTGTGTGTGTTTTACTTCTGCTTTGTTTTGCTTATATTTATTGTGTAAACCTCTTTGTGCTACATTTTATTTGCATGAAAAGTGCTATATAAATTAATATGATTGATTGATTGATCGATATGAGGCTGACCACCTGTTTTTTAGTGGGTGGCACTATGGATATGACACAGTATTGATGCATAAACATATTCAGGGCCAAACCCTCTACATATGTGACCGATTTGGTGTAGATTGGAAAGTGTTTGTTGGAGTCATCAGGACTTCCTGCTTTATGGAGAAGCATCGAAATCGACCACATTGCCATGCCCACCAGGTATAACAAAGACAAAAGATTTTGATAACTTTTGATAACAAGCTTGAAATCTTCCAGGGATCGCTGTGGAGTCATCTTGTCACTGAAAAGGCCCAGACTCTAGCAGATATCAATCAACTTTGAAGTGTGTAGGAGTTTGTCTGTATGTACAAAACAGGAAAAGCCATCAGGGGGTGCTACAAAGCCATGTACCTGAGGGCAGCTGTGGCATCAAATTAAAGTACTCAAGAGTTTGAACCTATGTGCCAACATTTGGTGGAGTCTGTGAAGATCTCAAAGTCCTCTAAACAGTGTCAGCAAAATTTTAATCATCGATGACACCTATGAGTCCTGCAAATTTCATGAAGACCAAAGAAGGTTTTTGGTCACATGACCCGGCTTTAGGGGCGCTATTGAGTCCCCTGGCCACACCCACATCCAATCATGTTGACTCATAAAATGTATCACCAGCTGTGATGTGCAGAGTTTGGTGAGTTTAGGGGTATGTTTAGGCCGCCAAACATTCGCTTCTTTCGGGACGCTTACAGAAAAAATAGGGTCCTCGCACTGATAGACCTAAATATAAACAATGATGTATTGAGAATACACATTACAAAAACTAACAAAAAGTAACATTTGCAGTTTGGAACATTATAGAGCAAACTCAAACAACCTGCTCAGCCCAATGCATGATGGGAGAAGGGGCCATCTTTGACTCATGCACTGTCAGCGCTTTGTTAGGCATCACAGTCAAGTGCTGTCTTCTCAGTAAAGTTGCTAAGTAGTTTGCCAAATACACTTCTTTAAAATTGATTAAAACGATTTATACAGTGTTTTTGTTGTGAAAACTAATATAACTATACAAGATATGTGTCAATTTTCAAATAAATCTATATCACTATACAATACTATAAAAAAGAAAAGACAGGTAAAATGTGTGTTTTTTTTTAAAATTTTATTTAACCTTTATTTATCCAGGAGAAATCCCATTGAGATTAAGAACCTCTTTTTCAAGGGAGTCCTGGCCAAGGACACACAACATACAGACGGCAATTTGTGTTGGAAAAACAGTTACAAGTAAACTGTGATAAAAAACAGTTACAGGTAAAGGAGATCGTCTCAAATGCTCTCAGCTTGGATTTAAAAGCATTCAAGGAAATCAGTTCAGGTATTTTCCAGTCTTTTTGCAGCATAGTCCATGTCGAAGGAGCAGAGTAGGCGAAAGCCCTTTTTCCCAGTTCTGTCCGAGAAAGTGGAACGGACAGCAACAACTGGTTGTTTGAACGCAAACTGTAAGAATCAACACTTCTCCATGTTAATAAGTTACAGATGTAGGATGGCAATTGCCCAAGCATGGCCTTGTAAATAAAAGTACACTAGTGTCTCCGCCTCCTGGTGGACAAGGAAGGCCATCCCACTCGGGAGTACAGTTCACAATGATGGGTCCGTGCTCCACAGTTAGCAATGAACCTCAGAGAAGCATGATAAACAGCGTCAATCTTACTTAGACATTTAGCTGAGGCATTCATATACACCAAGTCTCCGTAATCTAGAATAGATAAAAAAGTTGCAGTGACAAGCCGCTTTTTCACCTCAAAAGAAAAACAAAATTTGCTTCGGAAGAAAAAACCCAATTTAAGTTTCAGTTTCTTCACCAGATTGTCAATATGGGGCTTGAACGTGAGAGAGTCATCAAGCAAGACACCAAGGTATTTGTACATACGAACCACCTCTATGACATTTCCCTGAAGAGTGGACACTGTGGGGATAGTTTGAAGTACTTTCTTAGTGTTAGAAAATAACATTAGTTTAGTCTTGTCAGTATTGAGGACTAGTTTTAGCTGCAGAAGTGCGCGCTGGACCACGTCAAAAGCTTTCTGCAGAAATTCAACAGCTTTAGCAGGAGTTGATCCAAAACAGTAAATAATTGTCATCTGCATAAAAATGCACGTTAGCATCTGAGACATTTTTTCCCAAATCATTAATGTACATAATGAACAGGAGGGGTCCCAATATTGAACCCTGTGGCACCCCCTTGTGGACACTCACAAATTCAGAGCACAGACCATCATATTTAATACACTGAGTCCTGTCACTTAAATAATTTGTGAACCAGGAAACTACATGAGCTGACAGACCCAAACAAAGAAGCCTATGCTTTAAAATAGCATGGTCCACAGTGTCAAAAGCTTTAGACCGGTCAATAAAAAGTGAGGCACAGTACTGTTTTTTATCAAAAGCAACAAGTATATCATTGATCACTTTTGTAGCCGCAGTAATGGTACTGTGCTTTTTCCTGAAGCCTGATTGCAGTTTTGAAAGAAGATCATTTGAGGTTAGAAACTCTTTTAATTGATCACACACAAGAGATTCAAGAATTTTTGACAGGACACACAAATTTGATATTGGCCTGTAGTTAGTTAAAGCTGCTGGATCACCTCCTTTTAGTATGGGAGTAACAAAAGCTGACTTCCAAACAGATGGGATTTCTTTGTTTTTGATTGATAGATTAAAAAGGATTGTTAGAGGCTGTGCTAAAAAGTCAGCTGCAATTTTTAAAAAGTAGGGCTCTATCAAGTCAGGTCCAGGGAGTTTCCTGTGATCTAACATTTTGAGGGCTTTATGCACTTGCTGCACAGTAAAAGGTACAAAATTAAAAGGTTCTCCTGAGAACCCTGGGGAGTCTGTGTAGGGAGGCACAGGGGCAGCTCCAGTAGAATCAAACAAAGAACCAGATGATACAAAATGCTTGTTAAAGCAATTTAAGACCTCAGTTCTGTCATAGACTGGGACCGAGTCTTTTAGAACAAATGTCGGAAGAGCCTGAGGGCTTTTAATTACAGATAAAGATTTAATCACTTTCCAGAATTTCTGTGGATTATTGAGGTTCTCAGTTGTAATAGATAAGTAATATTCAGATTTAGCCTTTTTGATAAGATAAGTGCATTTGTTCCTTAGTTGCCTGAAAATAGACCAGTCAGAGGCAAAATCACTTTTTTTGGCCCATGCAACATTACGTTGATGGATGGTATCTGAAAGCTCTGGGGAAAACCAGGGATGTTCTCGTCCCCTCACCCTGAATTTCCTGATAGGAGCGTGTTTATTTACAATTTTCACAAAATGTTCCTTAAAGAATGTCCAAGTTAGCGCAACGTCCGGCAACAGACCTATATGCCCCCAATTAACCAAAGACAAATCATGATGATAAGCTTGTTCATTAAATCTTTTTATATTCCTCTTGGAAATAATGCGTGGTTTACATTTGGGGATTTTGGTGTCCCTGCAGGCAGCAACAACACAATGATCACTCAAATCATTACAAAAAACTCCCAAGGATGAGAATTTATGAGGAACATTTGTTAGAATTAGATCAATCAAAGTGGACTTATCAGAACTTTTAAGATTTGGCCTTGTAGGTAGGTTGACCAGCTGGCTAAGATTAATAGAGTCACAGAAAGATTTAAATTAATCAGAAACTGCATTTAGCCAGTCCCAATTTAGATCTCCAGCCATTAAAAGTTCATTATAATTTAATTTGGACAAAAGATGTATCAAGGACGATAATGCCTCCTTTGTGGCAGATGTATAACATCCGACAACATTCATAGAGAGGGACTTGGCTATTTCCACCTTCAATGCCAACAATTCTAATTGCTTACAGATAGACTCAGACGGAACAATTGAAGCATCAAATCTTGATTTAACATAAATGGCTACACCACCACCTTTCTTCGGCCTGTCAGTACGATAAACCTTGTATCCGAATATGCTAATGTCTTCATTTGTAATAGATTTCATCAGCCAGGTTTCTGAAATTATCACAATATCTGCATCTGTTGAACTAACCCAAATTCTGACCATGTCAAACTTTGGTAATAAGCTGCACACATTAAGATGAACACATTTGAGACCAGACATTAATTTTGAGATCTGCGGGAGTCTGAATACATTGCAGCTCAGGACCAGGGTTTGATTGAACATCTCCAGACAGAAGCAAGAGTAGGGCAATCATCAGACCTTTTCTTACATTACATTTTAAAGCAGTCTTTTCATATGTTGATGCCAGGTAATGCCTCTCCTTAAGCAAAAGAGTAAAATTATATAAAGCAAAAAAACGTTGAGATTTGGATAAGTCCCTAGGCGGATCCAACTACAGCTTTAAAGCCCAAACCAAATGAGGATGCTGAAGATACCCGGCAATGTTAGCTTTTGTGCCACTATAGTAAATGTCTTGCATGTTTGACACATAGCTAGAGGTACTCACCAAGGGGCAATTTCTTGGACTCAGGTCCCAAACAGCCAACAAACATAATAAAGTTAAGAAAAATGCCATCGTCTTTAATTTACAGCGCCTCAGTAGAGACAGTTTATAGTTTGAGGTTTGAGTGATGCACAGATTAATTAAGAGTGCCCCAGCAGGTTAGCCCAGGCTCCAGGAAGACATAGCAGGCTCAGGCTAGCTGGCCAAAGTAGCCAATGCCGCTGCTGGAGGTAGCCGCCGCTGGAGGTACCCCACGCCGGAGGTAGTCGTCGTCGGGGGTAACCCCGCTGGAGGTTGCCGGTGCCGGAGGTAGATGCTGGCAGGCCAGACAGATGGCTGGAGGCTGGATGCTAGTTGCTGGTTGCCCGGTGGAGGCAACTCATAGTACTCATAGTTATGGGTTTTTCATGTAATTTTACATTTCAAGTGTACATTTAATTAGGGTTCCAACCCTAACTTAACTTTTATTAAAATATGAGCCCAGTCAGCCAGATGGTGGCGCTGTAATTAAGGCTTGACAATGCATTTTTTTGAAGGCCATGCCCCTCACACCGTAAGTCAGATTGACTTGAAATTTGACACACGAGTCCAGCTCAATGTGCTCTTCAAAAAAGCCAATTGGACCATAAAAGTCCGCCTGACTAGATTTTTTGCTAATTTGCATAATGTGAAAAACAGTAAAATGAATAGAACTTTTGAAAGATTGACTCTATCAACACCAAATTTGTTATACGGCTTCGGGGGATGAAAAGACAAATTTCTTTTATAAATGAAAAACATGGCTGCTACGGACCAATGTATCTTCGCAATGGGCGGGGCTTAGCAATTATTGGCCATATCTCCCACATCCTTTACCCTATCATCACAAAACTTAGTGGGTAGGTTCACAACGGGTCTGGGAATCTGCCTACCAAAACATGTTGAGCTCAACCTATAGGGGGCGCTATAATGCTACAAATGCATATCTCAAAGACCATTGGATGGAATTTCACCAAATTTGGTATGCCTGCTCTAGTGGCAATTATTAAATAATATCTTCAGTGCCATCTTGATAGGTGAGAGTGGGCGTGGCCTATTCGTCATTAATCATCATTGTTTGCCTTTTATTAATATATGGCGAGCTAGAAGGGACCCAGAGACACTAAACTTGGTATGTTGAGTATAAATGACGTCCAAATGCTGCTCCAAAAATTTGATCCCAATCCGTCAGATGGGGGCACTATAACATAGGGTGTACATTTCGAAAGGCTCTCCCCGCCAAGCCATAAGTGCTATTGATTTGAAATTTTTCATACACGTCCTCCTCATAGTCCTCTAAAAAAAAGCCTCCTGCACCATGAAAGCTGCTATTACAGATTTTTTGCTAATTTGCATAATTATCTCCACATTTCTCCCAAAATGATCATGATCATGGAACTGTGATTACTTAAAGGTTGAATATGTAATATGCTTATTAAAAGCTATATTTTTTCAAAAATAATACATCCACGGGGCGTTTAGAGGGGCGCAGATTAAAAGTAATGCGTTTCCTTGAAAAATTGTATTTAGTCTGAAATAAATAATTTAAGAAATTTTGACGGGTTCGACAATGACTTCCTGTTTACATCGTACCAGCCAAATAGCAGCCGGCATTGCGGGTTGCCAATTTCGCAACCTCGGCAATGCTCGGCAAAGCTCGGCAAAGCTCGGCACAGCTAGGCTGACACTGGGTAAAATGGCGGAGTGTGCAAGCTCTTCAGAGTCCCAGCGAACGGTGCGTTATCTGTCCCAGCAGCTGAGTGACTGGAGAAGAGCAAAAACTAGAGTAAATATCAGTGAAGCATACGCTCGGTGGACTCAGGTAAAGGATTTCCACGGCATCAAAACACACGCGGAAATGGCAAACTTTCTCCTGGATCGGTAAGCTAACTCGCTGGCTAACTTAGCTAACGTTACCTGTCGGTCAAACTCCTCTGCTATACTTATTTTCATTATATCACGTGGCGGCATTCAGCTCATATTCCATATTCCACCTTTAAACATCATAATACCTATTGAAACTTTGAAATACACATCAATAGGTAAAATTTGAATTTATATTTTAATGTTCAAATAAAGTCTATATGTAAAAGTATAACTCAAATGCCATCAGCATGTAGCTGAAAACCCAATTTGGAGAAATCTGGGGCTCATCATGGGTATGTTTTGCACAGATCTGTGAGAAACACAGCGGCTGATGTCATCATCTGTGGGTGATGAGGGTCAGGGTGGCCGCTTTGGGTCGAAAGAGGTTAGAATCTGCAGATTGCCGCTTGCGGCTGTATTTTGTTTTTATGTTTGTATTGATATTTTTCCTGTATTTAAAAAACACAGGAAGAATACGTCAAATAAACAGGAACAATTACATAGAATTACGTTACTAAATAGTTTTACAGTGCATAGTGTATTTTTAATGTGACTAAGGAGCATCATACAGAAATGTGTTGATGTGAACACTGTCACTGTCAAGTCATTGTTTTTTGTTGACAGCATCCCCAAGGGAATCATTACAGTTTGCTGCTATTATGCTGAAAAGCATATATTCCCTGGAGAAACAATCTCAACATCATGTTGTTTTCCAGTAGGAGTGACAGCTAAGTGTTAACAGGAAGGTGCACGAGCAGCAGCTGTCTTCGTCTTTGCAAATATCTCACGTTCCAGGCTTGATGCATCCATGGGTGCTGCTTCACTCCAACTCGTCACACCTGCAAAACATCACACACTGCAGAAAAAAACAAGAGAAATACGCTAAACTCAGCTTTGGAAACATAACATCTGCCTCACGTGGGAGCTGGTTTTTCCACACAAATGCTACTTACTGTACGGTCAAGCTGAAAACAACCTAGGATACATGACACTTATATATACTTGCATTTTTACATAAGAAATATGTTTGCTAATTGTGTTGTAGCCTTACACTCAATAGAAAATCAACCTTTACTTAAAGTGGCAAAAGTTTTTAACCCAAACCCATTTTTTTCCTAAACGTAAGTAGTTTTCTTTCCTAAACTTGTTAACGGGATATATATTGTTTAAGGAATCACTGGTAATAGACCTATTCACTCATTTAGTTATGGTCAGGGTTAGAGTTTTGTATTAAGCAATGTGGGTGGTCGGAAGACAGCTAGACAGACAGACATAAAACCCTTTTATCATCAAAAACACTCAATAAAAGAATAACTTTAAGCTTGGGATGACAAAATGTACAATTATGTGAAGCATCAGCATGCTTTTTGTACTGACTGTTTTTCAGTGAAATAATTGTTAGCCCATCTTCCAATCTAAACCTGCTCTTATTTAGGTGACTGACCCATGAGTAGACCTATGAGGATCATTCTTAACTTTTTGTAGGCACATGGTCTATTCAAATATAGTAAAAACCCACGATTGCATTGATCAGAGCACATAAAACATATTTGAGCAAACCAAAGAAAATTTTACAAAGCAAGTTTAAAAGCTCGGTCTTAAAGATGTATTTTCCTTGGCAGTTGGCAGGACTGAACGTTTCGCTGCTATATCCCCAGCTCTCCAAACACAGCTGTTTCTTCTTAATTGCATTAATTACATCTGATGCATCAGCTGCCATAAGCCGTGAATAATTCTGTGTTCAAAAGAACTCTACTACACCCACCCATCTATCTGTCTTTAACCTGCAAGAGAGAGAGGCAAAGGGACAGAAAGAAGAAGTAAGGGGGAAAAGTTATGTTGGTTCGGTCAGCATTGCCTTTTGCCATGAGCATCCATGAAACACAAGCTCAGCCATCATGACTAGCAACCAGAGAGCTGGAGGGAGAGCAGAGCTTTAATGATGATCCACGTTGTTAAGCAGACATTACTCTTTGTCATTGTACAAGCAGTTGGGCACTGCTGATTCAGATCGCTTCATTCATTTCAAAGACTTGTAGTCACTTACTTTTATAGTAGTGAAGTGTCTGTTCAGCTTCCCATTCTGAACCATTATTTAACACAGACAGGTTGTTTTTCATGATGGTGAGTGTGGGAATGTGGTGATTATTGGGGTTTACATGTCCAGGAGCCCCTGGAGCCGTTAATTAGCTCTGTGTGTGCGTCAAAGGTTAACTGAATTTGGCCCTCATGCCAGATGTTTGGAGATTTCCATGGACAGAAAGAGAGATGATCCGGTCAATTTCACGGGGTAAGAAGTGACACCAGTAGGGTCAGGTGATTTAAAGAAGATGAGATATTCCAGATGGAGTGGAGATAGATCAACTTCCCTTTCGCTTATTGGATAGATGGACCCTCAATCCATCAAAGTGACCAATTAGAAGAAGTAGGTAGGTGCGGGCAAATGGACTCAATGGAGGCAAAAGGCCTGCACAAGCAGAGAAGATTAGGTGGTGGTAATTTATAGATTTCCTAAGATCGAAGGCTTGAGAAGATTTCTGGTAGAGCAGAGGGCAAAGCACTGGGCATCACTTTGCCAGAATTTGAGAACGCCCAGTGCGGTTCGGACTGGTTCGGACGCAGGCTTGAGATTTGTTTCAATAAAGACTGCTCTATCATTTCACCCAGCCTTGCCTCAAACCTTTGATGAGGACAGCACAGAAACTACAGTAGCTAGGTTAGAGT
This sequence comes from Sparus aurata, assembly GCF_900880675.1. Taxonomy (NCBI): domain Eukaryota; kingdom Metazoa; phylum Chordata; class Actinopteri; order Spariformes; family Sparidae; genus Sparus; species Sparus aurata. The sequence continues at coordinate 2,273,000 of NC_044205.1, read as the reverse complement.
TTGCATCCCTGTATAAATTTCATCTTGGTGTGCCTAATCCTTACCATACAGGCATGGCATGGCAATCATGCATAAGGCTTTGCACTTTGCACACAGACTTTTCACATGTCAAATAAGAACCCATCTGAGGATTTTTACCACTGATAGACTTTAATTTGGCAGGCAAAATTGTATTAATGGCAGCCCAAGTACATATTTGATGACGTGTTCTAGCATTTTTTTAAATTACATTTTTTAAACTGTCAGACAGAACAACCCCATCCATGATTTATTAACTTAGTGAAAATCTGTCCTTGGCCTTTCCCTCCCATCTGCTTTCAATCACACCTGATCTGCAGAGAAACAGAGAGAGAGAAAGACACCCTCTTGTGTTACATCCCTCCTGTAAACACATGCTAAATCTCCCATTCAATGTATGCCTACTCATGTTGTTTTGTAAAAGCTTGTACATACATCTGGTTGTTGCGATGTCATGTTTAGACAGGCTCCAACATTAACGACAAGTTTCCTCCACACGCGGCTCACCTGCTGTTTTTAAAAAAAGAGTCTGGCAAAAAAAATTAAAAAACACAAGGTGTGTTTTTTGGGTGACTTTACTAAAAATGAGGACAGTCAACAGAGCAGACACATACTGAGAAAGCGAAACAGAAAGGCAAAGCCAGCCAGTGTGTGTGCGCATTAAAGTGGACAATTAAAGCAACAACTTTTAAAGCAATTGTTGTGAGGGTACCATCAATCACATGCAACACTTTCTGTATAAGTGTTTCAATTAAAAGCTTTCCAACTGCTCTAAGTGTGTGACCCCTCACATTCATAGGAGGCTTTTAATTTGAAACATATGTAGCAAACTCTCACTCTCAATATTTTAACAGCGATAAAAAAGAATAAAAAAATAGAAGTGATAGAATAATTAGTAAATGGTGTAGTTTCTGGGCTTCCCTCCTCAAAGGTGTCGGCGTGTAGTTTGATAATAAAGAAGTCTGCGGAGGCAAGGCTGGATGGAAATAATAGAGCAATCTTTATTAAAACAAAATCTAACGCCTTGAGTCCGGATCAGAAGCGGCCGCGTTCTGATATTATTAAATCTGTGGACTAAACAATGCCAAAAATGCTTTGCCCTCTGCTCCATAAAAACCTCAGCCTTTGCTCTTAGGTGGTTTTCCAAGTGCCACCCCCTGTTCCTTCTGTCAGGGCCTTTTTTAGAGTCTCTACTCAAGGACACCCACTTCTTCTGATTGGTTCCCTTGCCAAATTACTTAACAGACAAAAAGGGGTTTGACCTTTGTTTAGGCATCTCTCATTATTTGGCATGCAGGTCAAACTTAGCTAAGCACTTTACCGTCTGTTACCTTTGGCCCCTCACAGTTAGAAGCCAACTTCTGGACCTTCATTCACACAATGAAAATCAATGAGTCATGATTGAATCCAAATTAAGTAGATCAGTCATGATTGAATCTAACCTAAGTAGGTCAGAATGTGTTGTCCTCCAGACACCTCAATGGGAACAGTATTTTTGATTAGAGTAGTTCACTGTTTTGTTTGGTACCGGGCTGCAGAGAAAGCGGAAATATATTATTTAATTTCCGTTATATTGATGACGATCACACAACTGTCTTCAAGTTGGCTGATAAAGTGGCTGAACTAGATATACTTAACTGGAGCTGTGGGGACAGCGAGTGGACTACTGCTGGAGACTGTAAATGACTGTGCCCTTAAAGTATTATTACCTTAGTAAGTCACAGAGTAGACTGGACATAAGGAACACACTTCTGGGTGTCTCTCATCACCCCTAGGTGGGACCATCTTGTTGCAGCGTAAGGGATTCCACTGATTCTGCATTATTGGTGGGTGGTATTTTTTATGCACTTTGTGTTGACAAATTTGTTGTATAATCGTATTTTATTTCCATGTAATCAAGGAACCACATATTTGAACTGCTCTTTTACTACTTCCTTTTGTCTTCTCATCTCTTACTAGCTTGAAAAGTAGATGTATCAAAACCTTTCTCTTTTCAAGAAATTGTTTATAAATGAGAAGAACATTGGCATCTTAACTAACAAACAGACATAATGCAACAGCAAACTTCACTTAAAGCAAGTAAACCAAACCATTATAGCCAAGAAGAAATTAAGGAACAACAATTAGAATCGTACTCATTTACAGTAACATCAGGACTCACATAATCAATAATAACAATCAAACTCCATGTGGTTCTATTCACAGTTAATACTGTGCTTTTGGGGTCACAGTTCAGTACATTTCAGTGCAGCAGAGGAAAGACAAGGAATGCTTGTCATTCATTTTGAAACAGTGGTTCCTTATTGGCCAGCTCTAAAAAATTAAGCCATTCAAACATTAAAAATGTCATGTCAGTAGTGTGCAACCATCATTACAACAGGCATTCAAGGTGCAACCTGTAATAAACAGTCAAAATAATTACTAAAATTATCAACAAAATATAGAAAAAACTGTTTTGACATCATGTTATGATGTCGCTCCCTGCCGGCAGTCCAGGCCTATCACCTCCTCCTCCCAGTGCTAGCTCCTGTTCTAGTTGTGTAAACAACACCTCCCCACTACTCCAAGCTCCCAGAATGGACAGTTAGCTGTACAGTGAATTAACTAACTGCAGCTAGAGTTTGCAGCAGGTAGAGGTAAGAGGTTACCCCCTGTTTGAAGAATGAATTGAACATGTGGTCAATTCTTACAGACTGTGTGTTTGACCTGTAAAAATATAAAGCAAATTCAATAAAATTAAGAAAAGTGCAGAATGCAATACTGTCCACTTAAGGCATGAAATACACAAATACTGTACATTAAATAAAATTATACCTTCAAAGGGAACTGTGAAAGTTGTCTATCGATCCAAACATCAGGTTTACAATGAATAGACACATTGTTTAACCTCAGTGAAATAGTAATAGCAAAGATCCATCCAAGCATCAATACTGATTGTGCCCCCAATGTACAGAACTGTTGTCATACTGACTGAAAGCAAAATATCTCACTTGATTCATTTGTAAGCCTCATGGTAGGCAGAGCAAAGGCACTCTGCTGGGACTGACAGGATAAATAAAACTTAATAAATTACTTACAACTTATTAACCCCTTGTGGTATGCCCAATTGTTCAAGAGTACAAAGCGACCAGTTAAATTAACCATTATTTAGTTAAAGAACAGAATTTAAGTGTAGGTCAGTAATCAGTGGTGTGGTGAAAGGTGTTGGATGTGTAAGGTGTGTGTGTGTGTGTGTGTGTGTGCGCAATTGTAAGAAAACAAAAGAGTCAACAGAACCCAACCAAACCATACAAAACCACATTGGGATGCCTGGAGGCACCAGCCATCCAGAAAGGAGAGGGGGCGCCATCTTGGAAAGGTCATGCCTTTATAGATGAGGCGGGAGGGAGGGAGACAGGCAGGGAAAACCTGGGAAGGGAGCAGCACAGAAAGGCCAGCAGAACACAAAATGGCCTACTAACAGGGTCTTGTGCAGAATCACAGGGTGTACCAGTCTACTGGAAATCCCTATATGGCCCGTACTAAAATGTGGTTTCCTATGAACTTTTATTTTTAAAATGTCATCTATAAGTTTAGCAAATGAGATTGGTTGCTAAAAGTTGCATGTTGGGCAATTTGAGTAATTAGCATAATTAGCTAATTAACTGGAGACGCTACAGGTGAAAAGGGACATTTTTTAAACTAATACATATCACCATGAAACTTCCCCAGTTGATTACTTACACTAAGACAATCATTGTTTGTATTACGAGTTTTCTGAAATTGTATGTTTAAATATGCAAATGAGGCATTATCAAATTAAATATGCGCTAATTTGCAGACATTTCCAGAACATAAATCTAAACATTGGATAGAGCCAGGTTCGAAATTCTTGTTTCATTTGGTTGACATATTGTAGCCAAAGGTTTTTACAGAGGGAATTTTGGCTATCTCTTTTTATCACTCCATAAATCAGAAAATACTGTCAACAGCCATAAAAAAAACTATTTTCACCCTGTTTTTAGAAATAAAATATGATATAAATCAGGCTATGAATGATATATGAACAAACAGCACCTATTAAACCTTCAGAATATAGATAGGAATTAACCTGGAAAGTTTGGTGTATATAAGTGCTACTGAAGTAGAGATTTTTGGCTGAGAATATGAGAAAAAGCTAATTTTTAGAAAACGGCCTTTAAAGTTATGTTAGCTAACATTAGCTAGGTGGCAACTAAGTTAGCTAATATAGCGAGCTAGCTGATGTTAGCTAGCTAATGCGTTTTTCATTAGAACAAGCTTGTGTTTCTTACTATTTGCTAGTTGTTAGCCAACATGAATAGTTTAGGATTCCAACTGCAAGCATCATTAACCCTCCTTGAAGGATATTTTTTTTGCTTGTGCAACCTAATAGCACAGTAACATAATAGTATTAATATTATAATAACATACTAGTAAAATAATGTCTCAAATAACGCTTACTTCATTGAGCAAAGCAATCACGCAATGATTTAATGAACCAGTATAGTTAATTTGCGTTTGTGTGTCTGTGTGTGTGTGTGTGTGTGCGCATTGTATATACAGGCTATATATATAATAAGCATTGATTGAAATCAAGAGGAATATATTTTTGGCTTCATTGATTTTTATTTTTATTCAGGGTCAGTATGGCCAGCAGCAAGGAGAACTGCTTCTTCACACCATTCAATGGCAAAGGTCCACCTCAAGTTTTCGAGGTCACAGCCATCAACACGATCATTTCTCGAAGCAAAGAGAGGGGAGATTACCTACACATGAACTTGGCATCTCGCTTGTCTTCTGAGGGGGATAGTGTTTCCATTCACGCGCACAAAACCTGTTATTGCAGTTATACATCCGCATCAAGGAACACTGGGAGTGGTGGGAAGAAGAGGAAGGCCATCGAGTCAAATAATCTTGGTCGTAGGGTAATCAAACCACACGTTAAACGATTTGTGTTTAAAAGGGACTGCATTTTATGTGGAGAAGAATGCATGCCTAAGGATCCAAAGCACCCTCAGCGTTGGATCAATCTGGTTCAGTGCAGGACAGTTGATAGGGGGAAAGGGAATACAGCATTCAAGCAGGTTCTGGAAGACATATGTGATGAGCGGCAAGATGCCTGGTCAACTGAGGTGTCTCTAACATTAGCCGATGTACAAGGAGATTTGCACGCCAGCTATGCTCAGTATCACCAAAGCTACTATGACAAGTTCCGCAAAATTCCACAAAACTCAGTCAATTCTGAGTCATGTAAGCCAGCAATCGAAGAGTCTCTTAGATTTGTAGTAGAGAAAATGAAGGGAAACGTGCATGTGATGTGGACTGTATGCGAGTTGTACAAAATGTACAGTACAAACTTAGGTGTATTGACCCAAAGGTTTCAAATGTATGTGAATATTTTGGTGAAGAAATTGTAGTTCTGAATGTGGAGGGTTGTGACACTGTGGTGGGTTTCAGGAAGTATGTTGCTAAAATATTGAAAATGGTCAAAAGGTCAAAGATGGATGATGAAGATGAAGTTGAGAAGCTCATCAGGAGGATCAAGTCAGAAGTGGCCAGCATACCAAAGCCAAGAGATTACGATCTGAGCGATTTCTGCTTTACAAAGATCGCAGAGGACACGAGTGCTACCTTACTCCGCTTCAAGTCTAAGCTTGTTTCTGGGGGCGTAACTACAAAGGCTGCACTCACCCTGACACAGTGCATCCAGCAGCACATCAGTGGCACACGCAATCAGACTACACTAGGACTGGCTGTGAAGCTCCACCACAAGCATGGTAGCTATGAGCTGATCAAGACCCTCAATGATCATGGCCTTGTAACCAACTATGATGAAGTTCTATGCTTCCGCAAATCTGCAGCTCAGTTTGTGTTGAAGAACACTGCTGATTACCACAAAAAGCTTGGTCTGACTACTGAGCTTGGGCCCATATTCAGCTGGGCAGACAACTACGACCTCTATATCGCAAGTCCAAATGGAACCAAGAGCACACATGCCATGGTGTCCAAGTTTACACAACATCCAGCTAGCATCATCAAGACCGGTAACATTGGAGTGATGCAGCTGAAGATCCCGCGGCTGAAGAAGTGTGAGGCAAGCTCATTTCAACTTACTTACCAGTCTCTACGACTGGAGCACTACACTGGTCCTTCCAACTTGAAACCACCAGCACTTCCTGTGAAGGTTCTTTCTCCAGAAGAAGTGCACCAGGTTGCTGCCAGCTTGATACGCGCAATGTAATGCATGTGTAGACAGAAAATCTCAGACCATCGACAAGCCTAAGACTATTGCAGTGTTTGGGCCCCTTATCAATTCTCCACCTTCACACCCGGATACCGTGCTCACAACCCTTATCTACCTTGAGAAGTCACTGAAGAGCTTTGGCATGAAGCATGCACATACCACACTGGACCTGCAGCTCTATATCATTGCGTGCCTCATCCAGTGGAATGACCCAGTGCGATGGAAGTCTGTCATCATCCATCCCGGCACTCTGATGTCCTTCCTTGGCTGCATTGGAATGGTGGTGAATGCTTCTGGCATGGAAGCACTGCTTGCAGCGGCATTTGGTGGCATAGCCAACATTCTCAATGGAAAATCCTGGACAAATGCACTGCATGCATATCAGATGCTTGTGGCTGTACTTCTTCGCTGCTGGGCACCGTAATTATGCGCGGCACATCACCTGGTACCTCAGGATGGTGCAGAACCTTCCACATGAGGACAAGCAGGACCTTCTAGCTGGGGCTCACGTCTGCCGTCACTCTGACGGTGGGACTGCTGTAACTGCTGACCAGTTTGGCGAGCAGACTTACATTAAACAAGGGAAAGTACAAGGTGGGTTGAAAGGCATCTCAACCAATGAAGAGCAAGTTGCAGCGTGGATCAATTCCCATCCCATTTGTTCCCATCTTTCCCAGACAGTGGAAGAAATGTACACAAGTCAGGACACACCGGAGAATCCAGAGGATGTAGAAAATACACATTTGGTTGGAAATGAGAAGCAGAATAGATGGAAACATAAGGAGGAAGGTGAGAGAAGACGAGAGCTGGATCACAGGGATTGTCAGAAAATCATGGAAGAGTTCCAGAAACACTCTCATCCCTTGAAAGAGAATCAGCAAATCCTGTACAACATTGTGAATGGACAGGTGGCTCCAGACTCTGTGAATGTGCAGAATGCTCTTCAGATTGGTGAACAACTGAGCAAAGATTTTGCAGCCTCTTCCAGAAGGCTTCCATAGCACCAGTCAGAAGAGAGTCAAAACCATGGAGGTGATGAAGAAATTTATGATTGTTAAAGGCAAGCCCATCTACGATATGAGGGCCCATTTCTCTCGGCTCTTAGTTGTGGGGCAGCAGCGCGGCATAGAATTGAAAGATATCATTGATCATGAGCTCAGCCCTGTTCCACCATCACTCATCAATGAATTTGGTTGTCTGAGGAAGGGTGACAAGTCTGTCCTCGTCAAGAAATTGGGAGTACAAGATGAAAATGCTTGACTTCCCAATGTTGTCCTGATGCAAGTCAGCTGCTATACCACATTGTCTGGCCTGCGGCAGGTACAATCAGGGGCATTGCCTTTAGCATCAGTGCACGTCTCATCAATGCCTTTACTGCAGCTGAAGTTGATGAGACCCTCGTCATCTTTGACAGTTACAATGATGAGCTCAGTGCCAAAGATCATGAGAGGAGAAGACAAGCAGGCGTTGGTACAACTGAGTACAAGCTGACAATGAACACACCCCTTCCTGGTCGAGAAGCTGTGATGAAGAGTCCATCAAAGAAGACACAGCTATCATGCCTTCTGTGCACATATGACCTCACTGCTGATAAGATCCTTATTGTGAACCATATGGACTGCATTGTCAAGCATGTGGAGGCTGATGTCACCCTCATCAGCTACATGCTGCAAGCATCTAGAGCAGGGGCCCCCACCATACGTGTCCTAAGTGATGACACTGACAAATTCGTCCTGTTAGTGTACTGGGCTTGGAAGACATTCAATCAGCAGTGCAGATGGAGGAGTGGAATGGCACCATCCTGGACATAATGGCACCATCCTGGACATAAATGGCACCATCCTGGACATAAATGCCACCGACATAAATGTCAAATGTCTGGGTCTCCCGGGAATGCATGCGCTGTCGGGATGTGACACTGTATCCTACCCCTGCTGAAAGGGCAAGGCATCTGCGCTTAAAGTACTCCAAGGAAGTACCATGCCTGGTCTCAATACAGTGCTTGGGGAACCTGATGCTACTCACACTGACCTAAAAGATACCGGGACCAAGTTTTTCCTCGTGCTTTATGGACAGAAGAAGGCCAAGTCGATGAATAACGCTCGCTACCTGATCTACAGACGGAGGAAAAAGCCACCTGAACTTAAAAAGCTTCCTCCAACTGATGGCAACATGATGCTACACATACTGCATGCTCATCTCCAGGTCATGTTGTGGAAGGCTGCAGATCAGGGGGAGCCACCTGCAGAGGCCAGAAACATCACTAACTTTGGGTGGGAGGTTGCTAAAGAAGGTGTTGTCATGTCCACTGTTTCCACCCAGGCAGTAGCTCCAGTTAATTTGCTTGATGCCACCAGCTGCAGCTGCAGCACATTGAAGGCCTGCCAAAAAAACTGCAGCTGCCATGCTGCAAGTCTCAGTTGCACTGACTATTGCAAGTGTGAAGCAGGTGAGGTTTGCTGCTGCAACCCATTCACAATACATGAAGACAAAGACATAAAAGATGAGGAGGCTGAAGGGAAAGAGGAGAGAGATGATGAAGAGGGTGAAGGGCATTGAGTGTGAGGTTGTGGTTGTTATTCTAAGTTAACTTTAAGTGAACTTATTGCTGTTTCCTGCATCCAGTGATTTAGTGATCCAGCTCAATATAGTTACTATTTTTGTTACAATCTACATGTTTAATATTTCGAATGAGCTCACTTGGGCCAATTTCTGACAGTTTGAATTTTCACAGTATTTCATTAAAAATGGTGTTGGTATTAATGATTATGCTAATAAGGGCATGACAATGAGGCTAGAAATATGTTCTTCTATGTTATATGCACTATGCAGCACATTACCATTAAAATAAACCTACTCTGGGAATTCTGTGATGATTTTTTATTTTCTTCTTTATTTTACCTGATAATTAGCTAATTATGCTAATTACAATTTTGAGTTATTTTGCTTCCATAACATGTCTTCTTTCAGACTAGTGGAAAGAAAACATCCAAAATACACATTTCGGTGTTCATTTTACTTCACTTTGTCTATTTCCTTCTATAGATTTCTTATACAATACATATCTTTAAAGGCCGTTTTCTCAAACTCTGAGCCAAAAATCTCCACTTCAGTAGCACTTTATATACACCAAACTTTCTAGTTTTATTCCTTGCTATATTCTGAAGGCTTTCACAGAGGGGTTTGGTTCATATATCATTCATAGCCTGATTTATATCATATTTTATTCCTAAAACAGGGCAAATTTTTTATTTTTTTTATTTTTTATTTTTATGGCTGTTGACAGTATTTTCTGATTTATAGAGTGAAAAAAAGAGATATCCCAAATTCCCTCTTTAATAACCTTTGGCTATAATATGTCAACAAAATGAAATAGGAATTTTGAACATGGCTTTATCCAGTGTTTAGATTCATGTTCTGGAAATGTATGCAAATTAGCACATATTTAATTAGATAATGCCTCATTTGCATATTTGAACGTGCAATTTCGGAAAACTCATAATACAAAAAATAATTGTCCTAACGTAAGTAATCAACTGAGGAAGTTTCATGCTGATATGTATTAGTTAAACAATGTTCCCTATTCCTCACCTGTGTCTCCCCTTAATTAGCTAGTTATGCTAATTACGCAAGTTGCCCAACATGCAACTCTTAGCAACCAAGTTGAATTTCATCCACTAGGTCTATAGATTACATTTTGGTCATAAAAGTTTATAGGAAACACAATTTCTGGGTCCAAGAAATTTCCAGTAGACTATACGGGAGACTGCATCAGCCAGTATCCCATGATGTATGAGCATGATGGTTCTGCCAATCCATGTTGCAGCAAATACTCCTTCTCCATACGCTGACGCTTTTCCACTGGCATCCTGTAAGCCCACTGTCTCACAGGCAGAGTATCCCCCACCTCCATGTCATGCTCGATCATGTTAGTGCGTGATGGTGTATACAATTCCTTTCCCTCAGAGACACCTGCCTGAGAAGACTGACCCTGTTCAGAAAGTTCAGACTGTACTGACAGAGCTTTACTCCTGGTCCGGGTCACAGCACAGGGGGAAGACACTTTAGGGCTCTCTTTAGCACACCCCTCAGGCTCTTTAGGCACCTGCAAGACTGAACCCACATACACAAGTGGTGGATCCTCTTTCCAGATCCTTGACCGTGCCAAACCATTGCCCAGGATGACATCAACCCCCTGTATCTGCAACTAAGGACGGATGGCTATATCAACTTCACCACACACCAAATCAGAATCAAGATGGTAACGATGAACAGGAACCCAGAGTGTAACCATCCCAACACCCAGTACAGGAGCTTTCCCACTATTAGCTGTATAGGCTGAAAAAGGCAGCACACTCCTCAAGATAAGACTGATTAGACCCCGTCTAGGTCTCTCAGAATCTTAACAGGTATCTTCCCCTGTCCATCTAACAACACAAAACCATCTGAAACAAAAGGCGTATACAGCTCATCCACATGCTTAAATGGCACAGTCCCTGATGGACGAACAAACTCAGACATGTTAGCGTGAAGCGCAGAGGTCACCAGGCCAACTGGCTTCACATACACACTGGCACCTGCTGATATCTGACCAGCTTTACTAAGTGGACACTCCCCTTTCCAGTTCCCTCGTTCTTAAAGGCATGGCAAGTCCTGCCTGGATCAAACTTCCCATCTGTCCCTGGGACATGTCTGACAGCAGCATAAGAACCCTCATGAGCTACTGGAGGCCTATTAGGCCTAAATCTAAAGCTCTCCCTCCATTGTTCCTCTTTCTGGCCCTGGCCACCAACTGAGCCACTACCATGCGTTAAAACATATTCGTCTGCCAACAATGCCGCTGCAACTGCTGTTTTAACCTTCTTCTCAGTTATATAGGTGGCCAGCTGGGCAGGCAATGAACTCTTGAACTGTTCTAACACAGTCAGGTCACACAAATTCTCATACGGCTCCACACTGGATGCCGAACACCACCTACAGAATTGAGTTGAACTCTCTTGAACAAATTCAACATGGGTTTGCTGGTCTCTTCTCTTCCAGCTTCTAATTAAAGCTTATCTGGCAAAGTTTCAGGGTTAGGACCACACCTCAATAGCGCCAACTTCCGATATTCCCATAAATAACCACCTGACCCTCTCCTCTTCTTTGCTCTCGTATTCTGCAAGAAACTAGATCATGCGTCATCGCCTTGAGCATATCCAAACTTTTGTACGAGCAACATCAGCCTCTACTCACCTCGTCATGGACTTCGTATCACTATCCCCGTCGGACGATGATCTTTTCAGACGAGATCAGGATCACCATTCATCAGAAGCCGACAACTTTCCTGTAACCTCCATACCCGAGACGCCGATTCCAGTGGTCCAAAAGCTGTCTAAGAATCCGAAGACGAGTTCAAAGAGCAACTTCGTCTCATCCATGGTTCGCATCCCGCCTGGTTCATCTCTCCTCAACATCCAAGATTACCATAGTTCGACTTCTCCATGTCTCCCAGCCCACCTCCTTCCGCAGCAAAGACAGGGACGAGGAAAGTCTGGACCAGAAAGTCGCCATCGTCCCAGTTCGCCGACTCCTTTGCCCCCGAGAGGCGAAGCCTCCCGCCATCGTTCCAACAACACCTGCAGAACAACTCACCGATCGCAGCATCACCATGCTCTGGTGAGATACCCCGACCGGCCTTCATCTTAAAAAAATCACCGATTTGACAGTAGCCACTCTCCAGAAAACTTTAAAAGACAAAGTAATTTTGTTTCACCGAACGGACATAAAGCCAAGCTTTTTTCCACACTCATGTTGGCTTGTTCCGTCAACACCAGCTCTCTTCCGGGTGACATCATAATGCGCACTCCAACAAGCCGTGACGTCGATGCTCCTGTTAAAGGGACAGTACAATTAAATACTACAGCCCAAAGACAACAGGAAGCTCAAAGACAACAGAAAGAGCGCCAGCAAAAGGGGAGACAGAGATCCTCAGCCAGATCAAATGACTCTAGAGTTCTGCTACCACCTCTCGTCATCACTCCACTTCAGAGGGAGCGCCCAGATGGATTTCAGGACTCTCCAACTCCCATCAGGATTTTCATCATCGGAGCAAGCAGCCTACAACATCAAAGGCAAACGTCATGGTGCACACTGCCATCCAGTTCCAGCCATCACAACAGCCAATCTTTGCGGGGGCTTGTGGCACCAGGATGCCAGCGCCCTCTACTTCCTGTTTTCAGCAACCACAGCAGATTGCTTCAACCGGGGCCCATGGCACCGGGATGCCAGTGCCCTCTACTTCCTGTTTCCAGCAACCACAGCAGCTCGCTTCAACCGGGGCTCCTGGTACCGGGATGCCAGCGCCCTCTGCCGCCTATTTCCAGCAACCACAGCAGCTTGCCGTAGCCGGGACTCCTGGCACTGGGATGCCAGCGCCGTCCGCTGCCTATTTCCAACAACCACAGCAGCTTGCTTCAACTGGAACTCCTGGGATGGGGGTGCCAGCGCCCTCTGCTTCCTGTTTCCAGCAACCACAGCACCTCACTTCAACCGGGACTCCTGGCACCAGGATGCAAGCGCCCTATGCTGCCTAATTCCAGCAACCATAGCAGCTCACTTCAACAGGGGCTCTTGGCCCTGGGATGCCAGTGCCCTCTGCCGCCTATTTCAAGCAACCACAGCAGCTTGCCGTTGCCGGGGCTCCTGGCACCGGGATGTCAGCGCCCTCCGTCGCCTATTTCCAGCGACCACAGCAGCTTGCATCAACCGGGGCTCCCAGCCCCGGGATATCAGTGCCCTCTGCTGCCCGTTTCCAGCAACCACAGCAGCTCACTTCAACCGGGACTCCGGGCACTGGGTTGCGAGCTCCCCACGCCGGAGTGCAGATATCTTCCATCTCCCAGCTCCATCGGTTCCAGCAGCCATGTTGGCTGGGGTCGTCGGCACCGGGATGCCAGCACCCGTTCTTCTTCCTCAGCAGGCAACCACTAATTTCACTTTATCCACCGCTAACCACACTGAGCCGCACCAAAACGGAACGAGAGCTTCAGCATTCTCTCGCCTGTCGTTGGCAGCTCAACCAGCACCCATACCTCCAAAACAGGTGTCATCTGCCCCTTTTGTTATATTTCCTGTAACCAAAGGCATAGATAAGAAAGGCAGGCCCGTCATGCACCAACAGCGTTGTTCAATCTGCAACAACTTCAACAGTATCAGATGCACCATATCCCAGTGCCGCTTCCTCCACATCTGCTCCTTCTGCGGCGGGGGCCACGCCCGCTCTGCATGCCCGCACAACCTATCTCTCTGAAGCTAGTTTCTTATAAAGGACTTGAAGAAGGTTTTCACCCCGGACTTTCCACACAACCATCCATCTCTTTCGAAATCAAAAATCTCCAGTTGGCCATAACCGAGACGGAGTCAGTCGACCACCTGCTCGCTAAGAAAGTTAAGGAAGGTTTCGTGATCCGACTGTTTGCCCGTTCTCCGTTTCCTAACTTCAACATCAGCCCCCTCGGTATCGCAACCAGGAATTACTCCGGAAAGAAGCACATCATCATCGATCTTTCAGCACCCCACGGCAGTATCATCCCCAGCATCAATAGCTTGATCCCGAGTGTGGACTTCTCCCTTCACTACGCCACCATCAACCATGCCATCGCCCTTATCAAACTCGCCAGGAAAGGGTCGTGGCTCTCAAAAACAGACATCACCAGTGGTTTCAAAGTCCTCCCTATTCACCCCGACTTCTGGCGTTTCTTCAGAGTCCGCTGGCATGGCGCATATTACGTCGCCGTGAGGCTCACCTTTGGTTGCAAAGCAGCCTAAACTCTTTGACACCCTATCTGAAGCCCTCTGCTGGATCCTGTCTAACAACCATGGGATGCCATTCCTTGTCCATCTCTTGGAAGATTTCTCATCATTTCCCCCCTCATCGCCACCCACTTCTCGGCCTGGTTACCCTGACTTTAGTCTTCTCCAACCTTGGGGTCCATTGTCCGCAGAGAAAACAGAGGGCCCCTCCACATCCGTTCAGAGTTTCTCTGAATCACTCTTGAAACAAACACATTTCAGGCTTCACTCCCGGTCGGAAAGCTCAACCGAATCAGCCTTCTGATCTCCAATTTCCTCTGCGCCCCGTGCTGCACCAAATGTCAACTTCTGTCCCTTCTGGGCCACCTCAACTTCGCCTTACGCATCATCCCCCAAGGGCGAGCCTTTGTCTCTCACCTACTATCCATCGCTTCTTCCGTCCCATCACTCTTGACTTCCATCTCCCTGGATAGCTCAAGCCGTGCTGAAATCCGTCCGTGACTCAACCTTCTCACCAATTGGAACCGAATCACTTTCTTTTACGACGACCAACCGACTCACCCACACGACATCCATCTGTACGTCGATGCTGCTCCTTCTGCCGGTTTTGGGGATTTCTACAATGGAAGATGGTTTGCAGCAGGATGGCCCCCGGAGCTCGGAAATGAATGGCAGAAGTTCAGAAGCTTGGCACCTCACGCAGATACCTTCCCAACGCCGCTTCCTCCATATTCAGCACTGACATTCAATTCATAAATCCTGCGCTAATACCCCTGATAGGCGACTTCCAGAGCGCCATCATCAACAGCCTCCAACCCTCTCCTCCCAATGGACAGCTTGGAAAAGCTTCCATTACTTCACGACCAATATGACCTTGACCTTGACTTCTTTTATTACTTACGCCCATTCCAACATTAAAACACACACCATCAAAGCTTACCTTAGCGGTATCAGCTTCTTTTCCAAGCCAATAACCGGCAGTTTGATAACTTCTCTTTTAAAGGACTCCTACATCAAGAGCCAGCTAAAAGCCCCTGCCGTCTTCCTCTTACTGCCGACTTGCTGTTAATCTGCCTCTACGCCATCCATTCCGGGTATGGCACTCCTCAAGTTGCCCGAACCCTGGAAGCCATGGTCTTGCTTGCTTTTTTGGTTTTTCTCAGATGCTCCGAACTCAACACCCAACCATTCACTTGCATGCATTCCAAACTTGTCTCGCTTTTCAGACGACACCATGGTATTCTATTTAAAGCGAACTAAACCAATCGATCTGGTCCGTCTACACCCGTCTTCTACTCCAAGGTCCAATCACCACTGAATCCTTTCGAAACCCTTGCTAACTTCTTGCAATTCCGCAAATTTCAGAGCATAACAATGACGGATCCTCTCTTCATCTCTGAATCCGGACAAGTGGCTACTTGATTCTGGTTCCACCATCACTTTCGCCACGTTCTCTCGTTGTCTGGTATTTTACCTGTTAACTACTCTGGACACTCCTTCAGGATCGAAGCTGCCACTTCAGCCTCAACGTTTTGTTTTCTTTTTCTTTCATAATAAATTGTTTAAACACATCTTGTTGACGGTGTGGTCCTTGCTAGTGAAACCTCTGCCTATAAGCTTCTGGCGCCAGTTCGTATGCTTTAAGGACTGCAGTTTTAACTTTGCCATAACTTGCACTGTCAACAGAACTGAGGGCAGAGAAAGCTCTCTGGGCCTTGCCTGTGAAGACACACTGCAGCATTGAAGTCTGGTGGACATCCGACCAGCCCCTCATGCCTGCTATCTGTTCAAACAATGCAAAAAATGTATCAGGATCTTTTTCATCGAATTTTGGCAACAACTGCAACCCTCCAGCAACATTGGAGTCACGACGTATCCCTGTAGCCACGCTTCTCTTATTCATTAGCTTCAACCTCAGCCGTTCTAATTTAACCCTTTCCTTTTCTAACGCTGCTTCAGCACTAAGCTTCTCCTGCTCCAACTCTTCAAACTGAAATCTCTCCTCCAGTTTCGCCCTTTTCCTCTCCAACTGCAGGCACCGCTCGAACGTCCAAGCCCCATCCCCAACATCTGGCCTAAAAGATCGGCAGACACAACCAGACCCTCAACAATGCCCCGTAGCTCAGCCTTTTTTGGCACCTCCTTGTCCTTAGACCAACCCAAATGTACTGCCAAGTCCAGCAGATCCAATTTGGCAAACTGAGCTAAAGTGCTATAAGATGGTCACTGGAGGAACTCAGAAACCAGTGCATTATCCTGCTCAGTATCCATGTTAACTGTCAGCCTGAATCACAACCAGTGCAAACCTCATGGACCTCATCCAAAAGAGAAAACAACAAGTCACACAGTACACAACCACATAGAGACGGAGTGACAAAGGAGCACCCCCTCCTAGCTGCCTTACCCAAACTAACTTACTGTACCCTAGTCTTCATGTGCGTACTGGCGGCGGGTATTTAGGCACATTAAAAACATCTATATTGGGGAAGACACTTGTCCCACCCAACACTTTGGGATGCTCCTGAGACAATTGCTGCTAACCGCACGGACAACACACCAAAAACAAAAAACAGCCCTGTAACAAAAAAAAAAAAAAAAACCCTCCTTGTGAGAGAACTGCCACTAAAGCCTACACGAGGGACACAACTGCTCCAGCCAAGACCTCCTTACAGCCACACACAGCGCAACTTAAAGCCACCACTCTCTGAACGCAGGTCAACAAAGAGAGCATCACACCATTTACCCCCGTGGTTAACACTACACTCAATAAAAACCAACCACTGTGAGCCTCCCAATTTTACTGCCACACAAGTGCCAACATTGACACTCCCAAGTTCAAAATTGGATGAGCCCCCACTTGTTATGCCCAGCTCGTTCAAGAGCACAACAAAGAAGGGAGAATCACACAGCAACCAGTTAAATTAACCATAATTTATTTAAAGAACAGAATTTAAGTGTAGGTCAGTAATAAGTGATGTGGTGAAAGCTTTCGCCTACCTCAAACATGGTGGGTGTCATGGTGCGGTCCATTTTCATGCTTCGCCATAAAGCATCAAGTCCTTATAACTTCAACATACTTCCGATGTCGCCCTAAATACCTCCATGCATCAATATTGTGTCATATCCATAATGCCACCTACTGGACACAGGAATTTCAGACGAACATCCTATTTGCATGACATTTATAGCTTTTTTTCTCCATGTCATACACTACAAGATGACATGCATGGGGCCGGGCAACAAGAGTTAGGAAGAGTAAAGATGATATGGCCGATGTGAGCAGAGAGGCACACATATGCTGCTAGGTGAGCCTTGGTAAGGGCATGTTGAAATACTTTTTTTCTAAGTGCGCTTTTCTGTTTTTTTAATATCTGGAGCAGATGAGGTTACTGTGCATGAGACCCACACTTTTGCGAGTTTCATCCCCCCGTCTTCGCTGGCCCCAAAGTCCCTGCCGCCTTACACATTGTGCAGCCCAAACCGGAATTTTCCATAAGAAACCAGGGGTAGCAAGTCTGCTTCACCTTGAACTGAGCTGCTGTCCAAATAGTTGTGCATCCCATCCCACTCAATGCACTCTCCTCTCCTTCTGAATTTTCCTACTGTAAAATCAAGCGAGCTGATGCTGCCTCTTGCTCCGGCTGCTGTACCGGGCTAGCTGATGCCAGGGTACCCGTTTGTTGCTCCTGCTGTTGGTGGACCACCTGGCTGACTGTTAATGTTGTAGCTGGCTCCCGCTCCGGCTGGCGGTGCATCTGACCAGCTGCTGCTGCAGTACCCGCCTCTTGCTTTGACTTGGCTAGCTGTCCGTGAACCTGGCCAGCTGTTGAGATGCTAGCCACCTGCTGCAGCCGGTTCTGCTCATCATACGCTGCAACTGCCCTCGTCGCTGCTTGTCAAGGCTTTTCTGACTCATTTTGAAGCGTCATGCAACTATTCCTTCTTTTTGAAAAAAGACAGTAAATTTAACTGTCTTTTTGACATGTTTGCATTGAAATAGTAACCTTTTGTTCATCTCTGCTTGCTCCCCAGATGCGGCAAATTTCAAACGTTTTTTCTGTGTCAGAGGCGGGGTTTGATGACCCAGTAGGTATTTCAGTGCATCAACAGATCTCCGACTCTTTCAAATGTATCCTATTTTCATTTAAATTAGCTATTTAAAATACGGAGTACACCGTATCTTAACAAAAAACAAGAAATTCTTTGAATTTGTTCTGAAAATTAATATATGAATATTATTACTCTATTTTATACATTTGTTTTTAACTTTTTTCATATTATTATTTTTTTCTATACAAGAGGTACCAGATCGGCCCAAATAAGTCCCGGAACACAGGCAAGCCAAAACCAAGAGGTGCCGGATCCTGCCAGAAGAGGATCCGGCACCTCTTGGTTTTTAAATTAACCCCTGAGCATGCCCCGACAGCAGCATGCCCCGACATACGTGGACTGCGAGAGCCCGTTCATCGCTGCTTGCAGCTTTAATTAGGGCATGAGCAAGTCTCAAACTGCGAGGTCCCTGTTGTTTTTGTATGGACGACTTTTTTGTCCCAAATTATTGCATTTTTCACTGCCTGAACATACCCCAAAACACACCAAACTTGGAATATATGTCACACCTGGTGAAAAATGTTATAATCTTTTGTCGTTGTGAATTTCCACCACTAGGTGGCGCTATAATCGGGGAAAATGCGTTTTTGTTTATAACTCCCATATACTTTATTGCACATTCCTTACATCCACGTATTCACGGAATTGTGCTGAATCTCCTGATATAGGCCACATCTACTTTTTCGAACTCCTCCTGGGCAATTTCACCCATTTGCACGAAACTTTGGACACAGCATCTGTGGTCCCTCCTGACAAAAACTTGTTACAAGAATTTTGATAATATAAACAATACGCAAGTTATTACCCTCAGGAGTCTGGGGTATAATTGGCCATTTTTGAGTACTTTCACCTTTTGTAATTATTTTCAGCACAACCCCACATGTGTGATTGTACAGTTATTTTTTCATTCTGACATACTGTATTAACAAAAAAATCTGACAAAAACATAAAATTTGAGTAGGAAAAAGTTAGTTTTTTTACTGTGAAAACCACAAATATGTTTAACGAACCAAATGTATTACTTAGAATGCAAATACAAGTTGTTGTTGTTTGCTAAATTTGCTAATATGTTTTTGAAGTTATATGTATTTGCATTACAACTATATAAATATTTACATTTAAATGCAGGCAATGCCTCAGGCTCTGGTCTCCCTCAGCTCCTTCCTGCCTGCTCCACATTCAGCAGTCTCCTCAAAAGATGGCCCCCACAGAGCAGTCGCGACATACTGGGCGTCTGCTGCTTAACCGGTATAATGGGTATAATCAGCTTCAATCAGAGAGGTTCAACTCTTCATCTTCATCTACCAAACCCGGAACATTGCATTGTCATTGGGTCACGACTGCTTCTACATCCCTGCGGCTAGAAGCCAACACGTAATATACTCAAAAATTTTGGTAAATAGCTATCCCACTTCTTCCTCCACTGATAAGAGAAAGAGACACTCCACCAACCAAGGACTTGCTCAAATAGCGGTAATGTTTCTACTAGTCGGTGATACCAAGCTGAACCCGGGCCCGCTCCCCTGGCTATCTGCCAGTCAAGATGCTAACGTTAGCCACCCAGCACAACAAAGACTGCTAGCAGTAGTGCTAGCAGCGAGCCGACAAACTTAGCCTTCCAGCTAACTCACTCATGACCACCAGTATTAACGCAGCCGGAGGCGAAAAGAATGGTGGACTTACTTTATCTGCCACCCTCGGTGTACTGATGGGTGTCCCTCTGCTACAGTGGAGCTGTTCTGTCGGATGTTGATCCCCTGCGGAGAGGAGGCCTGGGGCGCTGGCGGGTCTGGGATGGCGGCCGTTAGCTGCCCGGCGGCCCTTAGCTGCCCGGCGGCCTTTAGCTGCCCGGCGGCTGGTGCTCATGCTTCACATGGCTCCACGACCTCACTGTCATCAGTCCGTGGCGCCCTGGGCAGCAACTCACTGACCTTCAGCAGGACAGAGCCTGCGGCTCACCATGGCCCAGCAGCTGAGGAACGGACACTACACAGCGCCACTGCCTTAGCATCCCCAGTCCCCGACACCCCCAGCAGCGACATACTGGCCATCAGTCCAGTAGCTGAAGGTCGGGCACCTCGCAGTTCCATGGCCTCGCCATCCCTGGTTCCCAGTGCCCCGAGCAGTGACACACCAGCCCTCAGCAGGGCTGTGCCTACGGCTCCTCGTGGTCCAGCAGCTGACAGTCGGACAGCATGCAGCTCCTTGGCCTCGGCATCCCCGGTGCCCGGAGCAGCGACACAACGGCCGTCAGCGGAGCTGTGACTGCGGCTCTCCGCAGTCTGACAGCAGATGACGTGTTGCAGTGAGCCTTCAATAACCATGGCTGCTAACGGAGCAACATCCACCACCCCACTCGGTGGTCACTTAAATGTCCGCAGTATGGTTTCTAAGCGAGAACAACTGGAACATCTGCTGAATAATTCAAACATCGACTTTCTGGGACTCATAGAAACCTGGCTATCCTCCTCATCACCTGAAGCTGCTATAACAATGTCAGACTATCATGTTTTTGGAAAAGATAGGGACCACGGGAACGGTGGGGAGGTCCCACTGTACGTTAAAAGCACAATTAATTGACCAACCAACCAGGATAACAAGAATTCTGTTCTGTTGTCTTTTTCTAGGACAGAGAGCTCCAGGACCAGGAAATCCAGCTCCCTTCCCTGGTTTAATAACAATTGTCTTGCACTGTTAAAAGTTAGAGATTAGCTGCTCAAAACTTCACTGAAAGCTGGTCTAATAACTGACTGTCAAAAATTCACATCAGCACGAAAAAAAAGCGAAAACACTAGCCTTACGAAAAGCTAAAGCAAATTTCTTTTTAAATATAATTGAGAGTGCCATGGGAAATTCAAAAAAAGTGTGGAAAGAGATCAATAACCTGTCCAGCCGACTGACTAAGCAAAGCAGTAAAGGACTGGAACCAATAACTAACTACCATCAATAATCAATTAGTGACAAATCCTGGCACCTTGGCTGCAGAATTTAATTCTTTTTTTATAAATTCTGTTTAAGAAATATCAAGTCTGTTCACAGTGCTTGATTGTGTTTATCATCCTGTCAATTGTGAACAGCCTGTTTTTAACACAACTGAAATCTCTGAAAGAGAGGTAATGAAAATTATTTGATCTCTTAACAAATCTAAGGCCAAGGACTACTATGGATTTGACACATTTTTTAAAAAACTTCACATAGAGTATCTGGTTTGTCCCATCATGCAGCTGGTAAATCTGTCATTCTGTTGTCCTGACTAACTAGGAGGTGAGCACCGTGAATCCAATCTTCAAATCTGGAAGTAAATCTGAAATCAACAACTATAGACCAATCAGTATTCTTCCGGTCATCTCCAAAATAATAGAAAAATGGGTGGCAAAACAGTTAGTAGAACATCTCAATAAGGGTTGTACAGCATTACATCCGATGCAGTTTGGCTTCCGGACTCACCATTCCACAGAGTCGGCCATAAGTATGTTTGTTGAAAAACCCAAGTGTCTCCTGGATAGGAACAGCTGTATGGGAGCTGTATTCTTGGATCTTAAAAAGGCCTTTGACACCGTTGACCACCAAGTACTGTTAACTAAGCTGCCAAAATGTAATTTCTCTACACAGGCCCTCAATTGGTTAAGATCATATCTTGCAGATAGAAAGTAGTGTATGGTGGTCGGCAGTGTCAAATCCCCTAACCTGGACTCTCCAGTAGGGGTCCCTCAGGGTTCCATACTTGGACATATTTTGTTTTCTTTTTACATTAACGATTTCTTTGATGTCTGTAAGGGTGTCAATGCACAGTTGAACGCTGATGATGCAGTTATTTTCACTCCTGCGAAAAAAACAATAGCGGATGATCAAATACTCACAACAGCAATGGCTCATGTTCAGGACTGGCTCACTGATTAATGTCTTTCTTTAAATGTTAAAAAAAGTGTCTGTATGATTTTTGCTAAAAGGCCGCCAAATGTTGATCATTCTGGTGTCTATCTGGGAGGGGAGGAGCTCACTTTGGTGAGTGAGTTCAGATACTCGGGAGTCATCCTGGACTCGACACTCTCGTTCAGGAAACACATCAAAAAAGTATCTAACTCTGTCAAATACAACCTGGCAAATCAGGAATTCATTAACCAGCAGTGCAGCTTTGATGTTTTTACACTGTATGATCTTCTCACATATAGACTATTGCTTAACGAGCTGAGCACTGGCATATACGAAAGCACTCAAACCGATAGAATCTCTCTATATAAAAGCCCTAAAGACTCTAGATAAAAACCCCTTCTCCTTCCATATCTGCAAGCACTCTAACCACTCAACTACCTGCGCGCCCACATACTTATCTTTTAAACGACAACAAAAACAGTGGCTCAAATCACACTAAAAGTGTGACCATCAAATGGATTGAAGACTACTGTACATGAATTTTTATTGCATTGTTATATCCTTCTGGGTCTGGTATCCTCCTGATTGTATAATGTATTGTGTTGCGTGTGTGTGTTGTCTCTTCGATTTGTATGTTATCTATTTATCTGCTGTCTCTTCTATTTGTACTTTTAATTTTTTTTAGGGACTACGGATGCAAATTAGCAGCTCTGCTATAATCCGGCATATTTACAGAGACATTTTCGATGTTCATCAATGTGCGTTGTCCCTATCCAAAAATAACATATTTATTATGTTTTTTTTGACTCACAAAACAGTTACGTGATTATATCACTTACTATAATATATAACAACTTCCTGCAGATTTGGCTCGAAACAGGAAGTATTTCATATCTCCATATTTGTGTCTGAATGACATGAAACTCAGGTTACTACTTCCCTATGAGCCCCTAAGGCTCTGTGTAAAATTTTGTCCGATCACCACTAGGTGGCACCCTTTGAATTGAAGGATTTTATATGTCCACATCAGTAGGTCAGATTAACATGAAACTTGGTACAATTATTGCAAATGCCCTGCTCACGATAGCTGACGAAAGGTGTTACCATTGGACTCTATAGCGCTCCCTGGTATATTAAAAATCCAAGCCCTGCCTCCTACATGCACATGCATGAATGATATTTGGTATGCATATCTATCATGACCAGATGCACAAAAAAACATCTGGGGTACCTAACTGTCACTCCAACAGCAAATCGGCCATTTTGATTCAAAGTTCTGATTTCTTCCCCGTTTTGATCCGTTTCCATGCCTTGTACTTTAACAAACTCCTCCTAAAGATTGAACACCACAGACTTCCAATTCACTCAGTATCATCCTCAAACCTTGAACATGAAAAGTTATCAAAAGTTTTCGCCTAGGTCATACCTGGTGGGTACGTTATTTAATACCAACAGCAGCAGGCCACCAAATTATAAAGGAACAACTTCCTCATTCCTATCTGAACAGTCCATTCCTGAACACATAGGCCAATATACAGTCATAGTCACAGCGCCACATGTTGGATACAGGAAATGACAATTAACCCCATCCTGCATTGTCTGAAACACAGACAGTTAAGAGATGCGTAAGCAATAATCGGGCAATGGGGCCGGGTATGCAGCACGCCCTGATGTGCGTGGACTGCGAGGGCCTGTTCGTCGCTGCTTGCAGCTTTATTTTTGAATGATATTCTTCTGTTAAAGTTAATATATATTCATTAATAATAATGTGTATGTATTTATATGTACATATATTATTGTTATTAGGGCCTGAGCACTGACCAGTGCGAGGACCTATTGAATCTGATTGGATTATTATTATAATTTTTCCACCACCGCAGTTTTGGAGGCCTGACATACTTCAAAACCCCCAAAAATCGGCATATACGTCACACAGAGCATGTGAGCGTAGCTGAGCAGCGAGAATTTCCGCTCATGGCTTACGTGGGTGTTCGCTCCTTCGCTCCATCGCTCAAAGTTATACCTGACAGCTCCGCTCAAAGACCGCTCTCCGCTCACCTAAAATTTCATTCAGCTCTGGTGAAATCGCTCCACGCTCGCTCAAATTAAAAAGAGGGAGCAATTCCTGATGTTGCACCTATATGACCTGTCTGCTTGCTTTGCGAAATATTTTACAAACTCCATCCCTCAACGAATGACCTCTGATGCAGGCTAACCCTTGAAAGCACACGTAAGTCTGTATTTCCGCGCTCAACTCCGCTCACATGCCCCGATGTCACATCTAGCGAAAAATTTTAATAATTCAACTTGATTTTGTGTGGGTAGGGCCAGGGGACTCTAAAAAACCTCCAGTCCAACAAGCCTGGTCAACTGTTTTAGTTTTCAACGCCATTTTGACCAATTTTCATGCCTCGTACTTTAACAAACTCCTCCTACAGATTTAACACCACACACCTTACAATCAGTCAGTATCATCCTCAGACCCTGAAGATTATGGCGAAGTTATCAAAAGCTTTTGCTATATAACTTGTTCTTTATACTACAACATACAATTTCCCATCAACACCAAATTGCTCACACATGTAGAGGGTGTTGCCCTGAATACGTCTATGCAACAATACTGTGTCATATCCATTGTGCCACCCACTGGACACAGGAAGTCAGACAAACATAATCAGAGATTTACATGACATTTACTGTTTATTTTCTACACATCATACACTACCACACGACCCAGGGCCTGTTCATCGCTGCTTGCAGTTTTGATTATTATCATTATTATTATTGTTATTGTTATTGTTATTATTTTATTAAATTTTCCTCCAGTAAGCTTTTATTTTTAATCAGGCCTATATTTAGCTTTCGACTCATTTATTTTAAGACAATATTCTTAGACTACTCTTGTGGGTTTGTTTTTCTATTTACAAGATTACTATACTAGATGGGGTACGAAAACAGAAGATTGTAGAGTTAGTCTCGGAGCAAACTCACACCAGTAGTATTAGTGAACAACCTATGCAACCAACATCTGATATCAACACCTATCCCCAAGAGACTCCGTGCTGACATGGAGTTGATCAGTCCAGGGCAAGAGGAATCCCTGGACTGGCATTCAGATTTATTTTTGCTTGGTGGTGCGACAACCAGTCCAAATACTCGCTACTTGCGAGGTTCGCTAGAACATACGTGTCAATATGTGGCACCAGCACTGCATCTGAGCAGGTGTTCAGTGTAGCAGGGACTATCATCACTCTATCGAGGGAATCTCTGAAACTTGACAGGGTTAACTTTTGTTTTTTCTTGTGAGGACTACTAGGTCGCAATAGGAGGAGACTGCAGGTAACTTCAAAGGCCTTCATTAGCCTATAGTTGTTATTGTTAAGCATCTATCTGTGTTTCAATAACGATGTACCTGCCAATTGCCAACCAATATTCCTTCTGCAAAGTTGCCCACTTAATGACACTGGAATACAAACAGACATTTAGACTTTATATGCTATAAAGAATAGACTACTACAAGAACGAGCTTTTATATAACATCTGAGATTAAAATTATTCACTGCAGCAGTTTGAATGGCTTTACTAATTTGTGCAGTAAGGAAAAAATCAGCACCGTGGCAGCTCTACCTCTCGAACATTTAATTCCACCTAATCTCAATCATTCCGTATCATCAAACCATGATATGATAAAGATTCAAACCATCTGCGTTGTGTGAACCTGTGCATTTATTGAGCCATGTTTATTTCGATAAGCACCTTTCTATTACAAAAGATATAAGCAAATCCTTTAATTCCAAATCCTTAAATCAAAGTCTGCTAGATATTCCACCAGTGTTGTCAATCCATCACATCCCCCTGGAGCACAGCAGAAGCTCATGGTCAGTCGCAAATGAATGCAGTTTGATTGCAAATTCAAGATAACATTAAAAAGCACCACAGAATTGATTTCCTCCTGATATGAACTTTCATCATGGATTATAGTGCAGATGATAATGGTCAAAGTGTCTGCATATTTATCAATAGACTTATTTTGATGTCATGGAGTGCAGTGATGTGTGTACAGTGTGAACAGGAGGAGGACTGAGCACACAGCCCTGGGGGGCTCAAGGGGTTGAGCACTAAAGTAGAGGAGGTGTGACTGCTAACCAGAACTGTCTGGGGTCTGTTTGTGAGGAAGTCCAATATCCAGTTGCAGAGTGTTGTATTCAAGCCCAAAGTGTTTTAGTTTTCCAATCAGCTTTATGGGTGACATTGTGTTGAATACTAAGCTGGAGTCAATAAACAGCAGTGTGATGTTGCTGTCCTTAGTCTCCAGGTTCGTGAAGCAGTAGATATGGCATCCTCTGTGGATCTGTTGGTTGGAGAGCATACTGGTGAGGGTCCAGGCTTGCAGGGATGTTGTCTTTGATGTGCTGGAGAACTAAAAGCCTTTTGGCTGTGAAAAGAGGTTTGAGCCTGATAATCAATTGTTAGTATGTGGACAGGAGAAGCAGAGAAATGTGATAAGCCAAAGTGAGGATGTGGAGTGGCTTTGTAGCTGCCAGGATTATTTATAAACACATTATCCTTGATGAACTGCGGAGTCGGAATTTCTAAACTCCAAATCAGCAATTCCAAACGAAGATGGCTGCTTTGCACATTAACAGCTGTGAAAGTTGTAGAATATACTGTTTATTAACGCTTCTGTCTTATTTGTTTTTCCTTAAATGAGTCTTACAAACAGTCCTGTCCAACTTCTATCCATGGGCATGTTGCTTCCATGTTTGTATGCTCTAATTTTTGTGAAATAACAAATTAGAGAAATTACTGAAAACAAAAGCTTTATACAGGAAGTACATTACAATACTTAATGTCTGTGTAAAGCAAATTCAGCCATTTTCTTCTAAACACATTAAATAGGTCATAAATGTATTTCCTTAAAACATGTAAAGAGCCATTCAACCATTTAGAATTGAATTGTGGAGCTAGGCTCACAAACTGTGTTTCAAAATTTCTGTGTTCAGGATTTAATGGGCGGGTCAGAAATCATTGCCGCGTTATGATTTGCATAAACCCGGCCCTGCTGCGGAAGCGGTATAAATACATTCAGCGCATTAGCTTCGGTGGTTTTTCCGCTCGCTCTCAAGTCTTGGATAGCATCTCTTAGAATAGTTTGCAGCTAGCTAATCAGTCAACCAGTCAGCTAAACAGTCATGTCTCCACCACATCGCTCGTGCATCTTTCCTGGATGCCACAGTGTGCAGGGTAATGGCGCTGTTAGCTTATTTAAAGGGATATTCTGGTGTAAATTTAATCCATGTTCTAACACACCATGACACCGAGTAAGACCCCCCCTAGGCCCTGTGAGTCGATTACCGAGTGCAGTAGAGTTCCGCAGCTCAATGATGATCATTACTGCGGGAATCTACTGCACTCGGTAATCGACTCACAGGGCTTCCCCACAACAAGGAAGGCTTCTCGGGTGGTGTGTTTTGTTTATCTTTTCCGACAAATCCGGCAACGATATCAAATGTTGATGCCTCAAAATATGTGCTGGGACCCTATTTCTAATGTTGCTGAAGTTTGGTGCTGTTCTGAGCATTATTTGTGGCTTTTTGATGGCAGTTATACTTGGACCCATTTACTGCAATGTATCGTTGTCATTTCTGAGGATGCTAAAACTATGTAAGCTAGTCGTCTGCACACTTTATCTCTTGAGGGGGGGTCCTACTCGGTGTCACGGTGTGTTAGAACATGGATTAAACTTACACCGGAATATCCCTTTAAGTTTCCTAAGGAGGACAATGTAAGAAAATGGTGGATCGATTTTGTCAAGAGGAGCTACTGTGGAGAGTTCAAAGTCACCACCAACACCTGTCTCTGCAGTGTCCATTTTACCTCTGATAGTTACAACATCTATCACCATGTAAAGTCTGGATTTCTGAAGAGTCCGTTGACGCTGGTCAGTGGAGCCGAACCAACCCTCTCCGTCCCCGGCTTGCATCCTCCCGTCCCGCCGACAGCGGGTGCCACCATCATGGCCACCGGCATTATGTGCCCACCTGCAACCGTCTCAGTCCCACCGACAGCGGGTGCTGTCATCTCCGCCGCTGGCATTATGTGCACGCCTGCGACCGTCTCAGTCCCGCCGACAGCGGATGCTCTCATCTCCACCGCCGGCATTATGTGCCTGCCCGCGACCATCTCTACCCCGCCGACAACAGGTGCTCTAATCTCCCCGCCACTGGCATTACGTGCCCACCAGAGAGTATTAGTGTTGTATGTTATAAATAATATACATTTTGGCAATTAAATGCATTTTGCTGAAGGTGCAAATCCTGAAAGTGATTTTTCATCGTGCATCCTGTCATGCCCATGTAATGTTAGCAAATGTTATTGCATTTAATCATGACATGATTTGGCCTCATTCCCTGAGCGGAGTCCATCTGACAGCACAATGATAATCTACAGGTAATATTTTATGTGCACCAATATAGCTATGACAAGGAATTATATGTAGACTGGGCTTTTACGTTTGTGTGTAATGTAAAACATGGACTGTGAGGAACGAGGCTGAGCACTATCAGTGTCTGACTCAGAGTCAGTTTCTGGCTCTGACGGTTCAAACAGGTCGGGCTGGGTCTGTCCGATGATGCTGCTAGCTTCCATTGTTACTTTAGGTTACGTCCTTGTACAGTACACGGAGGAGGCTCCCCTCCCTTGCGTGGGCGTGGTTCCAGCGCCTCTATCTGACACGCCCCCAGCGTATCACAGCAGAGAGAAGTGCTTGTTTTTCCATGATTTTGAGACCTCATTTTATATACTTTGCAATTGTTTTATTCTTTCAAATGTGGCCCAGTGGTCAATGACACATGTTTCTGTGGTGTGACAAACTCATAAAAATGTATTTCTGCTTTACACGACTAAATTAAATTAATTAATTGTGGAAATATTTGTAAAACAAAAAAACTAACAATATATATATATATATATATATATATATATATATATATATATATATATATATATATATATATATACATATATATGCTTTTACACGGAGGTTTGACTCATATACATGAACAAAAAAAGACCAGGTTGCATTTTGGCGAGAGTTTTGAAACTGGTATTACGGATAAATTCTTAATGGTGAGTTTGAATATAACTACTGTGTTTTTTCCACTATTGTCTAGATCCAGACCTTAGCATTGTACTCAATGTGCAGTATAGAATGCAGCGTTCTATATGTTGGAGAGTCTAATGGAGTCTAAAAGCGAAATTCAAGCACAGAATTTTCATGGTTTGGTGGTGACAGATGGTCTCTAAGTGCGTGGGTCACTATATGTATATGTATGTGTTTCTGGCGGTGGGAGGGGTGTGTGTGCTCTGCTTCATACTGTGAAAACAGGTCCACGCTGTGTAGATGCCTCCCTTTGTTGATAAAAATGCTACATAGCACATGTACATATGTCAGAAATCAGGAGGGCAAACACTCACACACACACACACACGCACACACAAAGACACGCACATTGGCTCACACTTTACACCCACACATAACCAGAGTTGGCAAGTAACGAAGTAAAAATACTTCGTTACTGTACTTAAGTAGGTTTTTCAGGTATCTGTACTTTACCTGAGTATTTATTTTTCTGACGACTTTTTACTTTTACTCCCTACATTTAAATTTTTATTTTTTTTTTGTACTTTCTACTCCTTACATTGTCAAAACAGGCTCGTTACTTTATTTTTTTTCCCCTCCGCGGATGACGACACAACGTATAAGACGTAACTACCTAGAGAGTGAAAGTCAACCACGGAGAGAAGCACCGTGAGTTACAGGTTGTGTTAGAGAGAAAACTTGCAGCAGCGACATGGAGGAAGAAAGTGAACAAACCAGGGAACGACGACACATCATATTCGGAGAAGCAACACATTCCCCATTCATGACCTTATTTAAGAGAACTGTGAGAGGTTGTCGGCTCCAAGAATGATTCATGGCGAATGCGTTGTGTCCTGTGCCAACCTAAAAACCACGAGCTTCTGGCATTCAAGAACTCTCCGTCAAATCTGAATAAACACATACAGGTAAGGTGTATTTTCAGTTGTTATCATTAGCTCATTTAGCATTTATTGTAGGCCAGTTTACAACATTAGCAATGCTATGACAACACATTGTTTTGATACTATAGAGCTAACACTAGCTTGCGCTCGGTTTTAAAAAACAACTCAATAATCCTCCATTAATTGCCGTTCTGCCACTGTTGTGAGACGTTACTCTTCAGGGCTCTCTGCCAGAAAGTTCCTCTTTGGTTGGTTTAGGGGTTGAATGGTGATTTAGGTTCAAATAAATACATGTTCTATCAGTAAAAGCTTTTAAGCCGAAAGGTCTGAAGGCTAACGTCCCCTGTGTGCCAATAGTTGTTAATCATCTATGTCAACTCCGCACAAAGACAACGTTAAACATTTATCTAACAATTCTGTCAGGTGAACCACTTTTCTCTTATCTTTATGTATGTCTCTCTCTTATATGTGTGTGTTGTCACTCCTACAGAAAGCACGTGAGTCACTTGGAGAGATACCAAAACCTCACTGCACCTACTTTGAAGAGGAAGTCGACCTCGGATGAAGGCCCATACAAGCAGCATAAACTGTAGGAAACCAAGCTAGAGTCCTACCTGGCCTGCCCGGATGATACATGGATATCCTGAAATCTTTCCCAACAGTCTGCAACGTGTCACTGAAGCTCAACACACCTCTACCTGCCTCAGCTGCCTGCGAGAGGCTTTTCAGCACTGCAGGACTGATTTTCAGACCCAAAAGTACATGCCTGGATTCAAAGAACTTTGAGAACCAGATCGGCTAAATAAACAATTTTGGGATTCCTGTAGAGATGAGTGAATATCTCACAAAGAAAAATCACAAAATTTCCATGTTGATCATAATGTTTTAAGTTCTGTTGCTGAAATGGAAAACTGATTTGCACATTGGCGTAAATTAAGCCTGTCAAAACAAAAGTTTTTCTATATAAAGTGTTAAAAGATACAAATTCTGTTAAAAGTAACATGTTAAGTATAGTATTGAGAGTACCAAAGCTGTTATAAAGCTGAAGTATCCAGGTGCTCATGCAGGACCTCTGGTCAATTCAGTCTTGATTATTCTGTCTGAAATTTAACTTGCAGCAAACAGACCAGTGATTTATTTATTTTTCTCTGTACCAGAGCTGTGCAGGTTGTGAATAAAGGAAAAAAATGTTGTGTGCCAAGAACTTTTCGTTTTGTTGAGTTATCAAAAGAGGTATTGTGTATTATTGACGGCAAAAATTATTTTTTACTTTTGTACTTAAGTACATTTCAGAGCCTTTACTTTTTTACTTTTACTTGAGTAAAGGAGCTGAATCAGTACTTCTACTTTTACTAGAGTAACTTTTTACACAAGTATCTATACTTCTACTTAAGTACCAAATGCGAGTACTTTTGACACCTCTGCACATAACATAACATAACTGTTATAACTGTTACGATCTATGTTGCCGTGGCTGGGTGTTTGTGCTTGTTTCTGTGTTTACAGACGTGCGCTGGAGGCTGGGCGGAGTCAGCGGTCTCAGGAGAGAGTGTACACACACGCACGCACCTGCAGCAGGTTAATCATCAACGCTGGCTTCAAGACCAGGATCCACACGCTGCTTGCTGCCAGTTGATTACGTGATCACCACGCGTGGTGCACCTGCGCCGCGACCAACCCCGCCCTGGCGTCCAGATCTCCCGCACCTCTGCTTCTCCTCACCAGCCCAGCCCCCCGCCTAAGGGCCACAGCCAACGCGGCACCGCCGCTCATCTACAAGCCGCCACCAAACCTACGCTCCTCTGAGCCAACAGATCCGCGCCGGACCTCCGCGCGCCCACAAGCCTGGCCCCAGCGCTGCGCTCCTCTGAGCGCTCTTCCCCGGGACTCAAGCCACCTCGCCTTTTCCTACCAGCTGTGTCTGACAAATAAAGTACATTTACACCTGCCCCGGTTGTCTGTCCGCTTCTGGGTCCCCCTCTCCTCTCTTGCCCAACACCAACTGTCAGCCAACAGGTTTTTTTCGAAGCTGCATGTTTCACAGCATTTATACGAGAGTAAACCAGTAAGTTTTTAAAAGTTATCATGCTAAAAATTAGTATGTATG